>NW_022196897.1:154679233-154722651 GCF_008632895.1 Mastomys coucha
TGGGTGGGTGGATGGATAGATGAGTGGGTGGATGGATGGGTGGGTGGATGGATAGATGGGTGGGTGGATGGATAGATGGGTGGATGGATGGGTGGGTGGATGGATAGATGGGTGGGTGGATAGGATGGGTGGATGGATGGGTAGGTGGGTAGATGGATAGATGGGTGGATGGATGGATGAATGGATGGATGGATAGATGGATGGATGGATGGATGGTTGGATGGATTAGTGGGTAAATAAATGAATAGGTGGATAGGTGGGTAGATGGGTACATAGGTGAGTAGATGGGTAGTAGATAAAAGGAAGAGTCAATGGATAGATAGATGATAGATGGGTGAATGGATGGATAGATGGATGAGTAGATGGATAGATGGATGAGTAGATGGACAGATGGATGAATAGGTGGGTAATGGATAAAATGAAAAGATAATGGGTTGGTGGATGGATTGATCAATGGATGGATGGTAAGGATGAGAGAAAATGTCAATGGATGTGTAGGTAATGGATAGATGGAAAAATGGATGGGTAGATAGGTGGGTAGGTGATGGGTGTGTCCATGAGGGGACAGGTAGGTAGGTGATGGGTGTGTTCATGAGAGGACAGGTGGGCAAGTGAGTGGGTGGGTTGATAGGTAGGTGCATATGTAGATGGATGAGTGGATGATGAACAGTTGGAAAGACTGAACCTGTGTGTGGATAACCATATTAGCAATCTCACACAGTAAATCTCTCACTTTGAACTCTTAGGGGAACAGTAAACACTCATTCTCTCTGTGAGTCAGCCCCAGCACTGCTTGGTTGAACTGAGGGTCCTCTGACATACTGGAGTCCAGATGGCAGCCAGGCAATGGGCCTCAGAGGCTTGCCGGTGGCCAGAGGGGTCACCTTTAAGGTGCCGCCTCACCCTCATGGCTCACCTGCCCTCCATGCTGCCCGAGTGTGCTCACAGCATGGCAACTGCTTCTCAATGAAGAGAAAGAACTGAGGCTGAGACGTAGATGTCCCTCCTAGCACGTCCTACTTCTTAGGGGTGAGTCACTTAACCAGGCTCCTCCATTGCCTCTGGAACGGAAAAGTGACCAGGAATTTATCAGTGTCATTTCATATCACAATAGTAGCCCCTGAACAGACCGGAAAAGGCCGGAAAAGGCGCCCCGACCCAGAGTACCAACTGAGCATGCCTGTTAGGTGAAAACCTGGAACGGTCTGGACTGTGAACAATCAGACCTGCGCTTGCAGGGACAGTGGTGATGAACAGAGAGGGTGTGACTGGGGGCAGATGTGCTGTATTGCATCTGAGATGGCCGCAGGGCTGGAGGGCCCTTTCGATGCCGGTTACCTTGTCTGTGAACTAGAATTTAGGAGAGTTAGTCTTTCAGAATACCAGCATCCTGGCTTGGGGGGGGGGGGCGGTAAATATTCCCTCTGATTTCTTGCTTGTTTAGCTGTGCTGAAGATGGAATCAATGAGGTTCAACAT
Organism: Mastomys coucha; assembly: GCF_008632895.1. Classification (NCBI taxonomy): domain Eukaryota; kingdom Metazoa; phylum Chordata; class Mammalia; order Rodentia; family Muridae; genus Mastomys; species Mastomys coucha. Next base: position 154,680,712 of record NW_022196897.1, read on the forward strand.
GCCAGGCTAATATTCTACCACTAAGCCACGCCCCCGGCCCGTTACTGGAGGACCCTAAGCTGCCACTCTACCACTGAGCCACATCCCCAGCCTGGAGGACCCTAGGCAGCTGCTCTGCTATTGAGCCACGCCCCCAGCTCCTCATTGGGAAATTGTAAGCAAGCTCTCTAGCGTGGAGCCACACCCCAAGGCACTCACTGGAAGAGTCTAAAGTCTAAGCTACAACTCCCTCACTGTTTTTGGTTTTTTTTTTTGTTTTGTTTTGTTTTTTTACTATTTCTTCAGCCTCGCCCAGAGATCGACAAATGCCTACAAATTCTAGCCCACTGCCTGCTTTTTATAACTAGCTTGTTGGAGAACAGGTATGCGTTTGTTCACGGGCTGCCCGTTGCTGTTCTCGTGCAGCAGTAAAAACGTGGGAAAATAAAGGGGTCGCAATGGAGTCCATGTGGTCAGAAACAAGCATTTACCAGCTGGCCCTTCCCAGAGTGCTCACTGACCCCTGGCTCCGGAGAGCTTAAAGCCCATTTAGATGCATCTGTTTTGAGGGCTGAGCCATGCCAACTTCTTAATCTCCTCCTAAACCAGCCCAGCCCCAGCCCATGTGTGGACAGCAACTTCTCCCAGCAGGGGACAGATGTGGGCAGATCCAAGTCCTCCCACCGGGTCCACGGCTGCCCCATTTGGGAACCATTTAATGTGATCTTACATGTGCCCACCCTTTGATGTCTAGGAGCCCTGGGCCAAGCTGAAAGATAAAGAAAAGGGGCCCTTGAAACGGGGCGGTACTGGCAGGGGACCAGGTCGGAGTTTGTTTAACAGAAATTCTATTTACCTACTTGAAACTTATTTTTCCCTCCCTCCCTTCCTTTACCCCTGTCCCCACCCCAGTACTTCAGATCAACCTAACAACCAGGTTCTCGAACACTGGTTTTTGTGTCAAGTGCCCATTTGGAGTGTGGCAGATACTATAAACCTGCACAAGCATAAAATGAACTAAAAGGTGAGAGCCTTCTCCGGAGGCCACCGTCCCCAGCTGCCTGCCTACTTAGGAGGTGACCAGTCATCTTCCTGGCAGATGCCTGCTGAAGGGTCTTTGCTTCTTTGTGCAGTCACTGGTTTCGTCCGAACCCCACTCGCCTTCTTATAACCCCTGCTTCCAAGTTTTCTAGGACAGGAGGCCTTTTTCAGGAAAGGCTGGCTCCACCCCTTCGGTCTTAGCGAATCAGAATCCAGAGTGACTGGCTTCAGCCAATAAAAATCAGCCCTGAGACTAGGAATGGGCCTTATTCTGCACAAGATCATCTCGTGTTGAGGGGTTTATTTGTCTTGTTTATTGAGACAGGGGTCTTCCTACATCGCCAAGGATGATCTTGATTTCTCTTCTTCCAACTTCCCAGTTCTGATATTACAGACGTAGGCATAGTTACCAGGCTCAAAACATCCCTTGTCCACTTTTCACACTTTCCAGGGGTGATTTGTGACTGAGTCCGCAGCAGGAGTGCATTCGTACAAAGGTTGAAATGCACTCACTATACATCACTATGTACATGAACAGCCCATTTAACCAGATGCCCTGGGTTTTACCTAGGATCCTACCAGTGTGGACCATGTGTTCAAACTTGAAGTCAAGCCCAGCCCAGCCCTTCAGCAAAGGCATAGGAGTTTCCAGGGGTCTGTCACCTCCATTAGAGACTGTCTGGTTCAGGACACAATTTGCTCCCGGCAAGGGCTCTCGATCCCAACAATAAAGATCTAGGGCCCATGGGCTTCATGAACAGATGGCTCAGTGGGTAAGAGCACTGGCTGTTGTTCCAAATGACCTGGGTTCAAATCCCAGCACCCACATGGCAGCTCATAACTGTAACTCCAAGATCTGACACCCAGATGCAGGCAAAACAGCAATACACATTTAAAAAAAAAAAAAAGATTCGGGGCCTAGCCTCACAGTAAGAAATGTCTACATGGCCACCCTTGTGGCTTGGCTTTTAGAAGACCTCACAGGTGCAGCCTGCAAGCCTAAGTTCTAGCAGTGATCTCCAGGGCAAGAGGGCCTGACTCTCCCAAGCTAAGGCTTCCCACACAGCCCCTGGGGCCTCTGGCTGGAGGCCAGGGCCTCTGAGCCATGTGTCCTCGGGAGGAAGGGAGGAATCTGCAGGCAGCAGAAACGGGGCTCCTACCGCCAGGCTGGGCACAGCTACCCTCAGACAGCTCGGAGGAAGCTCAGGTCACCTGGGGCAGGTGCCAGCCTCCCACCTCCGGCCCCATGGCCTTTCCCAGGCCCTAGTCCCGGTGGCTCTTAGCTTCCTGGCTTCTGTTTTGTTTTGTTGTTTTTTTGGCTTTTTTTTTTAAAAAAAAGTTTCCTTTGTTGTTACCACTTAAAGTAAATAAATAAATAAAGCAGACGACCAGAGAAGCATCTGGGAAGCTTTGTGGGAAGCAGCGCCAGCTCTGGGGGCTGCCCCGCCCTCCGCTGGGTCAGAGCAGTGCTTGGGATTCCCAACTGGGCCCCAAATGCCAGGCTCCACTGTTCTCCCAATGGCCCAGCTTCCTCCAGAGGGGAGGGACGCTCCCTAATCCATCCTCCAGGGCTAGTTACACACCAGCCTGACCAGGAGACCCAAAGATTCCTAGGATCTCCCACCTCCTGCCCAGGGCAGGTTCGTCTCTCTTCGGGCTGGCCCTCTCTTTTCTACCCTGGAAGTTGGAAGTTCTCCATCACATTCCCTCCCCCCCCCCCCCCCCCACGTCGTGTCTCCAGTTCCTGCACTCCAGGTCAACCCTCCCTCCTGCTACAGCTCAGACCATAAGCCCACTCCCCACTGCTCAGCAACCATCTACGGTAACTTTCAGGCTACTGGTGCCTATTATTTATGTTTCCCAGCATGCCTTTCTTTTGGGGAGGCCAGTGTAAACCTCTTTCTGAAGGGTTCTTAAAGATATCAGGGAATCTCGGGGATTCAACTCTGGGTGCGTGAGGTTTGGAGCCACCAGATCCAAAAGTGGCAGACTTCAATGAGTCAGGGCAGGAGAGGCAGAGGGTCACCTTGTCACCCCACGGGAAGAAGCCACTTAGGAGAACTCATCTAGAAGAACCAGATGGGGCTGTCATTTCTAGCTCCTCCCAAGTCCCTGGAAACTGCCTTGCATACAGCTGGTTCTGTCCATTGACTAGATCTCTGACAGCCAGAGGATTTCTGTTCTGGCATTTTCTCACACCTCTGAGAGCATGACTTCTCAATCAGTTAGTAGAAGCTGCTCTGTGTTCTGACCCCTGTGTCTTTCATGAAGCTGGGCCAGGGCCCACAGTGCCCCGTTCATATGACAGATACTACACAGTCTCACCCATTGATTTAATGAATCACCCACTCACTAACTTAGTTATAGACAGGGTCTCACGCAGCCCAAGCTGATCTCTGATCTCAGGCTCCCTATGCGATCAAGGATGACCTCAAACTTTTGATGCTTCTATTTCCACCTTCGGAGCACTAAGAGCACAGGCCCACACCATCACCCCAGTTTATGTGGTGCTTGAGGTGGAGCCCAGAGCTTCATGCACACTGGCTAAACACACCGCTAACCAAGCCCCACTCTTGGCTGAGAAATCTTCCCAGAAGCCTCTCTGACTGAGGCGGGCTTCTCTTCCTGAGAACAGCACAGCTTGCTGTTATTTCCCTCCTTATGGACAGACCTTGGGTGGATGAGGGACATCACGGTTCAGCTCTGTCTGGGCAGTGCCTCGCCTAAACAGAAAGAAGTACCTTTGGGTCCCTCGCAGCGACCCCGCCTAGTGCCTCAGTACACGTGCACCCCATGCCCTGCCTTGCAGCATTGTGACTGCTGCACGTTGGTTACCCCATCTTTTTGTGTCAGCACCCTGATGTTCCACGATGGCCTGCTCCATCTCCCTTTCCCTGGGGGCCGAGGTAGGGACGCCTTCACCTCTCTATGGTTCCTCAATGTCACGTGACCAGGAGCTGGCCAACTAGGATACTGTATATACTGTCCACGACGGCTCCCGTTGGACATGTGAACAAGGCCTATGAATGAATCTACACTTAGAGCTTTTGCTGCTATCACTGAAAGATGGGCAAGCTCTGGTTACAGATAGGGTGGGGGTGGGGAAGGGCCCCGGAAAGCAGCAGATATTAACACAGAGCCAGGAGACCATTGTACCCCTGACACAGCCATGCCTGAAGCTGGAAATGGCTTTTTGCAGAAACTAATAGACCCTCAGTGGTCCTGCCTTCTGCTGCCCGTACCACTTTTTGTCTGCTGACATATGCTCTAAGTCTTCATCCTCATATTTTTGTTAATTCAGAACATACCCGATGGTCATTACTTGCTTCTATATCACATAACTGTGGGCAGGGCTGCTTCTCAGCCTTGTCATGAGCCCTCTCTTGGTGTACCCCAAACTCTTACTCCACCTCATACACATGCAAGTGAAGTCCCCTGCCAACATCTGGACCTCAGAATACCCCAGGGTTCCCTTGAATGCATAAACTATGCATTCTGTTTGTCACCCCTTAAACTGCAAATGCTACCAGACCAGATAGCATCAGGTTCTCCTAGGGCCAGCAAGAGCCTCTAACATACGCAGATGCTCATCAGACAGCCCCAAGCCTAATGGGAGTGCTCCACAACTCAGGAACCAAGTACAGGGTTGTGAAACCAGGTTTCTCAGCTTGGCTGAGGCAGGTGCATGGCTGGGAGCCGCTCCGTTGGCTGATTTCAGAGACGATCAGCTTTGAGGAATGCTTGGGGAGAGCCTGCGACTTCCCTGGACTGTTAGCATGTTGAACAGGATCAGAAAGCCCTACCCAATCATGATTCATTCCCCAGGACCCTAACCACGCCCTGAAGCAAATGTCAGATTTCACACATTTAATGAACCCCATGCTTGAAATCTGTGGCCTGTAAAATCTGATTTACACCACCATTAAAACCCTTGGTGCCTACAAGAGAATTTGAGACGTTTGCTGTGTGCACAGAGAAGGGGCCTTTCTTCCCCCAGCTCCCCAAGACATTAATTCACTGCACGGCCTAGAAATGTTCCTAAGAGCCTTATTTCAATTACAGTATTTCTTTCAGCACCTCAGATTTTCTTGCTCCAGCCTGAAGCAGGTTAGGCGGGAGTAACAAAGCTCGGCCGTGCAACCATTAGCCCGTGGAAGGCAAGTGGAGTGAAGACCGAGGGGAACTGCCCCCTGAAGACAGAACACAGCTCACCTGGTACTATAATTAAACCATGCCTCAGCCAACACCTCGTGGCCACAGTATGGCCGCAGCCTCCTTGATTTATTGCTGGTAACACCTGGTGTGGCTTTTGTCTCTGGGTCCACGGTTGCATTTAGACACTTTAGCTTTAATTCCTTGGGGGTTGGGGTGCTTCATGGCTGGGTGACTGGTGACCTCCACTCCGCTGCCCCACAGAACTGTGCTAACACAAAGCAACTAGAAAGAATATCCTAGAATGAAGATCTTGGGGACATCTGGACCCCCATTTCCCACTGGCTGAGAGTTCTGTCCTCGTGTATACACCCTGAGAGATCAGAAGCAAGACCACCCCACGTCACCTGCACACTCTTGCATAGCTGAACACTGAGGACAACCCTGAGTGGTCCACAGTGTATCCCAGCACTGACCAATGGGTGATAAGAGGATTTCTAAGTTTTCAAAGCCAATCAGGCTGGTCAGACAGCTCAACAGGTAAAGGAGCTTGCTGCTTAAACCAGAGTTCGATTCCTTCCAGAACCCACTGAAGGTGAGAAGAGATAACGAAGTCTACAACGCTCTCTTCTGGACTACACACACATGCCATAGCACATGCATGCCCTAGCATACGTACCCATATAAGACACAAAATAATAATAACAACAAGAATAAGGTTTTCAAAGCCAGAGGCTAGAGAGCTAGCTAGCTCAGTCATCTTGCAGAGGACCAGGTTTCCATTCCCAGAGTCCACATAGTGGCTCACAACCATCTAAACCTTCAGTTTCAGGAATCTGACACCCTCTCTGACTTCTGCAGGCACCAGGCACACATGTGGTGCACAGACACACATGCATGCGAAAGAGCCACGTACAAAAACATTTTCTTTTAATCTTTAAAAATCCATATTTTAGAAAAAATTCCAAGGCCAATGAAAGGAGTCGCTTGCAAGAATGTGTCCTGCTTTACCAAAGGCTCTCCCCAGGGATTGGGAGAGCCACTGGCCTGAAATCCAGTGGCTGCTTTTGACAGCGTGGGGACTGGAGCCTATGAGACCGCAGTCTGCTGCAGAGTTCAGTGGCAAAGCCACTGTCACCACCATAGCAGACCTGGGCATCCTTCATCTTCGCCCCTAATGGAAAGCAACCAAGCTCTTCGAGGATCTTTATCCTATGGCCTGGTCTAGAAGGAATGGACACTAAAACACCCTGCCGTGTGACCCAAGCCTCAGATTTTACGCTCTGACATGAACAATTCCAGTGGGGACAAAAGAGCTTCCGGGGTCTGGCTGTGGGGTAAGGAGCATCTCCTATCTGCTTCTCCACTGGTTCTTGCAGCCTCTCCCTCTTCCACAGTCCTAAGCAGAAATTCCTATTTCTCTCCTGCAGGTTTCTGCTTTATGCAACCACGGCTGTGACCAGTTCAGACATGACTGGTGTGTATACTGTACCAGGCATACGGTGACCACAAAAGAACATTGTTTACTGGATCACTGGCTTGCTCACTCAGCAACCTGTCTTATACAGCTCAGGCCCAGATGCCTAGGGAATTGCACTGCCCACAGTGGACTGGGCCCTCTGACGTCAATTAACAGTCAAGCAAATGCCTCACAGTCTAATGGAGGCAATTCTTGAGATGAGGTCCCCTCCTCCCAGGTGTGTCAAGTTGACAGCTGAGGCCAGCCACATCATAGTGGACAATGGCACCCCGGGACTTGTCAGCACCAGTCACACTATGTCTTTCTGTTCCTTAGTGCTCTGTGCTCTCCTAACCCAGGACAGCAGCCTTTGGCCTGGATACTTTCCTTACCCCATGACCGTTAGCTCATCTGATATTGCTAAAAAGCCACTTCCTCTGGGTTGTCCTCCATGACCACCAAGTTTTAAATAGCCTCCCCCATTCCCACCCTAGACCCAACTCAAGTCAGTCTCCCAGGGAGACTCAATCTTGCTGCATAATTGCTATTACTTGGTTTATTTTCTTCTTGGTGTCACATCTACTGAAGACACACTATGCATTCATTCTTTCCCCCTAAAGCACCCGGAATTCCACATGTGTCTAACCACCATCTTCACCTCTTAGGGAATAATGCTGAAGCCAGGTGCCCCCTGGAAAAATCAAGTGACAGGGTTGGCCAGGAAGTCACAGGACTGCCCAGTGAGGTAGGGAGGTTGCGGATGGCCACTTGGAAGAAGAGGCATCTAGGCAGAGACCTGAAGGGGGCTTGCTGCCTTCACACCCTTATAGATGCCCCTACTTATGGGTGCAGGGTTGCAATCCTCACATTCCCAGAGTCTGATCGCTTCCTCCTATCCAGAAGCACTCAACAATGCTCATACAGTATGTGCCAAGCATTGCCTTCAGACAGCTCAGGGGCTCTCCTCCCCAGAGTGACGGTACCCCGAGGTGACTCACAGTACGAGGCATGTGCCCATCCTGAGGTTGGCTCTGTTCGTAATTAGAAGGTGGGACAGCCACAATGACAGCAGCTACAGAGCATGGCAATCCCCCCGCCAGGAACCATGTTTGGGGATGGAGGCAAAGTAGGCCCCAGAGAATTCTGGGCCTCAGAGGAATAGAGCGCCACTGATGGAATTTCTCAGCCTTCCGAGACAAGCCATCAAGGAATGCAGCTGACTGGCAGAGGGTGACGCAGCTGCTGTCACCAGCAGCCTTGAAGCCGTGCCAGGGGGTGATGGGCCACAGAATGGTGCCCAACCTGGCTCTCCTAAGCACTTTTCTTTTTCTCAGAGAGCATGGACCCTCTTCAAACCACTCTGCAGGCCAAGCACTTTCATGCAGCTACAGTGGGTGCTGGAATGAACCAGGACCCACAAGCCAGACAGAGAAGCAAGCCGATCCAAATTAAAACCACCACGAGACACCACAGCATGGCCACTAAAATGGCCCAGATCCAAAATGTGGATGATAAAGAGGATGAAGAGAGAAACTACAGGGTGGGGCAGGCAGGACTCGCACTCTCTCCACACTCAACCATAAGAAAACAATCTGATTCTGGGGGCTTTGTTTTGTTTTCTTGTTGTTTGTTTGACAGAGATTGTGTGCTTTGAAACTTGCCATCCTCCTGCCTCAGTCTCCCAAGTGCTGAGAGGACACTATATCCATTTACAATGGTTGTTTTGTTTTGTTTTGTTTTGTTTTAATGGACAAAAGAGACAGCTCATCAAGGGAAGATGTACATGGCCTTCAGCTATGAAGATGCTGCACTGGTCCTCCTCAGGCAACACACACCTGTTAGGATGAGTGAAGCCAGGCCTTCTGGAGCAGCGATATTGAGATATACATCCACACAACATAGAGGTCACATATATAAATTGCAGTCAGTAGTTTTGGGCAAGCTTACAGCCTTGAACAGTCATTGTCACCTCAAAGGAAGTGCCCATAGAAGGCCCTAACCATCCAATTCCCTTGATGACTAGCTGCTTCTTCCCATGGATCCACCTCTTCTGACACGTCATGGAGTTCATACAGGTTCTTCCATGTCCAGCTTCATCTGCTTGAGTTGTTTTCAAGGTTTCTCCCAACTATAGCATGCACCATGTTTCATTACTTTTCACTGCTGAATGGTATTCCACTGTATGGACATACCACATTACATTTACCCTTTGGTTAGTTATGGAGACTAGCATCATGCCCACTCTAGGGCTCTTAAAGATATTGCTACTGTAAACATCTGCATAAAGCTCTTTTTCATGGATGTGATTTGGTGATTCTCAAGGAGGGCAATTAATTTCTGGCTCTATGACCACTCTGATTTTAACCATTTAAGATGTTTCCTATTTCAAGGTATATGACTTTGACCTCAATGAAATTGCTATTTAATATTAATTGTTTAAATAGCAATGTGCCAGACCCATTTGCACAGGCTGGGCCTTCTTTGCACTGCAGCCCAGCCACCTGTCAGGAGAGCCAGGCACTCTCAAGAAGCTCTGAACTTACCAAGCTGTTTTGTAAAATAATGGGCTCCTCTCACAGTCAGGAGCAGCGTGGGAGTCCTCACAGCGTGAAGCGACATTTGTCAACACTTGCCACATCCTTTTTACTTTAGTCCTCTGTGAGTACAAGGCAGAGTCCCACTGAGGATGGGTAAACCACTTCTCCCAGTGCAAATCTAACCGCCTCCCCCCCCCGCACCCCCCGCCATACAGTACCCTCTACTCACTTGGCTATATCACAGTTTTTAAAAAGTTGAAAATAATTGAAAAAGTTGTGAAACATTCTGAGCTCAGAGTGAAGGGAATGTATTTGGCCAGGTCAGGCCTGTGTGTTCTAATTTCGCCAGTTTGTGGACACCTCTAGTGCACAGGAAAGTGTCAGTTGTATCTCAAGGCTCCTTGGGCCCTCATGTTCCCTCTGCCCTGCTGCTACCCTGTTCTGCCATCCCTGCCCACCTCAGAAACTGGGCTTCACATTCCCAGCCTTATTGTAACCTAGGCATAGCAATACCAAGATGTTGGCAGAAATGACCCACAGCAGAGTCTGGGAAGGTCTCTGCTTTCCACACCACAGAGAACGCCTATGTTCCTCTCCGCTTTCCTCCTGATGAGCCGCCAGAGACTCCCACAACCATGTCAGATCACGAGGATGATGGCCCAGCTTGGGTTTCTGTGGTGGTCTGAGTGAGAATGGCCCCCCTCGGCACCCACATCTGGATGCTTAGTTGTCACTTTGTTGAACTGCTTAGGAAGGATTAGGAGGTGTGACCTCACTGGAGGAAGTGTGTTACTAGAAGTAGGTTTTGAGATTCCAAAGGCCCAAACCAGATGTAGTCTCTCTCTGCCAGCAGCTCAGGGGTCAGGAGGTAGCTCTCAGGTCCTTCTCCAGCAACATGCCTCCCTGCCCGCTCCCTGCCATGACGAAGATGATGATGATGATGATGATGATGATGATGATGATGATGATGATGACGACGACGACGACAACGACAACGACTCGACGACGACAACGATGATGATGATGATGATGAAATACCAAGTCTCTGAAGCGAGCCCCTAGTTGAATGCTTTCCTCTGTAAGTTGCCTTGGTCATGGTGTCTCTTCACAGCCATACAACAGTGACTAAGAGGGTTCCCAGTGACAATCCAAGCCTGCACCAGTCCCACAGACTCCCTAAGCCCAGACTTCTCTTACATAAGAAGTGTTCAAGTTCATTTCTGTTGCAGTGATAAAATACCTTGGCAAAAGGCAACACAGAGGAGAAAAGGGTTTGCTTATCTGACAGCTCCAGGTCACAGTTCATCATTGAGGGGAGGCGGAGATGGGAACTCCAGCAACTTGTCACAGTCAGGAGCAGAGGAAAACGGGGCACCCTCATACCCCCGGACAGCTTGGGTTTTACTCAACTGGCTTTCTCCACTCCAACATAGTTCAGAGCCTGCTGCCTAGGGAATGTGCCGCCCATGATGGACAGGGTCTTTCCATATTAATTAACAATCGAAACCATCCCCCATAGACATGCCCACAGGCCAACCCAATCTGAACAATCTCTAGGCAAACCTCTCTTCCAGATGGTTCTAGATTGTGGCAACTTGACAGTTGAGACCAGCACAGGGAACAGGTCCCATCTGATTTGAGTGTGTTGTTAGGGAATTTTCTATGATGTCACAGCGGGTACCTTCCTCTTGGGTATGCCTTCTTAGTACTACACGAACCTGTTTTGCCCTCAGTGTTTGTTCATCTACAGTGGGGCTTGAAATACCTGCCCTGTGGGATGTAGGTGTGTATGGGGTGTGACATGGGACAGAAAGGCAGAGCCCCACTCAAGCTCCTGAGTCCCCCAGATCCTGCTCTCTGCTCTACCATGTAATGTCTGAATTGCATGATTTAAAGTAGCTGCAGAGTTTCCTGCTGTGTATATTTCACCAGACTTTATAAACACTGAACTAAGCAAAGGACCAGCCCTCGGGTGTCAGGAAGGTTTGCTGAGTCCCTGCTCTGGGTCGGACACTAGCAGCTAAAGGATGATCTGGCATCTAGTTCCCCTGTCCCCCTAGGGACTCCAGGAGTAGAAGTCAGAAACAAAAGCGACCTTCCCCATATGGGCACCAGCCAATCCCTCCCCATCTCGTCTCTCAAGCTTTGGAATTTATTAAACACAAGCAAATTCTGCCTTCTGTTTTATTAATGAATGTTTTAATGTAAAAAGAAAAAAAAACTTTGAAATCATTTTCCAGTTTGATTACTTCCATGCGGTCTCTCCCAAAACCCTGAGCACACAGATTCTTGGAGAGGCAATTTTACTTTTTTCTGTGGTCGCACAGGCCTCAGACCTATAGGAGACTGCAACCCAGTGGGGTGCTCAGCCAACCTGGCACACCAGAAGTGAGGCACCATCTACCTTGGAGCAAAGACTCTAGGCCACAGGTCTGATAACCTGCAAAAAACAAAGCAGGTGATGCCCAGCGTGCCAGGCAGAGAGGCGCCAGTTCTGACAAGAATCACGGAGCCTCGGGGGGGGGGGAGGGGGGGGCGATGGCGATGTCTCTGTCCACCCACTCAGACTGCCTGTGGAAAGAACCTTGGCATGTCTGCACCCCCAGCCTTGTCACCTCATTGCTGACTCTTAGAACCGGTGAGGAACTGAAGCTCAAGAGAGGTTAGGCAACTGGACCCGGGTCTCTCAGATAAAAAGTTGGGGGGAATAGCATTCTAACTGGGATTCTATCAAGCCCACCTGGCCTCTAACCCATGACCTTTGCTTCCTCCCTCTCCCCAGTGCCAGTGTGCCCCCAGTGTGACACTGATTTATTTCCTTTATACCTCTGCTCCGTCTGTCTGAGAAGTGTTGTACTATGCTTTGGGGAGGAGGCACATGTGTGCACATAAGCACATACGTTCACGGGCTTCTGGGTGGCTACAGCAGCATCCGTGTTTTCCTCAAAAGCTCTCCTCCTCATTTTTATGACACAGGGTCTCCCACTGGATCTTGGAGATTGCTGATTCTCCTAGGCTGGCTGGCCAAGGAGCCCTGGAGTTACCATCCTCCCCCCTCCCCCCACAGAGGTTACTCGATGTCTGGGGTTGATGTGTGTAGTTTTTACCAGGGTTCTGGAGAATCCAAACATGGGTCTCTAAGCTTGCACAGCAATCACTTTGCAGACTGAGCCAGCTCCCCAGCTCCAAGGCAGGGTTTTGGCTGGCTCTCCTTCCATCAAGGCTGCCCTAGAAGAGAAGAGCAGGAGGCTCCACGGCTCTGTGTGTGCTGGCCCAGCTCACGGAGGCCCTGGGCCATTTTCTCTAATACGCTTGCTGATGAGCTGCCTGACAATATTATGCTAAGTTATGTGCATACAAAGTGGCGTCTTAGATTCTAATTACCAGCAGCATCTTTGAAGGATTCCTGCCTCATTTCCAGGGCAATCACCCACCTCAGGGTCTCTGCCTGATGAGCTGTTCAAGCCCAACTGACTGCCTGGCCAGGCCCCATTGGAATCCGCAGGGTTCTGGGTGTCATTAGCGGCTCCGATTTGCCTCTTTACAAATCTGTTTCATATATAAGGACAAACGAGGACACATTTTTGCCCGTCTTTAGGACACTCACTGCATTCTTCCCTCAGCCGGCTCTCCTTTCTTCAGGGGAGGGAGGGGGGATCTGAATGCGGCCTGGGCGCCGCAGTTTGGACTGCACAAGGTTTTGCCTTCAAAACTTGACCCAAATGAGCACACTGGGGACAGGGGCACACTGGGGACAGGGGCACACTGGGGACAGGGGCACACTCGGTGGGGCTCCCTTCTGCATGCTCTTCCTAAACACCATGCTTCATTCCAAGCGGCGGATCTCTGCATCAGAACTAGAGAAAGAAGCCACCTCGGCCCCCAGCCACCCAAGCTGCAGGCTGAGCAAGGCTCTAGGTGTTCTTTACCTAGAAAGCAAGCACATGCCTCATCCATACTCTGGATTTCAGAGTCAGCCCGGCCGACGTGCAGCGCCTGGTATGGGCAGGACAGCCTGCAGAGGGGGTCTCACGTGAGTCCCCCTGGTTAGGGGTAGAGGTGGGACAAGGAAGGGAGAAGGAAAATGGGACACAGCTCAAGGCAGAAGGCTGTCTCTGGTGCTATGGACCTCCTTGGCTTGAAGGCCAAGTCCTGTGAGCCCCAGACACCTCAGCTCTCCCACCGTGGGCCTTTCCAACATGCCTCGTGCTTCCTACCCCAGGGCCTTTGCACATCACTGCCGGGACACTCTTCCTTTCTTTCCAGGTCTGGATAGCTAATTCCCAGCAGGCTTTCTCTGCCCCTCATCACCTCCCATCCATTATGTTTCATCTAGATCTGTCTTCTTTACTAACCCTCATCTCCACCGGGTACTAGAATCGCATCTGTTGGTGGACCATGTGCCTGCCACACACAACACACACACACACACACACACCGGGTACTAGAATCGCATCTGTTGGTGGACCATGTGCCTGCCACACACAACACACAACACACAACACACAACACACACACACACACACACACACACAGAAAAATGACGCCATCCCTCCAAGAACAGGATCGTGTTTCCTTACACACAGTAGGCGCTCTGTCTCCACAGGGTAGAAAAAAAAAGTATCCAAATTTCGGCATAAGCTATCCACCCTCCGCCCCTCCTCCACTTTCTCTATGTCAGATTTCCCAGTCTTTCTCAAAGGAAAGACCCCCAGGTGGGTGACCCAAGAAGAGACCATCTCTCTGTCTCTCTCTCTCTCTGTCTCTCTTCACTGTCTCTGAACTCAAAGCATCAAGTTCTCCCTAGGGACAGACAGAGCCCATAGCCACACACAAAGAAAGAGACCTGGCTCGTGCCCAAGTCCAGGTCGTGTGTGACTTCATTGGTGACTCAGTTACCCTGAGTTCTAGGGGATTCTGTTTCAGAATCAAACCTCAACGTGGAGAAGAGGGCGGAGCTCTCTGCCCTGGCATCCATGCCAGCAGGCAGCAGTCTGTCAAGATGCTATGGAACGGGTCACTCATAAAAGAGGGGGGCAGGGTGGGGAAGAACCCCAGCACTGGGCTTTGAAGGAAACCTGATCTGGGACTTCGTGATCCTCCAAAAATTCACCAGCCCCCTGAAGTGCTGAAGCTGCCCCTCCAACCGCAGCCACATGGGGATGAAACCAAATCCCACGGAAAGATTTGACAAAAAAAAAATTATGCAATGTTTGGGTGAAAAAAAAAAGTGGGGGAGTAAGAGGAGGTATAGAGAAGGGGGAAAAATAACCAACTCAACTTTTTCCCAGAGCCCAGCAGGGTTATTTCTGTCTTTTAATGATAGATTCCCCATGGCTTCTAGGGTAGCTTGGAGAGGCGCGAAGGCGGGGCCCACTAGGTTATGTAACCCATTTAAAGTCGGAAATTAGCAAGGCCTGAATGAATCCTGTTACTGTATTCCGACTTCTGGAAAGCCTGGAGCCCGACAGTTCTATTTTGAGGTGAACCAATCCATCACTCCCAGGTCACCTCACAAACACCACCGGGGCCGCCTGTCACCCTGCAAAGTTTCATAACAAAAACAGCCGAAGTGCTCAGGGTATCGGAACATTGTGTCTCTAAACCAAATCGCCCCAACAGGGAGTTGGCGTGGCTGCCAGATGCCAATGGCTCAAAAATGCAAATAGTTAATACCAAATTAATATTCATCGCCCGTACCCTCCCCTCCGCTTCCCAGCCATCTATTTTCTAAAACACTAAGCACAGCAAAGTAGTCCATGCATCAACATGAAAAGAAATGTCTGTTTTTAACGCAGCCTTGGGCCACGAAATAAACTCTGGAGGCCTGAAGGAAGCGGCTGAACGTGGGCAGCTCTACGCAGGGCACCAATGACTTTCGGTCCTCGTGTGCCCCCTGGTGGCTGAGATGTGCAGGGGCAGCCTGGACAATAGTACCTCCTCCCAAGGGGTCCTGAACTCCTCACCTTAGGTACATGGGACCACTTTGGCCAGGGCGTTGCTGCCGGTGCCAACAGCTAAGTTACCATTTTCTGTCTGACACATAGTGAAGAATATCCTTTCTGGGACCACGCTGCTGACTAAACTGTCTGGCTTAACTGGATATTAGAACGTGCTTCCACACACAGGTCATTTTATATTGTCATACAGGTGGCAAACTGGCTTGAGCCCATTAGGCTGTGTGAGCTCAGCATCTTTGCCATTGGTGGGCAGGCACATCTTAGTGTGGGTTGGGGTACCCTGTGCGCCCTGACCCCTGCCCACTGGGAGCCAGAAACTACTGAGTCACTGATAATGTCACATGTCTCTCAGGGGCATAGTCTCCTCTGACTGAAGAGACTGGATTACACTCATGAGACATCAAATTCTTTGTTTTTAAACCTCCCATGTCTGAAAACAGAAACGTGCTCCTGAAGCTTTCATTCTTTGACTGAAAATAAAACAAAAACAAAACAAAACAGAAAAGCCTTTGTGTCACCTGCTGAAATGTGAGGCTTTGGACTTTCTTCTTCATTTTTATCCGTCAGGTTTGAAATCTGACATGTCACACAGTGAATCATGGTATAGGGTAAAAACTGATGTGTGTGGAACATGGGGGTGCACGCCTTTGACCCCAGCACTAGGGGAGGCAGAAGGCCAGCCTGGTCTACAGAGAGAGTTCCAGGACAGCCAGGGCTGCACAGAGAAACCCTGTCCTAAATAAGTAAATAAATAAAGCAAGCGAGCATATGTATACACACTAGTATTTAAACATGTGCAGGTGTGTGCAGGTGCATGTGTATGTATGCACCTGTGTACGCACCTGTGCGTGCAGGCCAGATGCTTGTGTCAACTGCCTCCCTCCACGTTTTCACTTTATTTTTGAGACGTCTCTCACTGAACCTGGAGCTGATTCGGACTGGATAACCAGTGAGTTCCAGTAATCGATCTCTCTCCCCCCAACCCCATCCCCTGCTCTGCGTATGGATGTGTATAACTCTATCTGGCTTTTATGTGGGCACCTGGGATCTGAACTCAGGTCCTTAAACTTGCCCAGCTGCTGTATCCCCACCCCACCCCCAAATAACTTTTAGCTGGAAAAAGTTATTTACATTTGCTTTGCCATGAGAGAGGCACACACAGAAGCAGGGTCAGACCTGCCCTGTGTTTCACCATCCGCAGTAGATTAAAATGACCCCCAAAGGCAGAGAGAACACAAGCTTTATTAGACAGCAGTAACAGACCACGCTGTCAAACAAAGAGAGGGATCACCCCCAAACTAAGCCAACCACACACGTCACTGCAGAACCAAGAATTCGAAGCATCTGGATGTTCCTGCTAAATAAATTAAACCATGCTGAGCTCAAGTGTCTACTCTCCTCAGAAAGCAATGTCCCAGTTGCTTTCTGAGGAGCACCTAGTCATCACACACACACAGCAGTCCACCAGGAAGGAATGAGGTTCCTGCGTGAGCAAGCCTGTGGTCCCCAAACTCACTGCTGCTAGTCTAAGTACCACACGCCCATCTCACCCACAAACACAGCAGTCGCTGACACAGCCCCGCCTGTGCTCAGCAACCTGCTCGGAGTACATGGGGGACAGCGGGGGTGGGGTGCAGAAGCCACCTAGCAGAGGCCCCCATGACATGACCGAAGCAGGCCTCTGGGCTGTAGGCTGGAGTGGCAGTGTCATTCCACAGTGATCCCCGCCCCCAACTCCCCTGAAGACAGATGTAAGGCGTTGAAAAGAGAAGCAGAGCATATTGTGTTTATAAAGCTCCCTCCTTCCCTCCCCAAGTGAGAAGAAGCCCGAGGGAGATGGGTCTGTTTACTTATGTTCGTGGGGTGCACACATATACATAGGCTGGTGCGTGTGCATTTGCGTGTTTGTGTAGAAGTAGGAGGTCGGCCTCCGTACCCCCAACCCCCAGCTTTCTGAGGCAGAGTCTCTCCCTGGGACCTAGAGCTTGGCCATTGGGTTAGCCTGGCTGGCCAGAGAGCCCTGGGGACCCTGCTGTCTCCAGTGACTGGATTTATGAGCATGCGTCACCATGCCTGAGTTCTGTACTTCGGCTCAGGTCCTCACCCTGATCCTGGCTGGCCAGAGAGCCCCGGGGACCCTGCTGTCTCCAGTGACTGGATTTATGAGCATGCGTCACCATGCCTGAGTTCTGTACTTCGGCTCAGGTCCTCACCCTGACCCGGCCATTTCCCCAGCCAGAGAGGTGCAATTTTAAAGGAATAAAAAGTAAGTATTTTGGACTTAAACTTCTTTCCAGAGGACCCAAGTTTGGCTCCCAGCGCCCTGTCACTGGAGCTTGAAGGGATTCGGTAGCTCTGGCCTCTTCCAGGACCTTACATATATTTATAGAAGTACACACACACACACACACACACACACACACACACACACACACACAATGTGGAAAAGGAAATAAAATATTTCTGTAAACACCAGGAATATTATTATTGACTTACTCAAGTCAAATGCCAAAAACAGTTAAAAAACAAACAAACCAATAGCTGTGTGTTTTTGCATGCATGTGCATATGTGTGCATGTATGTGGGATCAGGGGACAACTTTAAAGAGTTGTTTCCCTCCTTCCACAGTGTGGGTCCCAGGGATCAAACTCAGGGTGTCAGCTTTGGCCACAGGCACCTTCACCCACTGAACCATATTGCTGGGCCCAGTAGGGATCCTTGTTAAACAGGATGAAGCAGAAGAATGTGTAGACTTGGAATTTTGGCAAGAGTTTAAGATGCTGTCCTTAGGGGGCCTCTCTCCTACCTTCCACCCCACCAGGGGACAAAGCAAAGCAACAAAACTACAGAGGGAAAATTAGGCATGAACTTTCCAGTGAGCACAAAATTTAAAATACATTAAAAAGCTCGGGGGCTGAGATGGCTCAGTAGGTAAGAGCACCATTTGCTCTTCCGAAGGTCATGAGTTCAGATCCCAGCAACCACATGGTGGCTCACAACCACCCGTAATGAGATCTGATGCCCTCTTCTGGTGCGTCTGAAGACAGCTACCCCCAAATTTCAGGAATATGGGAATACAGATGTTGGCAGAGGGGCGCTGGTGTGGAGGTGTGGAAGACCAGGACAGAGGCTTTTCTCAGTGGGGTGTGAAGCTAGGACCTGTGGAGCTCTCAAAGGTGAACCCATCCCAGCTCCAGTGCACTGGTAACAGTCTACTCTGTGCTCACAGTGTCCCCAAGTAGAGAAAGCGTGTCCCTGCTTGCCTAGTACCATAGCAACTCGTGTACACATGAGCTCTATGCTCAGATGTGAGATGGATGTAGGGGCTGACTGCCCACCACATCTTAGAGGAGAAAATAAGAGAAACTAAGGCAAACCTGCTTGTCCCACCTGAGGCCATTCTCAAAACTGGACAACTAACAAGGCTCTTCTCCGAGGGATAGTTAGGGCTGTCCGCTGGAGTTATGTGTATTCAAAAGGGAGTGATGCACTCTGAGGCCCTCTAACTTCAGGTTAAATGCTGACCCCAGGGGACATGGGACCCTTGGTGTTCCCAGGCAAGGGTGTCAGAAGTTCACTTCAAATGGATGGGCCAAGGAAAAGGCCTAGAGCATCCTACTGTTAAAAGTTTGCAAACCAGGGGCTAGTGAGATGGCTCAGCGGTTAAGACCACTGATGGCTCTTCCGAAGGTCATAAGTTCAAATCCCAGCAACCACATAGTGGCTCACAACTACCTGTAATGAGATCTGACTCCCTCTTCTGTCTGAAGACAGCTACAGTGTACTTACAATAAATAAATAAATAATAAATAAATTTTTAAAAATGTTTTTTAAAAAAAAAGTTGCAAACCGGGCTGGAGAGATGGCTCAGTGGTTAAGAGCACTAACTGGTCTTCCAGAGGTCCTGAGTTCAATTCCCAGCCACATGGTGGCTCACAACCATCTGTGATGGGATCCAACACTTGAAGACAGCTACAGTGTATTCATATACATTAAATAAATAAATAAATCTTTTTTTAAAAAAAAAGGTTGCAAAGCCAGGCTCAGTCTCTGTTAGTCTCTGCTGGCCTGCCTGCCATCTGCTCTCTTAGAGTGTCCAAGGGCTAGGTTCTTGGCTGAGGAAGCAGTTCGATGTGTGTAAGAAAGGGTTGCGGTCTCTTGGTCAGCACATGGCCCCTGCCTTTCGTGGCCTGAGGAATATATGTGACACCATGTCTACAAGTCCTCAGTCACTCGGGGACATCCAGGAGGCGATGCTACCAAGCTGCTGATCGCATGGAAGCCCCACAGGGCCTCATGAGATTTCAGGCATCAAGTGGGATCTGAAGCACTGAGTCCATTCAAAAGAGCAGCAGCTCTAACTGACAGAGGCATCCTCCGTGTGGGGCTGAGCTCGGGTTTGCAAACCCAGCACGCATTCATCTTAAGGCATCCAGTTTCCCACTCCGGGTGACTTCTAAATGGATGGCCTTGGGACACTGAGCAAGACTTCCTCCACCCCAACACATGGGGTTGGCCTCACCTCTCTTCAACACTGGGCGATGACCTCAGTCCTGACCTGTCGGTCAATCACATGTCATGATACACCTTCCCTGGACACCTCTGCTCTCCAGAAGAAATGGCTACAGTGGAAGGGAAACCGTTGGCAATGCCCCAGACCTAAAGGGAGGTCAAGCGGTAACCGGACTCTTTAAAAGAAGAGCAAGCTACAAGGCCACGTCTCCAGGGTGATGGCCATGCCAGCAGGGGAAGAACCCACTCCTGGCTTCCCCTCAGCCTCCTCTTGGGAACTGCTGCCCACGAAGGACAGGCCTAGGAGAAGCCTCTGCCTGTCCGCCAGGTCCGCCCTCTGTAATTCCCCCTCCTCTCAGGAAATGGGCTGCTGGGGAAGAGAAGGTCCCGGAGCCCTGACCTCTCCGCCCCAACTTCAGAATATCTGAGTCACAGCCGCCATGTTGTCTAAACAATGAACAGAGCTCTTACCTCGCTGTGGACACAGTAAAGGGCTGTCCGGCTGCTACTTCCGGCTAGAGCAACTCTGCTTAAAGTGTCCGCACCGTGTCCGCACCGGCCACTGGCTGTCAGCAGCAGGGTCACGAGCGGCGGCTGTTTTATGAGGTGGTAGAACAGTCAACTCAAGGGTGGCTGCAGGCTGTCAAGAGCGGATGAGCCTAGGTGCTGCCACCAGCACCACTCCGTCCCTCTTAGCCTCTCCTCCTGCAGCTCCACTGTGGGGCTGCCCAAAGGGGCTCACTTCTCCCTTCCAAGAGGACCAATCTTCAAATTGCACCCTCTTCCTCCTCCATCTACACAGACAGTGCCGTTTTTACTTTTCCTGTGTGTGTCTGTGTGTTTGTGTTTATGTATGCATGTATATATGTGCATGTGCGTGTTTGTATGTATGCATGTGTTTATGTGTGTGTATATGTGCATGAGTTTGTGTGTACATGTGTGTGTGCAGTGTGTGCGTGTATATGTGTTTGTGTGCGTGTTTGTGTTCATGTGGGTGGGTGGGTGTGTTCGTGTGAATGGTGGTTTTACTACAAACCCTGACTAGCCTGATACTAAGTAGTCAAGGCTGCCCTCAAACTTGCAGTAATGCTCCTGCCTCAGCCTCCCAAGTACTGGGATTCCAAGCATGTACTGTACCCAACTTCCAAACTTTGTATTTTTCTGAAAACGCTTTTTTTTTTTTTTTTGAGATAGGGTTTATGGGCTCTGGATGGTGAACTGGAACTCTCTCCACTTGAACTGGTCAGATCTGCCTGCCTCTGCTTCCCGAGTGCTAGGATTAAAGGCGTGCGCCACCACTGCCCGGCGGCATGTGCCTTCTAAAGGGCAAGAACAACGACATGAAGAGCGCACCTATGGTAAGACTGTTTAAAAATAAAAAGCCTGCAACCTTCGAGACAGAGACTTTTATCACATGACAAGAGGTTCCAACCATAAGGAGGCTTGCACAGTGACCCACACAAACCTCAGATGGGCCATCCGGTCCCACACCTTCACCCTCACCCCAGCATAGCACCCAAGCTTCCGACAGGTACAGCTCTGAGGCCTCTCCCTCCCGTTCCGCCAGCGTTACAATCCCATTAGGTGCCCAGTCTCGCCTCAGTGAGGCCTCATGTGCCAGCCATGACTGCACCGTCCACCTGAGGTGGCACATGCCTGTGGAACTTGACCTCCTCCTGGGAGAACGCAGAGGCCGGAGGCCCTTCGGCAGGCAGCCAGCCTTGCGGCTTAGGAAGTGAGCTTCGAGTAGCTGGGGGGAGAGAACCGTCTCCGCAGGTACTTGAGGACGTAGAGGGGGAGACAGCTGACCAAGGTGATGACAGACACCTTCCAGAGGAATGACAGGGTGGCAATGAAGTAGACATCTGTAAGTAAGAAGATGGTCATGATGGGAGTTGTTCTACCAGATGTACCCAAGGCCACCAAAGAAAGCATTCTGTGTCCCCATCCCACGTTCTCTTCTGCAGAGGGCCTGCCATGGGCCGTGGCACACGTGGGCCTCATTTCCTCTCCCTCTCCTACCTGCCCCCCACATTTGGTGAGACATTAACTTTCAACAGCTAGGAGGCCCTTCCGGAAGACACTCCCACAGGTGTTTTTTATTCTAAATGACAATTAGTTTCTTCTGAGCCCCAGAGCACAGAGAGTGACATTCAATCCATGGCTCTCCTCATCAGTGGCTGTTCTGGCTCGGTGACACCACAGGAAGCCAGGAGAGGGATCCACAGGGCAAGGTGGGCAGAGACCACTTGGTGAGAGGGGCCTCGCTTGGAGCAGGGTGCTCTGGCCTGTGCTGGGTGTGGAGAAGACGGGAGCGTTGGGACGCTCGGGAGAGGAGGGAGCTGCGGACTCCGCACAGGAATAGGTCCCTCCTAGTCTGGAGCACAGTGAGGAGGGAGGATGTCACCAGCGAAGCACCTACTATGTGCTGGGCTCAGGACCCACTCTTCTGTACCTCTTTCATCTACCTGTTCAACTTCCAAAGCCACCTGAGGGTCCCCAGGCAGGCAGGGACCACACCTCTGCACTCCCTCAGACCCAGACCCTTGGCCACATAGTTAAGTGTTCAGAAAACATCTCTGAATAGAGTCTCCCTTCCCAAGGCGATTTTTTTTTTTTTTTTTTTTTTTTTTGGTTTTTTGAGACAGGGTTTCTCTGTGTAGCCCTGGCTGTCCTGGAACTCACTCTGTAGACCAGGCTGGCCTCAAACTCAGAAATCTGCCTGCCTCTGCCTCCCAAGTGCTGGAATTAAAGGCGCGCCACCACCGCCCAGCAGCGATGCTTTCTCCCTTCACTGGAGGCTTCATTTCACGGGAGCTAGTGAGGTTGAGAGAGGAGCCTACAGCCACGGTGTTCCTGGGCTAGTCTGAATGCCCCAGGTTTCCTCACGGTGCCCTCTAAGGAACCTTGGCAGACTGTTCCTTCCCATTTGCCTCTTTCAGTGCTACCCGCCTGGAAGCCAAGCCGTGCCCTGATTATCAGCCGTGCCCTAGGGGTGTCTGAGCTCATTCTGGTTCTACTCGGACAGACTAGAAAAGAGACTCTCTCTACTGGCCTCCTGGAATGACACAGTCCCTGGGACTTCACAGCCCCGAGGTTTGGGTCTGGCTGAGTGGCAAGGAGGCCCAGCAGAGAAAACGTTGGGTTGCTGGAACTGGGTCCACACTGGGTCAGGGGAGCCAGAGACAGGTCTGGGCCAGAATGGTTGGAGTCAACCTGGCAGCTCACCACACATGGGTGAGCACTGGCTGAGCTGACGCAACCTGGAGATGCCTTAATGCAGGTGTGAGGTCAGTACAAAGCAAGCACGGCTGGCCCCTCGGTCACAGACACACTCAAACCCATGTCTGTAACTGTCCCTTCCCCACTGTCCCCACTCCCATGCTGTCCCTGTGCTGGGTTCCTCTTCCCCATACCCCTCCACTATCTAATCTACAAACTCCTGGACTATGGATCACTTGGGGTCCCACCTCACCCTGGCCCTCTCTCTGCAGCTTTGATCCCATCAGCCTCCTGTGCCCACAGGATGTTGCCACGTGTGTCCTGCACCCTCTGACCACAAGGGTCACTTGCCTTGCCACCGTGGCCCAGGGCAGGCACTCCTGGTGTACCAAATGGGCCGACCCCCACTGCTGGGGCGAGTGTCACACCTCTCCATCAGCTGTGACGGACAGGAGTAGTTCTCACAGAGCTATGGTGTCCCCTAGAGAGCAGGATCAGGACTACATGGGAGAGGAGAGCTGCCCGCTGCCCGGGCTGTGTCAGCCCAGGTTCCCGGGTGCTGGTGGGCCACACTGCACTCACACGTGCAGACTGAGTTTCTGATTGAGGTCCCATGGGAACCAAGGGACTCTCAACCCAAAAAAGTAAAAGAAAGGAATAAAACTTCGAAAAGTCTGGCTTAGCCATGAGGCTAAGGAGGTCTCATTGCCTATGTCCCAGGAAACCGCTTCACTGTTTATCCCTGAAGATGTTCCATATCACAAGGATAGCCATTGGAGAAGCACAGTGAGCACACCCTCCCTTCATACCCAGGAAGGGGGCAGTGCACAGGCTCTCAGCAGATCAACTCCACAAAGGCTCTGGGCCTTATGAAGAAATGAACCTAGTTTTCATACACCTATGCATGCACTCTGCACATGCTAAACACCTCCAGCGGCCCAGGAGACAGAGATGGCAAGCTCTGTGCATGCAGTTGCTAGATTCTGCTGATGAGCAAACCCACTAGTCTCTGTATGACCGTCACAGACTTTTCATTCAAACAGTCTGGAGCAGCAGTTAGTTAAATCTGAAGGTACAGAGCCCACTGACAGGGCAGCTCACCGTGCTTGCCGAGTTCACTAACGACCCTCCCCTTCCTAAGCCGGCCAGCTCTGTGGATTTAAAAACAGGTGTTTGCCAGATGTGGCAGTCTGTGCCTTCAATCCCAGCACTAGGAAGACAGAGGCAAGTGGCTCTCTACGAGTTTGAGGCCAGCCTGGTCTACACAGTAGACAATCTCAAATAAGAGAGGACACTTCTGTCCTAGGGCGGAGGCTCGGGGTCTTACCGATAAACTCGTGGAGGAACACCAGGGAGGCAATGTAGCAGGCCAGGCTGAGCAGCTCGGCCACCGTCATGAGCCAGTGCCACGTCTGGATAGTGAGCGCCACCATCAGCAGTTCGGTGAGGATGAGGGATGTGAAGGAGATCGCCACAATGTGTACAAACTCCGACTCGAACAGCAGCAGAGCCCCGTACATGATGGTGCTCCCTGCAAACACCACAGCCAGCCGTCAGAGGGGATCTGCCTGCTGTCCTGCTGCCACCCAGGGTCCAAGGTGAAGGCGGGAGGGGCGGCACCTAGTAACAGAACTGCACTGTCACCTGGACAAGGGGCTCGCAGAAAGAGAACTGCCAGGAAAATTACTGCCTTTATGTTTATGATGTGCTTGCCTTTGAGATGGGGTTCACGTAGCCATAGCTAGCCCTGACTTTATGATCCTCCTGCCTCTGCCTCCCTTGCGCTGACACACCAGGCTCATGTGGTGCTGGGGATCCTAGTCCTCTGTGCTAGACAAGCACTCTGCAAGAGAGCTGCACCCCAGCCTGTGACAGCCTTTACAAACACGGTGAGGATGCAGGAGGTGAGGATACAGGAGGTGAGGATGCGGGAGGTGAAGATGCGGGAGGTGAGGATGCGGGAGAAAGGAGAGAGGACCGACTGCTTGTTGTCTTCCAACGGATGCGTGCCTTATGCTCTGACACAGCTTCAAACACCAAAGAAACGTCTCACCTACCACTTCATCCCCTTTAAACTCCTGGGCTCTGAACATTTTGACTATGTCACCCACAGGGGTTAAAAATGGGAAGGACACAGCCAGGCAGTGGTGGCGCACGCCTTCAATCCCAGTGCTTGGGAGGCAGAGGCAGGTGGATTTCTGAGTTCTGAATGAATGAGGTGCCTTGGGACCCAAGCCTATACAGGATGTCCATTTATCTTATATACCGTGTGCTTACCCGGAGGTCTTTAGACAGTGTCACTGGTGTTCCTGTGTGCTGTCCCACATGGTCAAAACCTTTTGTGTTCGAGCATTTCTGGTGAGGGGCAGTGGCTTTTCTCTGACTTTGCCAAACCAAGAAGCAACCATGCTGGGCTGCAGGCCCCTGCTGTGCTGTGTGCTCTGCCCCAGCCCCTTTCCACTTTAGGTCCCAGCTTCTCTCTCCATAACCGCCCGCTTCCCGTGAAGGTTAAAGCTTTGTCCTCCCACTCCCACCTACCTTGGTAGATGCTGATTAACACCCAAATTAAGAACGTCTTGTAGGACAGTGGCCGCCCCTAGATGAAATACAGAAGAGCAGAGGTTATGGCAGAGGCTGGAGGCTCCCTGCTGTCAGCCCTGCTGGGACCCTTTCCACGAACCACTGCCAGCTTTTATCACAAATATCCCCAAAGCCCCCCTCTCTACCCCACCCCGTCAACATGCAATAAAAATGCCATCTTTCAAAGAGAACCCAGAGTCAGTATATGCCTGTCTTGTGAGGGTGGTGGGGTCAAGACGAGCCTGGGCAACTTATTGAGACCACCGGAAAAGAAAGCTGGGGTGGGGGCACGCCTTTAATCCCAGCACTCAGGAGACAGAGGCAGGTGGATCTCTGTGAGTTCCAGGTCTGCCTGGTCTACTCTAGGCCAGCTGGGCGGGCAGCACAGTGGCAGGTTGCTCGCCTAGCACTCTCAAGGTCCTGGGCTTGTTCAGAACAAAACAAAAACAGCAAAAAGGGAACTCTGCATGTGCAGACAGGAAGCCCCTGCCTCTCAGGAGGTGCCGTATCAGAGACACTCCAGGAGCACCGCTGGCCGCAGGCCTGGCGACTCCTCTGATGCACAGACTGTTGGCAGTCTGCACTGAACATTCCTGCATAACCCACACCTTCCACCCCAAAGAGAGCAAGCCCCCATGCCTCTGCCCCATCAGACAGGAGGAGCAAGTATGAAGGAAGAGAAAGGGAAGGCAATGGGAAAAGATGAGGGAGGCCTGGGGAACCTTGAGGAGGTCCTTGTAGAGCTCAGGGTACAACATGGCGACTTCAGACTTCACATCTTTGTCCAAAACCAGGGAAAACACGGGGAACATGGTGTAGATGGTAGAATACCTGGAGAAAGGGCCACAGACACAGCTCACAATCCCCGCCTCTGCAGAGGGTGCCACCTCCCTCCTGCCCGTCTGTCCACTGCCGGCCCATCATGCCCCACGCCCAGCTCTTAGCACTGGAGGCTCAAAATATAAGACAGAGGTGAGAATCCATCTATTCTAGTCTCTATGTCACTACATAGGAGAACTACGTGTGTTACAACAGTCCCAAGGAGGGAAGCAGAATGGGGGAGAGGGAATAAGGTGTGTGTGTGCGTGTGTGTGTATATATGGTATGGTGGTATGTATATATATGTGTGGTGTGTGTGCGGTGTGTATATGTGATGTGTGTGTTGGGTGTGTGTGTTGGGTGTGTGCTGTGTGTGCGTATGTGGTGTGTATGGAAATGTATGCATATCTGGTGTGTGTATATGTGTGTATAACCATGCACCCCTTGTGGTGAAAGTGCCTAGGTGTTGTTAATTCAAGGAGTCTCAGAACCAGAAGCCAAGCGAGGTGCCACAGAGGCTCTGCATGTGTCTCTCCCTGTGGGATGTTTTCGGGACGTGAGAGCAAGTGAAGAGCTTGTTGGCAACGACTTACCCAATGATCAAGAAGCCTTGGTAGAGAGGGACGGACGCAAAGTAGAACACGGAAGAGAAGACGGCCTGTGTGAAGGGGGAGTGGACGTTACTGAGAGTCATGCCACAGGCCTCATCCATGTAACAACATGTGCCTGTTACAGGAATTCCTGCAGCCCTCACAACACCCAGGGAAGTCTGGACTATTCCATCATCTCCATCGAGACTCAGAGAGGGTCAGGGGCTGGCCTGGGATCACACAGCTCAACTGTGACAGGCCAGCAGAAGGGAGTGTCCACAGCCGGACTCATCAGTTCCTGTGAACGTGGCGCCATGTGCTGGGGTGGGGAAGGCCTCACGTCCAGGTCCTGAAGTCATGGTAGCCCTTTGGGAGTCAAGCCAGGTCCTACCTAAGGAGGTACATTCCCAACAGCTGAGAACTACAGCTTGTGAGGCGTGTGCCTGACCGTACAGTGAATCCAAGCTGGCGACACAGCTACCGATGTTTCCATATTGGCCATCTTAGAGGTCAGGGTGAAAGACATTAAAATTTGGAATTTGGAAGAAACTGTATTTGAATTTATTTTTGCAATGTTCAGGATCAAACTGAAGACCTCGTACCTACTGGGTGAGCATGCCATCACTGAGCTGTGCCCTCGGGCCATGTGTAAGGACAAAATGTTTTCATAGCATGTGACTGACTAGTGTTTCAAATGAGAAAGGATAATAGGACTTTTAGCAGCTCTCACAGAGTACAAGCTTCTAACTCTGGAAAACAGTGCATGCTGGGAAGACCTGCTGGGAGGCCAAGTGCTGGCCACGCCTCCCAGATCCTAAAGTGTACTGTGGCTTCCAAGCGCTTGCCCCCTAGGGCAACAGTCCTCAACCTTGAGGTCACAACCCCTTTAGCGGTCCCATATCACATATTTACATTATGATTCCTAACAGTAGCAAAATTAGTTATGAAGCAGCAACAAAATAACTTTATGTTATTTTGTGTGTTTGTGGGGTCACCACAACACAAGGAACTCTATCGACGGGTCCCAGCATTGGGAAAGTGAGAGCCACTGCCCTGGTATAAGGCCAAGGAACACTGAGTGAAGGCTATTTGTAAAAATGTAGCTGGGCCAGGTATGGTGGCACATACTGTGATCCCTGCATTTCTGAAGTGGAGGCAGGGGGATGGAGGGTTCAAGGTCAATCTTTGCTACATAAAGAGTTTGAGGCCAGCCCAGGATACATAAGACCCAGGATCAAAAACCAACTAAACCAAACTAAACCAAACCAAACCAAACAACCCTTAGGGCCAAGAGAAGCTGGACCTCTGTGGCAGCGGGGCAGGCCAAGCGCGTCTCCATGTACTGAGGTGCAGAGCGAAGGCATGCGAAAAGCCATGCGGAAAGCCCCATTTGCTACATTTCAGTTCAACATCACAGCCACAGGAAGCCTGACTCTGCCGACATGTTCACAACGTCACCATGGGGAGAGTCACCTAGCAGTGACTTCTCATCCAGCGGGACTGCACAAAGGTGCAGCGCCAGGGTTATTCTGTAAACCAGCCTCAGAGCGCCTTTCTTTACAGACTCCCCCACCCCCAATACAGCAGCCATAAAGCCTGCATGGAGACAAGGGTGCTCACAGGAAATAAATACGCTTGTTCATTTGTTCCTCAGACATCGTCATGGCAAGGTGCAATGTCACGGGTGGCCTAAAGCTCCCCCAGAGCACAAGGAACAGGGCCAGCCTTGCCTCAGAACCTTCCAGAACCTCCGAGTGGATACCAAGGGGAACGGCTAGGTACTGCAGATGCTAGCCCATCTGTCCACTTTTGTTGTGAGTTCAAGGACAAGATCATTAATCTCCCAGTGATTAAAACCACAGCACGGCCTGGCCCCATTGGTGAATTAGCATAACCGTCTGATGATGGATTAGCATAAATTAAAAGTACAGATGCAGCCTGATGATCCGCAGCATCTGTGGCTTTAGAACAACAGGCCAGTGGGGAGTTCTCCCCTGCGAGGCAGGGCAGGCACCTCTTGCACGGTGAGCTGCCTTCCACGGACGGCCACACACCTTTCCTACAGACTGCATTTACATGTGTGTGCACATGTACCTGTGCCTGCGTTTGTGCGTCTGCTGGCATGCTTATGTGCCTGGGAGCTTTCTACAGAACTGGAATGGAGGTCAAAGGGCAACTGTGGGAGTGAGTTCTTTTCCTCCTACCACGTGGGTTCTGGGATTGAACTCATGTCATCAGACTTGGCAGCAGGCTCCTTTACCCACTTGGCTACCTCACCAGCCTGCCTTACGTCCAGGAAATGTCGGGCATGGTTTTACTGATGATGGTGGGGATGCCTTCAGCTTGAACTCATTTCCCAAGTGCCAAGTTCAAGGGCAAGGCAGATCCTACCAGTTGACTTCCCAGGTGGAAAGGTCAGCCTGGTGGGAATGGTGTGTCCTTACAGGTCCTCAGTGGCAAAGGCAAAGAGAGACAGGACTCAAATGTTCTTATCAGCAAACTCAAGCATTTCACCATAAGGCCCGCGGAGGGGATGGGGCTGGAGACCCTTTTCCTGCACGGTTAGAGTCTGAAGGACAGGCTCCCTAGGATGAACAAATTTTATACTGATTCAACCTCGGCCTTTCCACCTGTAAAATGGGCTCAGCTAGTATGAGAAAGACGAGAGATACCGATTCCATTAAAAACACTTAGCCAATAGTCAGGATATAGGGTGCACTAAAAAAAGGTGAGTTAAAACCAGGGGTAGTGGCGTGTGACTATAATCCAGCACTTAGGCTGAGGCAGGAGGATCACATACTTGCACACATAGTAGCCTGGGTTACTAAGCAAGACCCTGTCTCGAACACCACATTTACTGTTCTGATGTGGTTGCCATCCCTTGGCCCTGGTTGGTCATTTGCTTGACCGTACTCCGCCTCTCCCTCTGGGGAGGCAATGGTGAGGTTCAGGTCCTGGCAAATGCTGTCTGCTGGGGTGCAGCCAGGTGCAGTGTGGACTGGCCAGGTGGGGCCACAACTCCAAAGCACTGCTGGACTGCTGGGTTTTCCATGATGACGACTGTCATGAGCACCTGGGCACAGGGCTAACTGCCACCCACCTGGCCAATAAGCCCCAACTGTGTACCAATGCAGAGGTGCCAGCTGCTCACCCAAACTGAGCAATGTGCCCACATGTACACACACAAAAAGGTAACAACCGCCTGCTCACCTGGGTAGTGTACCTGTGTGCACCTGTGACAGGTGGCGGCTGCCACCCACCTGCACGGTGTGCCTGTGTGCACCTGTGACAGGTGCCGGCTGCCTGCCATGCCCACATGCATCCGTCTGTATAAAATGTCAGCGGGTACCTACGTGCACAGTGTGCCTGCCTGTGTCTGTGAAAGATGCCACCTTCTTGCCTACCTGGGTGCCACGCCCATGTGAAAAGGGACCAGCTGCTGCCCACCTGGGCAGCGTGTCTGTGTACACATGTGATGATGGGCAGTGTGTCTGTGTACACTCGTGATAAGGAGACCTTGGGGGGTAACAGCCGCAGCTCACCTGCATGGTACTGATGCAGAGGCTCCTGTGGATCACGAACTGACTGAGGGCTGCTGAGCGCTTGTAGCTGTTCCGACCATGCACCATGAGTAACCGGCCGAGATGCTTGAACTGGGTGATGGAGAAATCCGCAGCCAGCGAGGCCTGCTTCCCCTCCTGCAATCGGCACACAGAGGTCAGGGCGCGTTTCTCATTTTAATTGAAACAACAGGACATGACAAGGAGACCTTTGAAGACATTCAATAACGAGACTCTCTGGTTTCAGGCTACACACAGTTGGTGGTCCAAGTCAAATTTGATTTAAAAAGAGGAATTTACTTAAATAGAAAACATACTAAGTCACAGAGAGTTGTAATTTGGAGGTCAGATGAATCTGGTATTAAGTTCGCCCCCACCCCCAGTGTGTGTGTGTGTGTGTGTGTGTGTGTGTGTGTGTGTATGAGAAACAACAACAACAAAAAAATCATCCAATAGGTGCTTTATATCATTTAGGGCACTGAAGTAAAACGCAGGGAAAGCGGGATGCTAGTCACAGTGGCAGAACATTCTGGAATGATTCTGCATGCTCCTGCATGCGGGGACAGCACACAGTGCACTCACACTCATCTTTTAAAAGGAAGGTGTTTGACACCGGTATGGAGAGAGAGGGATGTCGGTGCCTAACCACCTGACCCAGACGATACAAAGCCCCCAGAACATTCTTGCCACATGGGCCTCTCAGACGGGCCTTCCTCAGCTCTCAGAGTGAGCTGACCCAAGGACTCACTGATGTTCTGAGTACGTCAGAAACATCAATGGAGGGCCAGCAAGACGGCTAAGCAGGTAAAAAAAGAGATTGCTGCTGAGCCTGATGATAGGGCTTGGAGCCCCAGGAGACGGAAGGAGAGAACTGAGACTCACTGAACTATCCTCTGACTTCCACATGAGCGCTGGGACACACACACACACACACACACACACACACACACACACACGTCCAAATAAATAAATAAATGCAGTCTGTATCGATGGCATAAATATCAAACATGCCTCAAAAAAAAAAAAAAAAGATCAGAGAAGTGTTTTACATTAAAGAAGATTAAAGAGACACGAACGCACGCTAATAAGGGGAATTCAGGGTCCTTGATTATTTCCTGGAGCTTCTTTTGTTCTTAAGCTACAAAGACATTTTGGGGACAATCGGGCAACATGCCCACGAATCATTAGGTCAGCATTACATCTGAGGCCCAGGCTGGTGGGTAGGGTAGGAGGGTAGAGCACAGCTGCTGTGCTGATGCAGGGGGATGCTACATCTGAGGCCCCTGTGAAGTATTTAACGTGAGATGTGTGCAATCAACTTTCAAAGGGTCCAGAGGAAGAGAAAGTGGACATCAGGGCAGCGGAAAGGAGGGGAAGGTTGATGGAGCTCATTGCCAGAGTGCAAACTTCTCAAACAAATGACATTTAAAAATACATATAATTAGAGTGTGTGTGCCTGTGTGTGTGCATGTGTGCTCACGTGTTATGTGTGTACTTGAGTATAAAGCTATGCACGTCCATGCATATGCATGCTGTGTGTGCGCGTGTCTGTGTGTACTTGAGTGAGCTCCCTCCAGAGCAGGACACTGAGTACCTTGCTCTCGCCCTCTCTGTGGTACTGCAGTGACCCAGGGCCTCAGTGAAGCAGAAGCCTGCGGGTTAGGCCAGGCTGGTGGTCCAGTGAGCTCTTGGGGCCCGCCAGTCTCGATCCCCCATGTTAGAGATGTAGGTGCACCTGAACTTGCTCCGTGTTTTATATAGGTGCAGGGGATGTGACCCCAGGTCCCCACACTTACAGCACAAGCTCTCTCATCCACGGAGCCACACCCCCCCCAGGTCAAGGTGACACTTCTTCAAAACAGAAAGCTACATACAGCACTGAGTTTTGCTGAACTGGGAGCAAAGCCTTTGAGCCAGGCCCAAGCACCAGTTCTCATCACTGGGATGAGTTCCCATGCGATGCGGTAAGAAGGGTGCTGAGGAGAGCAGCTCACAGACAGCAGCCTTGATGACAAGCCTGCTCCCGCGCACGGAGCTGGTGATGTAAAAGCATAGGCAATAAGAGATTTCAAAAAAATAATAATAAATTAGACTGACGGTTAGAAGCAAGAGCTGCCCCTGTCTCTGCTGGAGAGGAATCCAAGATGTGACAGACTGAAGTGGTATGTTTTTAATTTAAAAGGATGCACTAAATAACATATATACATGGGTAAAGTGCGTGTAGACGGTATCTATGACAAACGTGCGTAGGACGTATCTAGGAACCAACAACAGGATTCTCTCAAACTCAGGTGCCCTCAGAGATTAGTTTTATCTTTAATTCTCTCTCCCTCTCTCTCTCTCCCTGTGTGTGTGTGTGTTTGTGTGCATGGGGGTGGGTAAGTGTACAAGACCACATTGACCTAGAGGGCAGAAGAGGGCTCCAGGCTCCCTGGAGCTGGAATTACAGAGTGTGAGCTGCGAGCTGTGCAATGAGGTGCTGGGAAGTGAAGGCAGGCCTCTGCAGCGGCCCCTCTCTGCCCCCCACCTCCCTCCCCCACCCCCGCCCCCACCACCTTTTGGGTTTTCTGAGATAGGGCCTTGCTCTGTGAACTGTGGCTGGCTGGCACTGGCCACAACTTTCTCGCCTCTACATCCTGAGCCCTGGAATTAGAGGTGTGAGCCACCACAGCTGGCTCAGTCATGCTTCTTAAACCAACATTTAAGAAATCTGTACAGATAAAAAAGTTAAAAATTAAAGAAATAAAACCCAAGCCAGGCAGTGGTGCTGCATGCTTTTAATCCTAGCACTTGGAGGCAGAGATAGGCGGATTTCTGAGTTTGAGGCCAGCCTAGTCTACAGAGTGAGTTCCAGGACAGACAGGGCTACACAGAGAAACCCTGTCTCAAAAAAACAAAAGAGGGGGGGGGTGGGAAGAGAGAAAGAGATCTGCACAGACTCTGGATACAAAGTCTCCCCTGGGAAGGAACCACATGCAGACAGTGTTGTGGGACCAGCCTAGGAGAAACAGGAGGAACTGGTTCATGGTCAACCTCAGCAGCCCGGGACACACGAGGACTCGCTTCAAATAAAAGAACGAAAAGAAAACAAAAAGAAAAATGACTAGAAACTCCCGCTAGGGAGGCAGAGTAGACGCCCCCACACTCACCTTGCCCTCCACACCCACGCCACAGTCGGATTCCTGGATCATGCTGACGTCATTGCCTCCGTCCCCTGTACAGCACACAGAACAGAGAGGAGAGGTAGGAACGTAGAGGCTTGAGAGAGACAGCTCACACATGGCGTTCTCACAGTGACGATCCACGTCCTGCCTTCCACTGAGGGTGGACTATGTCCCGCACAACGTATCCAGCCACCCTCAAAAGCAGTTGTGTGTCGGAGTCAAATGCTAAGCAGTGGCTGTGGCCCAAGCACCGCAGGCCTTCCCCTCAAAAGGAGAGGGTACGGCTACTGCCAGTGGTAACCGGCCCACCGGTGTCCCCAGTAAGCACTCCTCATACTTTCGTCTTTGCACGCTTGGATGAGGTAGCCACCACCGTCCCCATCTTGCTGAGGTGAAAATGAAGGCCCAAGCAGGTAAAGGAAGGCACGAGGGATGACCAGTCAATGACCATCGGGCTGAGAGAGCCGAACCCAGATCTGAACTGCAGCATGGGGTCCCCACCCCTCTGGAATGCCACGACCATCTGCCACACAGAGAGACCCTTCCCCTTTGGCATGTTTATCTCCTTTCTCTCGAGGGATGTATTAACAAGAGCCATGGAGGGGAAGCTAGGGTCTGCCGCCTAAGCCAAGAGGCCTGGGAGTCTGAACTCCCAGCAGCAGGCCTCAAGCTCAGAGCATCTGCAGGACAGGACAGGATGTCACAGGCCAGGCCAGCACAGCAGGGCAGGGCCTCGGGCAACTGACTGCCACCACACAAGCAGGTCTGTCACCTGCCCAAGCGGGCTCCTCCTCCCTAGGGACTCCTCCTAGCACCCAGGCAAGCTTACCTACTGCACAGGTGAGCTTCCCGGTGCGTTCCTGGAGTAGCCGAACGATCTGGGCCTTCTGGGTCGGGGCACAGCGGCAGCACACCACGGCTGGGCACTGGCAGGCCAGCTCCATGAACTCATACTCATAGTACTTGAGGCAAACCTGGGCAAGAGGTGAGGGCGAGAGCAGGGGGCAGGGTCAGCCAATGTTGCCACCTCCCTATAGCCACAGCAAGAAGAGGTACCCAACCCCCAACACCCCCACCCCCGCTTGTAAGTGCCCAGAACTCACCTCCAGAGAGTCTCCAGAGATGACCAGGGCACAATCGTGCTTTCTGCGGAAGGCATTCAGCTCAAGGTGGGCCTCCCCGCGGTTGGTCACCTGAAAGGGGACAGAGGTGGAAAAGGTTCGGCTCTCTGGAAACAACCAGACAAGATGGACACTGCCTCTAAGAGCTTGCAAAGACAGTATCCTTCGTGACCAGCTATAACTGAAGGATGCTGCGGGCCCGGGAGCCTGTTTGTAGGCCTCTCAGCCTTTGCTACCTTCCAAGGACTAAAACCTGCACATAGTCCGATGGGACAGGGACTACGAGGATCCCCTGAATTTACTCTCAACCTTGCACACTTGGGGAGACTGAAACCGGACGTGTTTACCAGTCAGGAGCCCTGGAGAGCAGCCCTGGAGGCCAGGCATCTGTATTACTTTTTAATCACAGATGTTGCTATAGGCTTTGGCCAGCGTGCTTGGCTACTGGCAGTGCCAAAGGCAGCTCTGGGACCTAACTTTCTTCTGCTCCCCAAAGCAGAGCACAACCACCCAAAAGGTCAAAGTTCAAGAGGTCAGGGCTGTGTGGTGGAGCTCCACGGCACTAGCTGGAGAGATGCTCGCCTGGGTCCCCTCGCCCTTCAGTAACCTACACAGCCATTCAAGGCTACCAGCCACTGCTCCTCCTCTCCCTTTAGAGGTCCATCCCAGGTTATAGGTTCCAGGACACACACAAACGTCACCCACAGGGCCCCAGCACCGTGCTTTACCAGTCGGAAAACATGGATGTCTTGGTTTCTGGTCACCAGATGTGCGTTCTTGGCCGTGCACGTGGCCGTCTCCAGCTTGTCCCCTGTTAGCATCCAAACCTGAAATCACAGCAGGCAGACAGTCCTGAGGGTGGGGGCTCTGACGCTGGCCTGTCCCTTGCGGCAGTGAGGCTCCTAAGAACACCAACCCTCCTGACACTCGGTCCCCGTGATCCCAGGGACAGCCCTTGGGGGTTAATGCTAGTGGAACAAAGGCTGACTGTTCGAGGGAGAAAGAGCCAGTTGGAATGGAAAGTGGTAGGGCACAACTATATAATCCTAGCACTCAGAAGGCTGAGGCAGGAGGATTGCTATGAATTTGGGGCTAGTCTAGGCTACATATCAAGAACACCCACCCCCTCAAAAACAAACAAAAAACTAATAAAATAAAAGTGAACTACTGGCAGTAGATACATCGGTAAATGTCTATAATCCCAGCAGTCAGGACGGTGGCAGGAGGGCTGTGAGTTCGAGACCAACCTGGGCTGCATCCCAAGAGCAAAAAAGAAAAGAAAAACTGAGGCGACCTGCTACACAGTGGCTGGCTTGGTGCCGGGAAGAGAATGAGCAATGAGGAATAAGTAGAGGGATTAAGTTCTGAAAGACACAGATGGAACTATCTGTGCCCCACAGACAGAGCCAGTCTCTCATGGGATGGCGGGAGGGATCCACAGATAGGCAGGTACCTAAGACTCTGAGGCTCCAGTGCCTGGCTGCTTCACCTCACAGCATGAGGCTGTGCCTGCTGCGAGTGACCAGCTTTCTTAGCTCAGTTTCGGTGTCTGTCCAAAGGCTTGAACCTCAGATCTCAGTGGCCAAAGAGGCACCTCTTGCCTCGAACAGGCCACAGGGAAACCTGTCCACACGACCACAACCCAGGGGCAAATCTGACCTCAGAAAGTAGGGTGCCACAGCCCCGGAAGGGCAGGGCTTAGCCTCCCCAGTGTGGCACTAAGAGGCTTGCCACAAGGGCCCCGCTGGTCCTGCTGCTCCCTTCCTTACAATAAGCTTGCAAGCTGGGGCACAGGTGCTGATCCACAGGGATGGACGCACGCGCGAGCGCACACAAACACAAACACACACACACACACACACACACACACACACACACACACACAGTGTGAGGCTGGCCTGCCACCCAGCGCCCACTTGTTTTTGAGGGACTACCGGCCCCTCATCCATCCCTGTTCTTTTGAAGATCTACTTTTATTTGTGTGTATGAGTATTTTGCATGTGTGTACGCTTATGAACTGTGAGTGCCTCCTGGTGCCCATAGAGGCCAGTGGAGGGCATGGAGTCCCTGGGATTGAAGTTAAACTGCCACGTGGTTGCTAGGAACTGAACTGGGGTCCTCTGCAGGAGCCGTCAGTGAAGTCTGCAAATGCAGCTGTAGCCACATTATGGCGAGTCGGAGGAGGGCACAGCCCACATGACAGTAACCCTGTAAGATAACAATGGAGCTGAGACTCTCCTGGCGCCAAGCGGCACAGGAGTCAGTGTGACGTCAGGACCCAGCACACTGGCAGCTAGTATTACCGTGGGCACACTACTGCCATCAGTCACATATGGCACGAATTGACCATGTAAGAGCACAGCTTCTGTGCTATGCCCCTGCTAGAGCACAATCCTCAACCTCACAGAGTTGACCGTGCGGCCGGACATAGTGGCCTCGTCCTTCTGTGCTGTGTCTGCTGAGAGGCTGGGGAGGCAGCTCGGCAGGTAAGAGCGTTTGCAGTGTCGGCACCACAGAGGAAGCCAAGTACAGCCCTGCATGCCTATAGCCACAGTGCTGGGGAGCGGCAGAGACAGGAGGGCTCCTGGGCTTGCCGGCAGGCAGTCTATCTCCAGGGTCAGCGAGAAAGCCTGTCTCAAGGGAGTACGGTAGGAAGTGACGAGGAAAACGCTTCATGTCACCCTCTGTGTCTACACACCCATGGGTGCATGCACCCCCCCACACACACACACCACACTCACATGTGCATATACACACACACCACACATACACACACGCACACATACACACGTGTGCCGGCACATGTGAACATGCACGCGCACACGCGAATGAAAAGGCTGCCCTGAGGGCTGAGTTGTGGCTCACTGGGTAGAGTGCTCGCCTAGGGAGATCCCCGAGGTCTGTCCCCAGGACCACATAAAAACAGACACACAAATACAGTCCCGGAGCTCAGGACAAAGTGGGAGAGTCAGGAGTTTGAGGACAGCCTGGGCAATGGCCTGGACCTTCAGAAGCAAGTGCACGCTCAGGCACTCCCTCAAGGGCTCACTGGTCCTCAGACGCCCTCTACTGGCCCTGCAGAATAGCTGTCTGGATTGTTCCACCCAACAGCAGCTTAATACAGAAGCATCTCTGCTCTTGTGGGGTTGGGCGTCCCTTTCACACTGGGCCAGAGCAAGCACCAGCCACTAGCCAGTCATTCGCTTGAATCACACTGTGCAGCTGGACACAGGCTCTCTGCGTGACTAGGAGACAGGTGCCCCTGACCGTCAGGCCCTGTGGGGAGGCAGCCGGAGAAGCACAGCCATGTAAGAGGGTTTCCCAAACCAGGCCATCAGGGGTGGGATGCTCTGGTCTCCCCTTCTGCCTTCCATCTCTTTTTTTTGTTGTTGTTGTTTTTTTTGTTTTTTTTGTTTTTCGAGACAGGGTTTCTCTGTGTAGCCCTGGCTGTCCTGGAACTCACTGTATAGACCAGGCTGGCCTCGAACTCAGAAATCCGCCTGCCTCTGCTTCCCAAGTGCTGGGATTAAAGGTGTGCGCCACCACCACCCGCCCATCTCTTCTTCATTTCTTCCCTTTCTTGAACAGGGTCTTGCTATATCCCAGGCTGGCCCTGAACTTGAGATCCTCCCACTGACTCCCATGTGCTGACATGCCAAGAATATGGTACCACGACTGGCCTTCAACCTTCAACGCCTTGCTGTCGGGTCACTGGCCGAGCTCTGTCTCATGGGCAGCCCTACCTTGATGCCGGCATTGCGCAGTGTCTCCAGCGTGGGCCTGACATCAGCCTGCAGCTGGTCTTCCACACCAGTCAGGCACAGCAGCTCCATTTCCATCTCCAGGCTCTCGATCACTGTGGCCACTTTCAGAGAGCGGTCATGCACACTCAGCTTGGCCTGGACGTAGCGGGCCTAGGGAATGGAGAGGTGAGGCTGTGGCACGCAGTGCTATGCTGCCCTGGTCAGCAGGGCCTCTAAGAGGCGATCACTGGCCTCCTGAAGATGACTGACTTCAACCTGACCCACTTACTCCCTTTCTCTCGCAGCGAAGGCTAAGGGAAGCCCAGACTCCCCTCATGGGGTTGCATGAACAGTCTCAGCACATACCCATGGAAGAAACCTGATACCTAAAATCTTACAAACACATCTGAGGGACAAGGACAAGCCTTTTCTAGGAATGGACAAAGACCCTAGAACCCTGTCCCTAAAGCACCCATGCCCTGGTACTCATGAGTGTCACTGTGTGCCAGGTACCAGGGACACAAGCATTAGCCAGACAAGGTCCTTCCACTGGGAAAATAATCTACAGCTGAGCGAACAGGCAGCAGAACAGAGGCGCAGCAGAACTCTAACCTGCTTATTTTATAGCTCAAAAGTAGTACTAGCTGGCTCATGGCTCGAATCAGTCATCTTGGCACTCAGGAAGCTGAGGCAGGATTCCAGGCCAGCCTGGGCTACAAGCAAAACCCTGTCTCAAAACAGTAATGAGATAGAGATGGACAGAGAAGGGACAGAAGGTGAAGAACAGGTGATCTACTTCAAACTTTCCTTAAGTGACAATGAAGGTTATCACAGGAGAGATAAACAGAAAGTGATGCATCTAGTGGGAAGGCCTCTTGGAGAGGCAACGTGTGAACATAAAGTGAAGAGGTGGGCCATGAGTGAGCCCCATGCAGCACAAATGGCATGTGCAAAGGCCCTGCACTAACAGGGAGGCTGGTGTGCTCAAAAAGACCAGGAGGCCAGAGTGGAAGAGCAAGAGGGTGTGTCCCTAGGAGAGATGACTAAGGAGGTGGGTCAGGGATGCAAGGCAAAGGTCTCACAAGCCACTTACTTCAAAGTCTTGGTACTGCTCCTCTGTGAGGGACTTCTTGGCCACCACCAATACGCGCAGTCCCTCCCGGGCCATGTTGCCACACTGCAAGGCAGACAGCAATCAGCAGGGACTGCTTACCACTAGAGCTACAGCCCCCAGAGCCAAGCATCTAACGGAACAGCAGAGGGGCAAGCGGGAGACTGAATCTTGCACACGAATGGGTTTCTGTGGCCAGTACTGTGTTCCAAAGTTACACACAAGCATGGCTGGCTAGCTCAGCAGACAAAACCATGGCTGTACTGCCAGTGCTGTGTGCACCCCCAAACACGGGTGCCACAGAACATGTCAACACGCTGAACATGCTTAAGTGCAGCCCCATGGGAGAGAGACACCCAGGCCTGCTGCCCATCTGTGTGCCCCTCCTGGCCCTGTAGGCATCTTGTCTGCAATCCCCCAGGAGGAAAGTTCAATGCTGAGTGGCGGGTATGAGCACCGGCCTGAAGCTGAGGGTTGGCCCTGCTAACATCCACCAGTGCTCCTCTCTCCAAGATAGAGAGTGCCACAGCCACAGCTAATAAGCAACCACAAAGACCCACCCACTGGCCCCTGCAAGGCTCAGCCTCTGCAGGACAGGCTCCCGAGACCCTTCTTCAACTCACTACCCCAGGCTCACCTCCTCCTCCAGCCAGTCATTGTACTGGACAATGCCAGCCATGACAACGTCCGCTCCTTTCATGTAGAATGTGATTTCCCCTGTGGACTCATCCTGGAAAGAGGAAGTGAGAAGCTTGTAGGCCAATACCAGTCCACGGGCTCTACACTTCCTGGGACAGGCAGTGTGCAGATGGCTTTAAAGAGCTCAGCACTTTTAAATGGTTTTTGCTTGCTTTTTTAATATATACTTTTGATTTATTTATTTTATATGCATGGGTATTCTGCCTTCATGTATGTCTGAGTACTACATCTATGCCTGTTGTCCTTGGAGACCAGAAGAGTGCACTGGGCCCCTGGGACTGGAATTACAGATGGTTCTGATCTACATGTGGGTGCTGGGAATTGAACTAGTGTCCTCTGGAAGAGAAATCAATGTTCTTAACTACTCCAGCATCTCTGCAGCCTCCCAGAGCTTTCACACTTGGCCAAAGATTAAAAAAAACATCAAGTGAGGAGGGATGGCTCACTCAGGGACAAAGGCCACAGAAAGCAGAAGCAAGCTCAGCTGGGAGCATGTGGAAAACTGTTAAGTGAGAAAACAAGATCAAAGAGAGCTAAGACTTTGTTTAGGAAGTTGTTGCCATTCTGACTAGAACTACCCGCACGCAGCGGCTTGTTTCATTGTACCCACAGGCTGGACGGTAGCCAACTGTGCTTCATAAACAATAGGGAGACAGAATACACAGGTCAGGGTCCTGCACACCTCAGCACTGTTGGCATTTGGGGCCACCCTGGACCTTGCAGGATGGTAGGCAGTGATGGGGCCTCCACCACCAGCAGCCAGGAGTGGTCCCCTCATGACAACCCACATTCTCTCCAAACTCTAGGAAGTGTCTTCTGGGGAGACATCCGATCTCAATACTGAGACTGTCATCCAAGGATGTGTCAGGTCCCATTCCCAGCTATCCTGGGACTCATGTGCCCACAGGCCGGACACCTGCATCCCCACAGAGCCCTGCACGAGAAGGAAGACACCCCCAGAAAATGACCTCTCATGTTTTGGTTCTCCTGACTCCAAGATCTCAGAGGCATCAAACACGTGGCCTGGTGCCAGCTCTTAAGTCAGGAGCACTAGGCCAACCGTTATCTCCTCTCTCTGCCTCAGTTTACCTCGTCTGTCAAGCAGGAAATGCCACACATGTACAGCACAGGAAGTGTGCTAGGTATTGACCACCATTGGCAGAGCAAGATCAATGGTGTATGGCCTCACATGGAACTTGGCATTCATGACAGTATTCCTGATGGCTAGGAGTGGCCTGGGTCCCCTAGCCTCCACTGTGTGGAAAAGGCTCAGCCCCAGATTTTTAACAGGCAACGTGACAGACACCATCACCTGCCACAACTCTGTGGGTAGGCTGCAGAGGCCATGGGGCCACCACATACCCCAGAATGCCCAGGATGGCTACACAATCAAGAACTCCTCATTGGGTTCTACACCTCGGCAGCTGAGGGTGAGACAATGGCTCTGAGGGATGCCGGAGGATGGAAGACGGGATGCTGGACACGCAGAGCAGAGTGTAACAACACCTTGTGAGTATATCTTACTATGCTGGAAGGCCGCAAAGTTGCTTCTGACTATGAATTACAGGAGCTCAGGAGATGGCCCCATGGATAAAGGGCTTGCCACAACCACAAGGATCTGAGACCTGAGTTTGGATTTCCAGTATATATATGTTTAAAGACACAGAGAGAGAGAGAGAGAGGGAGAGAAA
>NW_022196897.1:154722920-154738005 GCF_008632895.1 Mastomys coucha
GGGAGAGGGAGAGGGAGAGGGAGAGGGAGAGGGAGATGGAGAGGGAGAGAGAAAGAAGCTGGCCATGACGATGTACTGCTGCAGTCCCACACTGGGAAGGCAGAGATAGTCCTGTCGCTTGTTAGCCAGTCCTTCTAAGTAAGACGACGATGATGAAGCCCAAGTTCACTGAGAGAACCTGTATCAAAAAATGACGTACAGAGCAAATGAGGCCGGTGCTGGACATCAGTCCATGGCCTCCACATGAGTGTGTGTACATGCATGCACAAAGATGGGCTACCTGAAGTTAACTAAGGGTACAGTTCCTCCTTTTAAAAAAAAAATTTTAGGGGCTGGAGAGATGGCTCAGTGGTTAAGAACACTGACTGCTCTTCCAGAGGTTCTGAGTTCAATTCCCAGCAACCACATGGTGGCTCACAACCATCTGCAATGAGATCTGGTGCCCTCTTCTGGTGGTGTTTCTGAAGAAAATATACTCACATAAAATAAATAAATCAAAAAAGGAAGAAGAAGAAGGAAGAGGAGGAGGAGGAGGAGGAGGAGGAGGAGGAGGAGAAGGAGAAGGAGAATTAAAAACTCTTGGGGTGCCTTTAAGCACAGCGCAGCTATCAGAGCGACGACACACGGATTCAATCTCCTCCCGGGCCAAGCAGAGGCGTCTACATTTTGAGTACGGTCAACAGCATGCTCTGCCCAGGAAGGACAGCCCGCAGGCCAAGAGAACATGAAAGCATTGTCAGGGGGGTTACCCCTTCCCCTTCCTGAGAGTGGTGCTAAACACCCCGGCTGCAGGAAAGATCGCTCCCACCCAGCTTCCTTTACCAGAGGGGCTCCTGCCAGCTCCATCTCTCTGTCCAATATAAACACACCAGCCAGTATCTCCTCCATGTGAGTCATTCCTTCCCACCCAGTTCACACCCGGTTTACTGAGTTCCCATACTATGGCGAGATGATACCATAAACAGACAGAGACAGGCTGGTCCAGCCATGTTGCCCTATCCCCTTGTAGTCTATCTGACACCTGACTACAGGGAGCTGAACAGGATGTCTTGTACAATGTGGGACACACAGTTCCTTCTGAAAGATGTGCAGAAAAGCCCTGGAGCAGACTGCTTCCCTGACCTGACGCCTCGGGAGGTGTGCTCTCAAACAGGAGGGAAGGGGACTGTGGGAACAAGCTGTGAGCACACTGTGAGCCTCCTCACGCCAGTCTGAAAGGCTGGACTCAGTCTACTGCGCATGCGCGCCAGTCTGAAAGGCTGGACTCAGTCTACTGTGTGCCAGTCTGAAAGGCTGGACTCAATCTACTGGGCGAGCAGATGACAACAGCCAAGCATAGTCAGAGGCAGGTACAAAGTAAAGAAGCCATCCCAAAGCTGGAAACGGAGGGACAGGCAGGCAAGGGTGGGAGATTAGCTCACTAGCAGGCATTTTCCAAATGCCAAGGCAGCCTTGAGAAGATACATGCTCCCAGCACCCAGCATTATTAATAACCGAAAATGAGAAACAGCCTATTCAGAAGCAGAAGTGGGGACCGGCAAGATGGCTCAGTGGGTAAAGACACTTGCTACCAAGACTGATGAGTCTGATCCCTAGGACCCACACGGTGGAAAGAGAAAACAAATGCCCACAAACTGTCCTCTGACCTTCACACGTGCGCCATGCAGTTTTCAAGGGATCAACATTCACAGTTAATAGTCTAAAACACACAGACTAAAGAGACGGCTCCATTGCAAAGAACACTGGCTGCTCTTACAGAGGACCCTGGTTCAATTCCCAGCACCCACACGGTGGCTCACAACCATCTGTAACTCTAGTTCCAGGGAATCCAACACCCTCTTTTAAGCTCCAAGGGAGCCAGGCATGCTATGTACATTACATACTTAAAAGCAAAACACTCTTACATAAAGAATAAATAAAATCTTTTTAAAAATGGAAAAGGTCTACAACAGACATGCATGCATGCATTTTTTTTTAAATCAAAAGAAGTAAATGAAAATCTTCCCACTAGAACTCCATGTACACATTAAAATCAGCAAAAGATGTCTTAACGGCATAA
The DNA here is from genome assembly GCF_008632895.1 of Mastomys coucha. Taxonomy (NCBI): domain Eukaryota; kingdom Metazoa; phylum Chordata; class Mammalia; order Rodentia; family Muridae; genus Mastomys; species Mastomys coucha. Next base: position 154,724,980 of record NW_022196897.1, read on the forward strand.
TATAACTCCTACTGTGTGTATACTCACAGACACACACACACATTTCAGTAAGGAGGTGGCAAGCTAGCTTGAGATAAAGTTAGAGGCTAATTTTATTAAATGTATATGGATATTTACACTCATATGCTTGGGAAAAAAGACTGAAATGAAGGACCTTGGTATGGTGAATCACTGGCCCCCAGCTCATGGCAATCCTCCTGCCCCCGCCTCTGAAGTGCGAGGATTGCTGGTGTGAATCATACCTGGCTTGATTTCCCTTCCTATAAGACCCTTAACTGTGAAGGCTGAGTGCTTTAAAAACTGAACATTGATAGAAGAAGGGGGAGGGAGGAAGGAAGGAAGAAGGAAGAAAGAAAGAAGAAGAAAAGCAGACCTGGGAAGCCAACTGGACTCTGTACCTTGCGTGGGAAGACACAGCCACTGCTCACAAAGTATGACACATGTCTGGGAACAAGACTCCGTCACAGCTAAAGGAAGGGTGGTGTGTGCAGCTCCGTTTATTCTCAGAGTGGGACGTTGGGGACTATCTGATGACTCAACTCTCAAATGACCTCAGCAGCGTCCATAGCCCTTAGAACTTGAAAAATCCTGGCTGGAACCAAGTGAGAGTGACTGTGGACGGTGCTGACTAACTCCGGGAAACACCCACACGAGGGATTCAGTCGCTGATAGCCTTGAGCTCAGACATGTCCTGGAGACCCAAGGGTCAGGCCAGGTGCAGCCTTAGGAAAAGCTACAGCTGCGTGGGAGGGAGCCGCCCTGCCTGACATCTGCCAAGGACATGTGTCCCACAGGGTCATAACGTCCCAACTGGGATCTAAATCAGCTCAGACGGGGTGTTTCAGATCACACCACAGCGTGTCAGTAGGTCTACAGAGAAGCGGTTCACCGAGCCACTGCATAGTCCCTGGATGGAAGCAGCCCTGTCCCCAGTCCCCTGGAGATGTGCCGGACCCACAGCTCACTCTTGTCAAGAGCGCAAGGCTGACGGGTATGCCCGTCTTCTCTGAGGCTGCTTCTGAGGGTGGCTTCCAGGACCCACAGCTCACTCTTGTCAAGAGCGCAAGGCTGACGGGTATGCCCGTCTTCTCTGAGGCTGCTTCTGAGGGTGGCTTCCAGCACGCTCACACTCTCACTACAGTGAAGCCAGCTGACAGGATGCTAACCCAGGGAGCGGCCCACAGGGCAGCAGCTGAGGGTGGCCTCCGTGTAGCTGTCAGCAAAGAACCGAAGGCCCTGTCCCGCAGCACACTGAAGCTGTGGGTAGGTGAGCCTTGTCCCAGGAGGCCAGCCTCTGAGACGCTGAACCAGAGGAGTCCCCTCCCCCAAGCTCTACCCGGATTCCCAGTCCACAGAGACCGTTAGAGAACACAAGCATGGTGCTTGTAATTTACCTGTGGGGCAACCTAGCAGCACGCATAGTTAATACAGCTCCCCAGCACAGACCTGGGGCCATGCACTTCCCCATGTCCTTCCTGACCCTTCACAGCCCGAAAGCCTGGGGCTGCACTCTGATCCATGACCTCCCTGTGTGAACTCGGGTGCTCTCCTTCAGGCTTTCTATGCCTCAGTTTCCTCCTCTGTCGAACTTGTAAGCTTATGGTAAACAAGACTCCAGCCAGCTTATGCCCATCCCGGAGGACAGCCCCGACCCAGCACCAGACCTGCCTAGCTGCTCCCGGTGACTGTTACTGTTGGTCCCCTCACCACGGCCACCTCCCTCTTAGAACCACCTTGACAGCCACCACTGCTGCTGGATGCTGACGGCCTCTCTCCCACTGCCGACGGCCATGTGGCCTCGAGCCCCTGAGATGCACCTGCCTCTCTGCCTCCCTCACACGGGGTCTGCAATCGCACACCACCCTACCCAGCCTTTTCACATGGGTTCTGGAGAGCAAAAATCAGGTCTTACACAGCAAGCCCTTCACCTACTGAGGCAGCCCCCAGCTTCCAGCTGCAAGCTTCAGAATTCTTTGTGCATCAACCAAAATCACCATGAGCAGAAGATTCCACACCTGACTCAACGTGTAGTCAAAATAAAATGACCCTAAAAAAACGATGTCTAAAATCACCGTGAGGTTGCTGTGTGTAGTAAGTGTAGGTGAATTTCATGTTAGTATTTGGGGATCTTCCTTAAGCTGGTGCAATATCGAACGCAAATGTTCCATGCTGGTCACGGATATTCTGTAGAAAGGATAGTTAACCCATACAGACATACAATGAAATACAACACAGCCACAAAAAGGAAAGACTGGTATATGTGATAAAATAAATGCACCTTGAAGTTGTGAAGGAGGAAACAAAGACCATATACTATACGATTCCTTTTATAGGATGTGTCCAAAACAGGGAAATCCACAGAGGCAGGAAGCAGACCCGACCCGTGGGAGCAAGGGACTAGGAAGAGAGGTGGCTTGGGAGTTTCAGGGTTTACTTCGTTTTTTTAAAGATTTGCTTATTTATTTATTATTTTTATCTGTGTGGGTGTTTTGCCAGTATGTACGTCTGTACAACATATGCATGCAATGTGCTCAGAGGCCAGAAGAGGGCGCTGGATCTCTGGAACTGGAGTTACACATGCAGGAAGCCACCATGTGGGTGCTGGGAGCTGAATTGGGGGACTCTGGAATAGTGTTCTTAACCACTGAGCAAGCCCTCCAATCTGTTCTTCTTTTTCTTTCTTTTTTTTTTAAGATTTATTTTATGTGTGTGAGCACACTATACAGCTGTCTTCAGACACACCAGGAGAGGGCGTCAGAGCTCACTACAGATGGTTGTGAGCCACCATGTGGTTGCTGGGATTTGAACTCAGGACCTCTGGAAGAGCAGCCAGTGCTCTTACCCGCTGAGCCATCTCTCCTCTGGGAGAGCAGCCAGTGCTCTGACCTGCTGAGCCGTCTCTCCAGCCCCTTTCTCTTCTTTATAATCATATTTTCATTGATTATTCTGTGTGTGTACGGACTCGGGAGCCCGTGGAACACTGTACATTCAAACTATAGCAACTTTTAAATGGTTGTGGGTTTAACGGTTATTTTATGCTTTGTGAATTTTTTCTTGCGCCTTTGTTATTTGGAGGTAGGGTCTCACCCTGAATGACACAGGCTAGCCTTGAATTTACAGTGACCTCCTGCTTCAGCCTCCTGCACACTGAGCCGCAGGTGTGAGCCTGACTGTGAGTTTTATCACAGGAGGCAGGCTGGAGGGACAACTGCTCTTTCCAGAGGACCTGAGTTCAGAGAGGAGCAAGGAAGAGAGGAGATATAGGGACTGGAAGTTTGACTTGCTTAGTATGTGCAAGATGCTAAACTCCCACATAGCAAAATACAGGGGGGACCAACAAGCTGGCACAGCAGGTTAAGGGGCTTGCTGCTAAGTCTGCCGGTGTGAACCTGAGTCCCGGGATCCACATGATAGGAAAGACAACTCCTGCAAGTTGTGCTCTGACTGTTACACACCGTATGTTCCTCCCTGCTGAATAAGTTTAAAGTGTAGTTTTTTAGGACTGAGAATTAGAAATGTGTTACTGAGAGCTCCTGATACAGTTATACTCATTGCTTCAGAGCTGGGCACAGCACAGGCTGCTGGCTGAACTGCTGTGTCCACTGAAAGAGCTCATTTTCCCTGCACAGGGAATGACACTCCCTTACCAGTCTGGGTGTCAGCGACAAGGCCCCAGCAAGCCATGAGGGCCCCTGACGCACACTCGCACACTCGCAGTGGAAGAGGACGCTGAGGGCGGGAGAGGGCCAGACTCACCCGCACAATGATGCCCATCCGCTTGCTCTCATAGGTGAACGGGAAGACCTGCAGGATGGTGAGGTTCAGGATCTGGTCACCAGGGGTCCTCAGCTGCATGGAGGACTGGTCTCGACCCACCAGCGTCAGTCCCACGCTTTCTGTCCACTGGACCAGAGCCACCTGGAGACGGCAGAGCACGGAAGGTCAGACACCCCGCACATGAACACGGAAGGAGGAGGGAAGGTGGCAGCATCTGCTCTGGCATCCACTGCCCTGGACCCCGTAACCATGGCAGCATCTGCTCTGGCATCCACTGCCCTGGACCCCGTAACCATGGCAGCATCTGCTCTGGCATCCACTGCCCTGGACCCCATAATCATAGTTATCTCCAGAAGGCTTTGCACCAAGCCTGCTACCCATATGTCGAGAAAGGTCAGGGAGCCGGGGGCTCTTCACCCCTGGCTCTCCTTTGGCTGGGTACACTGTCCGTTAGACATGCTCTAGTCTTCAGTGGGTGATTCTGCACCCTTCCCCCTGAGTGGAAAGGAGGGGAAAGAAAGGAGCTTGCAACAACATCTGGAGCATCCGTGGCTATCCCGACTTGGAAGGAGAGACTACTGGCAGCCTGGAGGTACAGCCCAGGGACCCCTATGGTGATTACAGGCACAGCACAGCTCCCCAAGGACAGAGCCAGGGAGACTGGTCCACCAGCCAGGAACACTGACTCCCAATACTTTATGGAACTGCCCACAAGTGATGGAGAAGCGGCAAGGCCCAGGCCAGGAGGCAACCTGTATCTTGTCTGGGTCAACGGTCCAGAGGATGTGACTCCTGGAGGGTCATTCCAGTCTCAGGCAGGCCAGACCCACCGTAGCAGACTCACAGGCTGCCTAAAGGAGAAAGCCAATCCCTGGGCAGTCAGAAGCCCTACCTGAATCACGTAAGTCTGTGTCACTGGGACCACTGCATGATTAGAAAGTTGATGGTCTCTGTGGCTGGGCAAACGTCCCTTTCTGGGGATATAGATGGTGCGGGTGGGATTAAGGGTAAGATTTTGGTCTTTCTAGGCAACCCACAAGGGAGCTGCAGCCAGGGACTGAAATCGGATGACGCTGGAGACTTTAGAATGGGGGAAGGAACCAGTTACCAAGGAAGGTACACTATGATGGCTATTTTCAGCTGTCAACATATAGAATTAGCTAAAACTCAAGCAGCTGGGCAAAAGTGTGAGGAATTCATTCATTCATTCATTCATTCATTCATTCATTCAGGTTTTTGAAACAAGGTCTATGTAGCCCTGGCTGTCCTGGAACTCACTCTGTAGACCAGGCTGGCCTTGAACTCAGAAATCCACCTGCCTCTGCCTCCCAAGTGCTAAGATTAAAGGTATGTGCTATCACTGCCTGTCTGAGAGATTTTTTTTTTTAAATTAAAAAAGAGTTTTTTTCTTAATTAAGTTATTTGAAAAGGGAAGACTCACTTCTGATCTGGGTCTTCTGAGGTGGGAAGGTCTACCTTTTATCTGGGCCACGCCTTTAAGCTTGCTCTCTTCGCCTGCTTGCTCCTGCTCTTTTTTTTTTAATTATTTATTATTATAAATGAATACACTGTAGCTATCTTCAGATGCACCAGAAGAGGGCGTCAGATCTCATTACGGGTGGTTGTGAGCCACCATGTGGGTGGGATTTGAACTCAGGACCTTCCGAAGAGCAGTCAATGCTCTTACCCACTGAGCCATCTCTCCAGCCCCCAATAATTTTTTAAAGATTTATTTATTTATTTATTATATGTAATTACACTGCAGATACTCCAGAAGAGGGAGTCAGATCTCATTACAGATGGTTGTAAGCCACCATGTGGTTGCTAGGATTTGAACTAAGGACCTTCAGAAGAGCAGTCAGTGCTCTTAACCTCTGAGCCATCTCTCTAGCCCTGCCCCTGCTCTTGAAGGCAGAGTTCATTCCTTCTGGCATTTAAGTCTACAACTTCAGGATTCCAGTATCTAGAATGAAGACCAGCTGAGATCTGCAGCCTTGTGCGCTGAACAATCACTGGGTTCTTGAACCTTCAGTGGGTAGACGGCCAGTTGGACTAAATGGACCGGAGCCTGAGAGCCATTCTAATAAATCCCCTTTATATACAAATGTATCCAGTTCTGCTCCCCTAGAGAACCGTGACTAGTAATAACAGCCTGGAAGAAGCACCCTGGTGACTGGATCAGACAGGAGCCCTATGGCTGTGCCTGATCTGGTGTCTGAGACCTGTCCGACACCTGTCTGACCTGCAGACCCAGGCTGCAACAGCTCTACAGTAAAACTTCTCACCAGCTGGCAAGACATAAGCAACGAGGCAAAGAGCTTTCAGGGCTGGAGTTGGCCTGGTTGACAGTGTGGGGCCCGAATGCACAAAGCCTTGGGCTTGAGCTCTGGCACCTCACAAGCCAGGCATAGTGGGTATGCCTGAAATCGCAGCACTCAGGAGGTGGGGACAGGGGAATCAGAAGTTCAAAGCCAACCTCTTGAGGTGATCTTGGGCTGCATGAGATCCTGGCACTGAGGAAGAAAGGCACCCCACTTCTCGTAAAGCTTAGTCTTAAGGGGGTTGAGGAGACAAGTCTTTGGAGAGGACTGACTTAATAACTGTGGTTAAACTGGGAACGGGGATACTGAGTCACCTGCTGGACACGGTTACCTGCTGGAAATAAGGGAAACCAATCATAACACCCTATAGGGGAATCTGACCAGGTGCAAAAACCCACTGAAATCTTTGGCTCAGCCAGATGGTGCGCTATGAAGCACCTGTTGTCTTGCCTAGAATTGTGCAGTGGCTGGTAGCCGCACCCCAACAAGTATCCCCAGGAGACATGACCAGATCACACAGGACTAGCTGAGGGGAGGTTAAAGTTCAAAGTGCAGCTTCCTGAGTACATACTGGTCTGCAGTCCTGGATGAAGGCTCACCAGGGCTTACAGTCAAACCACTGTGTATTCCTGAGTTGGCTCTCCTGGAGATCCCAGGCGGCACTGCCCACTGTGTGCGTGCTCCCCACGGGGCTCTCAGTTCTGCTTCTGCCAGGCCTGTTCCACACTGCCTGGGTGTCACCCTGGCTGACCCTGTTAGTCCCTAAAATGGATCATGCTGCACCTCAAGTCTGAGGTCCCCTCCTACCGCCTCGAAGCCTCTACAATAAGCAATTTCAAGCAAGTGAGTTCTCAGTTTGCAAGAGCCCATCTTCAGGGATGGTAAGGAATGGCTCAGTGGTTAAGAGAATATGATTCAGGTTCAAATCCTGGCACTCACATCATGGCTCACGACCATCCGTAACTCCAATTCCAGGAGATATGAAGCCTCCTTCTGGACTCCTTGGGCATCAGACTCACATATGCATGATGCGGACATACATGCAGACACACACCCATACACATTAAGGTTTCAAGAGAATTTAATCCTATCTTTAGACATCTTGACTTGGGTGTGTAATCCAAATTTGATGTCAGCTCTTTAACTTGGTTTCCATTTGTAGAGATTAACTGAACTTGAAATCAGCCAGAAGTCACTCTTATGTGCCAACCCTGCTTTGAGAAATGCTCCTGGTCAGCCAGGATCACAAAGCTTTCAACTTGCAACAGTGAAGATCTATACACACTTTCACTTTTTTTTTTTTTTTTTTTTGAGATAGGGTCTTATGTAGTTCAGGCTAGCTTCAAACAGCTGAGGATAGCCTTGGACTCCTGATCACATTGCCTCCACCTCCCAACTGCTGGAATTATAGGCATGCACCATTATATTTGGTTTATGAAATACTGGGGACAGGATCCAGGGCCTTGTGTATTCAAGGCAGACACCCTACTTACTGAGCCGCACTGCCAGCACGCACTGTCACCTTCCAGAGATTCCAATGGTTGAGTCTTTGGAAATCCCTTATTAAGGGTTGGACCTGGCCTGGCCTTTAATCCCAGCATTTGGGAGGCAGAAGCAGGCAGATTTCTGTGTTCGAGGACAGCCTGGTCTACAGAGTGAGTTCCAGGACAACCAGGGCTACACAGAGAAACCCTGTCTCGAAAAATTAAAAAAAAAAAGGGTTGGACCTGATGACTCCAGGCTGAAGAATTATCATCTGGGAATGTGAAATCCATCAACGCTGGAGCCTAATCCCAAGTGCAGTGGGACTGAGAGGGGACTCAGGAGAACAACCCCTTGGCTACGGGAGACAGTGACAAGACAGTCTGGTAGGAAACAGAAGGGAGGTCCAAGAGCCATACAAAATGACCCTGCCCTGCATTTGTGCATGTACATGCATGTATGTATATGTGCATGTGTGTATATGTGCATGCATGCGTGTGTGCTCCTGTGTGTGTACATGTGTGTGTGCATGCATGAGTGCATGCTCTTGTGAGTGTGTGTGCATGCGTGTTGCACTTAGTTGAACATGAGGAAGGATGCCTATGGAGGAATGGTGTGGCTCTGCTGACAGTGCTGAAATAATGCACACAAAGCCCTGGGCTCCATCTCTAGCAGTGGATAAAACAGACCATGCTGACACACAAACTTTGAGGCAGAGACAGGAGGATCAGAAATCCAAGATTCTCCTCAGCTACACAACAAGTCTGAGGCCAGCCTGGGCTACATAAGACCCGATCTCAAAAAAAAACAAAACAAAACAAAACAAAACAAAAATCTCTAGAGCAGCAGTTCTCAATCCTGTGGGCCAAGACCCCCACAAGACCACCAGAAAACAGAGTTCTATACGTTATGACTCATAACAGTGACAAAACTTACAGTTATGGAATAGCAATGAAATAATTCTATTTGGGGGTCCCCACAGCATGAGGAACTATACTGAAGGGTCGCAGGGTGAGGAAGGCAGAGAAGCACGGCTCTACAGTGACAGATGAAAGGGCCTATCGAGCTTCACTTGCTTCCCGCTGGGCTGATGAAATGTTGTGATGCTCAAATGCTTACTTTTAAGATTTTATTTATTGGGCTGGAGAGATGGCTCAGCAGTTAAGAGCATCACATCGACTGCTCTTTCAAAGGTCCTGGGTTCAAGTCCCAGCAACCACATGGTAGCTCACGACCATCTGTAATGAGATCTGATGCCCTCTTCTGGGATGTCTGAAGACAGCTACAGTGTACTTACATAAAATAAATAAATAATTTTTTAAAAGATTTTATTTATTTTTATATATTTGAATACACTGTCGCTGCCTTCAGACACACCAGATCCCACTACAGATGGTTGTGAGCCACCATGTGGTTGCTGGGAATTGAACTCAGGACCTGAGGAAGAGCACTGACTGCTCTTAACCACTGAGCTGTCTCTCCAGCCCCCACTCCTCATACACTTACTTCTAATTACATAAGTACACATCCCAACGCGTGATTCAAAACCTGGAAGGAAGGAGGGATTTTAGTTTACTTCCTTCCTTCCATTGGGTACTGTGGCCCATGTGAGGTGTCTCAACCTCGGCCACCTTTGCTCCTCACAGTAGATCAGGCTTGCCATCCCCTGTGCCTTGATGTCTTTGTCACCACTGGCCCCAAGGACAGAGGCTGTCAGTGTGAGTTGATTATCATTGTACTCCAGCAGCCAGGGATGGCAGGAGAGGTGTTGCCAAACGAATTAAAAAAAAAAAAAATCAAGGGCTTGCTGATGAGGCCTCTATCCATCCCTAGGACAGTAGGACAGACATCAATCGCTCCAACATCTCCTGACTCTGCCTCCCTAGGCTGGATGATAAGTGAGCTGGCAGGGCCGCCACGCCCACCCTGTATTTACATGGGCTCTGGGGATCTGAACTCTGATCTACTTGGTTACGTGGCAAGCCCTTTACCCAGTGAGCCACCTCACAAGTGTATCTTCATTTTCTCTCTTCTTATTCCCCTACCTTTCCCCCACCCCTCGCAAGTTTGAGGCCATCCTGATCTACAAAACGATCCAGGACAGCCAGGGCCACACAGTGCGTGCTCCTTCCCCGCACCCCTAGGGTTAGCACATATACTGAAAGAGAAGAACCCCACTGAGCTGGGAGGTAAGCATAACAGGGTGGACGATTTCATGTTCCTAGTTACGGGATTTCCAGTAGAGGGCAGGGAGGGCCCTGTACTCTGAGGCCATGATCCAGAGGTGACTGCAGAGGCGTTCACAGCTGACCATGCATGGGCAACAAATTTAGGCAATCTTGCTTCTGCGACAGGAGGAGTCCCCTGTGATTGGCAGAGATTACTCCAGCCACTCGGAAGCAACAGGCAGCCTGCTCCCCTGCGCTCCAACAAGCTGACCTTGGGATTCCAGGAGGCTTTGCTGATGGTGACCTTCAAAGGCATCATGGGACCCAGCCAAACTCAAATGGAATGCCCTAGAGTTTCAGGAACAGAGCAGCGTTCTTGAAGATCTCACGTGAGGAGCAAGTCTTCCTCCTGTCACGTGGCATGTTTATACAAACACGCTGGTCGTCTCTGCAGAAGCCTCGAAAACCGTTTAGAAGGCGGATCTACACAAAGTTAACAGTGGCTACACAGCCTTTGTGGATTAGCGCTTGCTTCTCTTATGCATATTATGCTAATGATACAAGCTGCATTTAAAAATTAAGTTATTTTTTTTTTAAAGAGGGTTTAAGGGGGCCGGAGAGATGGCCCTAAGTGTTCCAGTCTCATGATCTGAGTCCAATTCCTAGAATCCACTGGAGGAGGAAGAAAACTGTCCCCAGAAGCTGTCTTCTGAGCTCCACATGTACACCACGCTCACACACACACACACACACACACACACACAAGTTACATGTATCAATAAAAGGAGGCTGTCAGGACGGTTTGGCAGATAAAGGTGCATGCTGCCGATGTTGACAACCTGAGTCTCAGCCCCAGAACCCACACAGTAGAAGGAAGGAAGTGACACTTGAAAGTTGTCCTCTGGCCGGGCGGTGGTGGCGCACGCCTTTAATCCCAGCACTTGGGAGGCAGAGGCAGGTGGATTTCTGAGTTTGAGGCCAGCCTGGTCTACAGAGTGAGTTCCAGGACAGCCCGGGCTACACAGAGAAAGCCTGTCTCTGAAAACAAAGGAAAACAGAAGAAAGAAAGTTGCCCTCTGAAGCCACACATGCTCTGCGGCACACGGATTAACACACACACAAGCAAGTAAATACAATAAACTTTTTCTTAGTATCAGATCCTCCCAGAGTGTGGAGGACAAGAAAAACAAATCCCTTTTGCTGTTTTTAATCACAGATCAGAAACTTGGAGAAACAAAACAATGTGAATCACACTCAGAAGAACAGATCACAAGATCACCTCAGAACACCCTTCCACAGCCCTACAACAGGCACAGCGACCCTGCAGAGAGGAAGCTGACAGACTGGACATGACGCTTACACAGCTGGCAGAGCAGACACACCGTGCAGAGCGTCAGTATCTCAAACTCCAACGTCATCACATGATTACACATGGCCCTGGTCCCCAGGCACAAACTACCAAAAAAAAAAAAAAAAATACCATCCTTTCTCACATCCCAAACCCTGGACAGTCCCAATTCTGTTCCTGAAAGAAGACAAGGCGCAAAGGACGGAACCGATGAGCTGAAAAAGCAGTGATGACATCACTCATGACAGAGGAACAGAGCCCAGCCCTGCCTCCCCACTTACCCCTCCACTTACACATGGTCCCCAGTTCACAAATTGAGAGCAGCCACATCTCTCCTAAAACACTTGTTTTGAGTATTAGTGGTCACAGACAAGCATGTTTTTGGGGGGTTGGACAAGCACTTTTTTGGGGGTTGGACAAGCATGGTTTTTTGGGGTTGGACAAGCACGGTTTATTTCGGTTGAGCTACCCCACAGCACCACACAGATTTCAAGGAAGAGGCAAAGTGACAGGTCTGAAAGGGAGAGATCCTGGTATCCCTTGACCTAAGGCTTGGAAAAGGCTTACATGGTGCTATACCCTAGCCATGTGGGCCATGGTGCCCTGGTACCTTGAGGCCACACCAACCTCAAGCTACATGAGACACTGTCCACAAAACCAGAAACCATTTCTATAATCAGAAGCCAAGTTCTATGGGCAGGAGGGAGTGAACTGATAAAGCCAGGCCCAGAGCGAGCGTGGACAGTCAACCAGGGATGAAGGAAATGGTGTGGCTAAGACCCACCCACGCCAGGGTTACCTCATCTGGGCTGGATGCCTGGTACACTCGGCACGAGTCCTCAAACTGCTTCTCAGCCTCAGCCTGGTCCGTCACACCGTTGGACTCATACACGGGCGTCACGTTGTGGCAGAGAGCAATGGCCTTCACAGCCTCATGGACGCGGCTGCTCATGGTCCTTCGTACCTTGGTAGTGACCGTGGGGCCCTTCTGAGCCGGTGGATCTTGAGGCTGCGGAGAGGAGCAGAGAAACCAGGGGTCTGGACACGGTACAGTAATGGTGGTGCCTCCCTCCCATTGTTCAGCACGTAGGACTCTGGGCTTATCCACGCTTGGGACCCTGGGTTCAATCCCCAATACAAAACAACAGAGCAACCAAGCAAGGTGGGAAGCAACTGAGGGAGATGCTGATGTCAACATACATCCATCCCATGGCTCAGCGTCCAGTCCTCTCCCTCAGTGCTGGGCCAAGGCCAATTTCCCCAAGCTCCTACACCATCTTCCCTCCCTGCTCCACCCACTGCCTGGGAGCCTTTGCCCGTCCCATACTCTCTGCCTCCAATCCTGTTCCCTCCGGAATTCTGCAAGAGTGGCTTGCCCAGTCTCACCACACAGGTCTCCATTTGCAGGTAAGCTCAGAGAGGCCTTTGAAGCCCTCGGCCCCCTTCGTTTCTCACAACAGATCAGGCTTGCCATCCCCTGTGCCTTGATGTCTTTGTCATCACTGGCCCCAAGGTCAGAGGCTGTCAGTGTGAGTTGATTATCATTGTACTCCAGCAGCCAGGGATGGCAGGAGAGGTGTTGACAAACGAATTAAAAAAATCAAGTATCTACTCATGCCCGGAGGTATGGCAGGACTCACGGGTGTCTGCCCTGCATGCACGTAGCCCTCAGCTGTATCCCACCATCCCATAAAACATGGCGTGACACTTCTGCCTGCCCATCAGTGGAGAAGTAGAGGTAGGAGGATCAGAACCTCAAGGAGGGGCAGGAGAGATGGCTCAGTGGTTAAGAGCACTGACTGCTCTTCTAAAGGTCCTGATTTCAAATCCCAGCAACCACATGGTGACTCACAACCATCTGTAATGAGATCTGATGCCCTCTTCTGAGGGTGTCTAAAGACAACTACAATGTACTTACATATAATAAGTA
>NW_022196897.1:154738015-154752561 GCF_008632895.1 Mastomys coucha
AAAAAAAAAAGAAGTTGTTCAAGGAGGCTAGCCTAGGCTACATTAGACCCAATCTCAGTAGGTAAACAACAAGCACACAAATAATCTCTGAAGTAGGGGCTAGGGAGTTCTCAGCATAGCTTCCCTCCATTTCTAAGAAAACTAAATATTAGGGCCCAGCAAGATGGCTCAGTGGGTCAAGGTGCTCGACAACACAGGCTTGATCCCCAGGACCTACAGAGTGCAGAGAACTGACCCCTGAGGCTGTCCTCTGACCTCTACATGTGTGCCCTGACACATGTACGCATGCATGAATACCACACACAAATAGATATTAAATCAGTGGAGTAGAGCAGCTCGGAGTTGGACAAAGGAGTGCCAGTAACAGCTAAACAGGCAGCAAGAAATGCTCATGGGGTTCCTGGATCCCATGCTCTGTTGAAAGCATGGACACCCAGAGGAAGAAAGCCGACTTTACCACGCATGATGCTTAACACCCATGACACATGGATGGCCCAAACCAAGAACAGATGGCCCAAGAAACAAGTAGGTGACATTCATTTAAATGTTAATACTATTTTTAGTAGGGGCTATTAGACTCCTCAGATAATTAGACAATTACTAAATTACTCTGCTCACTGTGTGGACACACAGGGCTCTGGCTTCCTGCTCGGTTAACCTCTGGTGTCAAGAGCACACCAGTTGCACTTCCAGGTCAAAGGGCACAACATGGTAACAATAATTAGAGCGAGGGAATCAGAACTCCGGCTTCTACCGCTCATTAGTCGAGTGCTTTTAATTATGAAGATTTCTAACTTTAAAATTATCCAGGGGACTGAAGGTTTACTGACACGTTCCCTCTGCTGGAGATGGCACTCTACTGGTCTACAATTTACCCACTAGTAAGTGTGTGTTACTGCGCGGCCAAGTCATGCTCTCATTTCTGCCCATACCGCTCAGCACTGGACTGGATCGTGACTTCAGACCGGGGTCAACAGCGGAGCCTCTGGCGAGGCAACTGCTAGGGCTGGAGGGCAGGAGCAGCGAAGGCCAAAGGCCAGGGCGAGGGGCTGAGAGATCTCCAGGGACAACTTCTGGACCGGGAGGGAACTCATCAGATTTCAGGGTGCCAGGCTAGCTCAGGACGGGCAGCAATGCTGCATAAGAGCCAGAGCGTCTGCTACTGTTTGGGACCAGGGCTGCTCACCAGCTGTGGGGGTTATGCTCTGGAGTCCAGGACAGCCGGGGTCCCACAGAGGCCACCACCCCCAACCTGGGAAGCACTGCTGAGTGAAAGGTGCCGGATCACGCCGGCCACCTCCATGTCCTACCTTCCTATACCAACGTCCTCTCCACTTCCTGTAAGATGTCTCAGGGTGGAGGGAAATGACCATGAGAGCGGAGACTCTCTCTCTCAATTGTTCAACCAATGGCTCCCTTACAGGAACCGAGTACTGCTCAGTGGGTAGAGCACGTGCCTAGCTCACATCACTCCTAGGACTGATCCCCAGCACTGCACTGTAAGCCCCGCACTCAGGAATTCAAGGTTATCCTTGGCTAAAAGTAAGTTGGAGGCAAGCCTACACTACATCAGACTTTTTAAAAAAAGACTTCTTTATTTATTTTATGTATATGAGTACACACTGTAGCTGTACAGATAGTTGTGAGCCTTCTTCTGGTTGTTGGGAATTAACTTTTAGGACCTCTGCTCGCTCCAGTTGGCCCTGCTCGCTCAGGCCCAAAGATTTATTTATTATTATAAATCAGTACACTGTAGCTGCCTTCAGATGCACCAGAAGAGGGCATCAGATCCCATTACAGATGGTTGTGAGCCTCCATGTGGTTGCTGGGATTTGAACTCAGGACCTTTGGAAGAGCAGTCAGTGCTCTTACCCGATGAGCCATCTCACCAGTCCTACATCAGACTTTTATTATTTCTTTTATTTCTGTCTATGTTTTGGAGATGGGAGGCATGAGTGTGCATGCCACAATAAGTGTGTGGAGGTCAGAGAACAGCTGGTGGGCTGCTGGGCAGGGATGCTCTCCTTCTACCACATGGATCCCAGGGATGCAACTCAGGTCATCAGACGTGGTGGCAGGCACCTTCACCAGCCTCTACACGAGACTGTGTTTGTGTGTCTATGTGTATGAATGAATATATATGTGTGTCTATGTGAGTTTGTGTATTTACTTATATGTATGCATTAGTTTGTGAGTATGTGTGTGTGTGTGTTTGTGTATGTGTGTGGTGTGTGTGATATGTGCATAGTGTATATGTATATGTGTGTGTATGGTGTGTATGTGTGTTGGTGATTTAGGTTTGGGTAGGGAATGGGGAGTATTTGTGTGTGTGTGTGTGTGTGTATGTGTGTGTGTGTGTGTGTGTATGACCTGCTGAGGTGCTTGCTGAGGGTGAAGGAAATACAGAATGGGTAGTAGAGGAAGGTAGTTATAAATACCATAATACATAATCAATTGCAGAAACAAGGATTATAAACTGATATGAATGCTTCTGTCTTGTTTGTTTGTTTGGTTTGGTTTCTTTGAGACAGGGTTTTTCTGTGTAGCCCTGGCTGTCCTGGAACTCATTCTGTAGACCAGGCTGGTCTCGAACTCAGAAATCCACCTACCTCTGCCTCCCAAGTGCTGGGATTAAAGGTGTGTGCCACCACCGCCCGGCTTTTTGTTTTGTTTTGTTTTGTTTTTCCGAGACAAAGTTTCTCTGTATAGCCCTGGCTTTGTCTTATTTTGTTAAGAATACTGTTAAGAATACATTTGTCTTTCTTCCAATTTCTTTAACATCAACTGGTATTTAATTGAGACACTAAAAGCATGTTCTCAAGGGGCACTGCCCCATTGTAAATTTACAAATGTATTTGTGATTATACGAAAAATAGTTATATGATATTAGGTATATTCATGATCTTATTATTGTTTCATGTGGATATAAGATATTATTTGTGTCAGGTTGACAAGGGGTGGATTGTAGTGGCTGTTCCTGGTTGTCAACTTGACTGTATCTGGAATGAACTACAATCCAGAATGGGAAGGCTCACCAGTGATCCAGGTCTGGAAGCTGAGAGATACAAGTTTCTGACCTGGATCTTGGCATGGAGATCTTGAGGCACAGTGGCTGTGAATCCCAGAAGATTAAGACAGGGAGACCTCCGAGTTCAAGGTCATCTGGGATTAAAGGTGTGGTGGCACACACCTTTAATCTGGGCCACACCTTCTGCTGGAGACCTACATAAGGACACTGGAAGAAAGAAGATTCTCTTCTTTGCCTGCTTGCCTTGTGGGACTGAGCAACTGCTAGATCCTTGGACTTCCATTCACAGCTGCAGCTGACCATTGTTGGGAGTTGCACTACAGACTATAAGTCATCAACAAATTCTCTTACTATACAGAGACTACCATAAGTTCTGTGACTCTAGAGAACCCTGACTAATACACATGTGTATGCATGTATTTAAAACATGTGTATCTTAAAACATTGGAGGAGCTGGTGAGATGGCTCAGCGGGTAAAGTTATGACTGCCAAGGCTTGACAACCTGAGTGCCATGCCTAGACCTCACATGGTAGACAGAGAGAACTGAGCTAATGCTGCCAAGCCATCCTCAACTTCTATGCACACGCCCCCACTTAAAAATTCTATGTTTTTAAAAAGTTTAAAGCGTTAGATGTGTAGGCTTTAAATTATATTTCAATTTTTATAATGGTATTAATAATCAACCCAGGGGACTTCCTCCTATCTCCCTAACCTGGTAGGAATTTTACCTCATGATGAACTGGCCATTTCCTTCTGTTTGTTTGGCCTTGTAGTGATAATCTAGAGTTTCCCGTCCAGAATGTTTGAGACCACTGCTCTCTTTACGAGGCCCACTTAGTAATAATCACACTCTTTACACTGGTCACCCAGGCACTTGTAAACCTCCATCTGCAATCAGACATGCAGAAGATAAACAACGGTAGGATTCTGGCTCCTTCTGCAGGAAGGATGTGACAAGGACCAAACCTGACCAACTCCCATCTGATAAATTCCACAGGGGTCCTGGGGTCAAGCTCACAAGTCTTGGGGAGAGGTCTGTGTTGTGTGCATTTGCATGTGGAATGTCATACAGACACACACTAGTCTCCTCTCCTTGTGCCCCATGCATCTCGGGGCCTGCAGATCACACACCAAAGCTCTCAAGAGTAAGGAGAAGCCGAAGCCCACCCGGCTGTGCTCACGGGGGCTGCCCTGCCCTGTGGGCACTGGGTTCACCGGCTAAAACCAGTGTGCGGGCAACAACCGGGGCTTCCAGCTCTGACCCGAGTTATCTGGTTTGGGGCTGCAAATGCCACCCTTAAAGACTAGAGAGGTGAGGAGGCTCAGTGTGTGTGTCCTGGTTCCCAGAACATGAGAGAGAGGCAGAGTCAGGGGATCACAGCAAGCTCCAGACTAGCCTGGTCTACATGGAAAGTTCCTGGCATCCAGGGGTCCATCAAGACCCCTTCAGACAGACAGACAGACAGACAGACAGACAGACAGACAGACCAACAAACCAATACAGGGCCCGAGGAACAACGGACATGCTGCAATTAGCCAGTTCTGGTGACTCTTAAGTTTACCAAAACTTACTGAATTTGTACCTTCAGCACGGCTGAATGTTTTGGTGTGTATAAAGTGTATCTCATGCTAGCTTCAGCACCACATACACTAAAACTGAACCAATACAGAGAAGATTAGCATGGCCCCTGCGCAAGGATGACACACAAGTTCATGAAGTGTTCCATATTTTTCAAAAAATAAAAATAAAAAAGTGTATCTCAGTAATTGTTCAAATACACAGAGTGGTTGGGTATAGTGGCACATGCCTTTAATCCCGGCACTTGGGAGGGAGAGCCAGGCAGACCTCTGTGAGTTCAAGGCCAGCCTGGTCTACACAGTAAGACCCTATCTCAAAAACATACATACATACATACATGCATACATACATACATACATATAAACAAAAACACATACATATATTATATATGAAGTCATCTGAGCCTGTAGTTCAGTTGGTAGAGGGCCTGCCTAGCACACACAGAGTCCTGGGTTTGATTCCTCAGCACCACATGAGCACATGAGCCAGATGTGGAAGGTACAGACCTGTAACCCCAGCACTTGGGCAGTATGGGCAGAGGAGGCAGCTAAGGGCATCGGTGTTTATGTTAATGAGCTTGTAGCTAGTCTGACTAAAAATAAGTAATTAAAATGTACAGCCATCGGCTCCAGTGCTGAGAGCAAGGCTTTACCTGGGTGTAAATGCTGAAGATGTGGCTCTGCACTTCGTCCATGGAGTCCAGGCCATAGGCCACTGTACCCAGGTGCAGCCGCTTGAACACCATCTCATTCTGAGTCAGGGTTCCTAGGACAGAAGAGACACAGGCATTTCTTCCTCTCTCTGAGTCGGCGTCACGTGCTCCCTCGACGCTCCCCGAATGGAGGAGATGGACTGGGGCCTACTCCTCCTTTGGAAAGACCATCCTAGTTTTGTGAGGACAAACAGAGGAGACAGACCGGGGCCTACTCCTCCTTTGGAAAGACCATCCTAGTTCTGAGAGGACAGACTGTACCGGTTCCCTGGGGCTGTCACTCAGGGTGCCTGACTTGTTCCCTGCGTTAGGAGAGTAGCATCTAGCGTACACAGCCCATCACCCTGGACTGAGCAAGAAGACACAGGATAGATGAGCAGACGCACACAGACACCACTCTGGGAGCCTGGAGCTGACACATCTGGGACCCATCTCTCTCCTTGCACTTCTGCTAACTTGAAGAGTGTGACGGGTCAGAAATAAAATGACTCCAAGGGCTCAACTGTGGAGGGGTGATGGCCCAGGAGGGCACTAACTTCATCAATGGATTAGCCATGGCTGAGTTGACACTGAACTGGAATGGAGGGAGGGGGAGGAGAGGGGAAGGGGGCTCCTCCTCCTGGTACACTTCACCTGGCAACTTGATGCAATCTAGAATCACCCGGAAAGAGAGTCTTGCTAAGGAATTACCTTGACCAGGCTGGCCCACGGGAACATTGGAGGGGACGGTATGGATTACTAAATGATACAGGAGGAAGAAACCCACCCACTGTGGGAAGCACCATTCCCTAGGCAGGGAGAATGCCAGCTAAGCAGTAAGAATACACGTGTGCATGTGTTCTCTCTGCCCTTGACTGCGTATGTGCTACGATTAGCTGCTTAGAAGTTCCTGCCTCGGGTTTTCTCTGCCTGAGGCTGCGACCTGGAACTGATCAAACCGTTTGTCCCCTAAGCTGCTTCTTATCAGTGTCTGTCACAGAAACAGAAAATGAAGCCTGTAAAAGAGAAGAAATGAACCCACTTTTCCTTCTCAGTCTTGCTCCTAGAATGACAACTCTGAGTCTAATTATTTATTAACAAATGCCCTGGCTACAAGCTTTGGCTCATTCCCTGACTGGCTTGTAACATACGTAACCCATTTACACTGTTCTGTCTACCACACGGTTAGTCATCTCTCCTTCAGTCCCAGTCTCTTCTTCCTTCATGTCTTCCCTGTGTCTCACTCGAACCTCAAATCTCTCCCTGTGTCTCCTTTCATTCTCTTTCCCAGAATCCTCTCTCTTTCTGTCAATGTCCCACCTCCTATTTCCTGACTCAGCTCATTGGTCATCGGCTTATTGACAGGTGTTGCCTCTAAGAGATTCTCTCTACAGAAATCAAAACAGAAGCTTATCTTGCCCCTGGACCCCGTCTCTCTGCTTCCGTGTGTCACCACAGACCTAAATGGACGGGAGCCAGACGGCCAGGGACAGAGCCGTCGAAAGGCAGGAACCAAAATAAAGCCTCTCTCCTTCAAGTTTGCTTTCTTGCTTATTTTGTCACAGGAACAAAAGTGCCAAGCACAGTCAACCACCAACCTCCTTGTGCTGGCTTCCCACACGCTGCCGCCACCAAACAGAAAGGCAAGCAGACGGGTCTCCTACCCCCAATCCTTAATATTCCCCACCAGGGGTCAGCTCGGGGCCTGGCAGGGGTTAAAACAGAGATCAGAGTCATGGTGAGGCTGCCTGGATCAGCCCCTGGCATGGCCAACTCTGCCTCTGACAGACACTTTGTCCCTTGGTTCCATGGCCTGCCCACAAAATCCGTTTTCACTCATAGGGAATGAAATGAGGAGCTTTGCGAATCAGCTGTCCCATGAAGGGGTCACCACTGGCACCAAACACTCCCTCTTCGTCCAATAATGAGGGAGGAAGACAGCTGCCACACCTCTCCCACCTCTAGAGGGAGGGCTGGAGCGGACTGGAATCCCACCCCCGCAGCCCCTCTCCACCCCTGCAAACCCTGCCAAGGTCTTCACCTGTCTTGTCTGTGAGCAAGTAAGAAATCCTGCCCAGCTGCTCAGGAATCGTGCTGGACCGCACCACGGTCCCGGGGATTTTGGAATCCCTGCGGATCACCCAGCTGTACACTATCTTGCCCATGTCCAAGTTCACACGCAAGCTAGGTAAGAAACAAGAGCAAGAGGTTAGCAGGACATCGCTAAGCCACACAGATGGCTGCGAGCCAGTACTGCTCACATCCAGTCAGAAGCCCGCCCGGAAGCAGGGGCTTCAGTCCACAGCCGTTAGCCCTGCACAGCGAGGGAAGCTTTTCCTTTTTCATTACTGGTCCTTGGACAGTGAGACAGCTGAGGGGTGACAGTGCCCGGGGCCTTGCCTGCCCCCAGTGCACGCCCAGCATGCCGATGCCCACCCCGCCCCAGCGCACCTGATGGGGATGATGTTGGAGAACAGGAGCAGGAAGCGGATGATCTGAAGGTACCAGCGGCCGGCGAAGTGCTGCAGGGCCACCATGACCAGTGAAACCACCACCAGCGCACCGAACAGGATCTTGGTGAGGCAGTTCACTTCCAGGTCAAACAGGCCAATCTGGGGACAAAGCACAGGGCGCAGAGGGTCACGGTGCAGCCCACAACCCGCATGGAGAGAGGAAGTCTGACTTCCATGAATCAACTTAGAGAACGCCATCATTGTAACAACTGCCTGCTTGGGCCTGGGATGTAACGGAACAGAGCGCTGGCCTACCATGCACAAAGCCCAGGGCTCCAGGCAAACCAAACTAAGTGTCTGTGTTTGCTTTCGTGTGTCTCAAAACACAAGTACACCAGATCGGTAATGTCATAAAAATAAAGCTCTGAAAAGGGCTCGGGCTTCACGTCGGCTACAGGTGCATCATAATCCACTGCGCAGACTGACATGGCAAACCTTTTCACAGCATGCTGATTTATTTTATAAACAAAGTCTTGCCTCCTATAACACAGGTTGGCCTTGAACGCTCTCTAGCCAATGTAGCCCTGAACTACTACCTGCCCATCCCCACCGTGGGAATGCCAGGGTGATGGGCCTCCTATCTGTGATAGGAAGGGACTGGGAGGGTCACGTGTGTAAGAGGAGGAGATAAAATGTTGAGGGGACACCGACCTGCTGTGTGATAACACACATGTACTCAGATGTATACACACACACACACACACACACACACACACACGAGCACATGCACATGCACATATGCTCACACATACAGGTTCACACATGCTCACATTTGACAATCAGCTAGTGAAAGGCAGATTTTGAATCCAGTCCCTCCCCACCAGTGCCCACCATCAGTGTGTATCAGAATGTTCTGGAGTCTCACATACCTTACTTCTGGGATCGGAAGTATTCATGACACTCCGCAGTTCTCTGCCAGTGTAGAGAACAACGCCTACGACAGTGCCTGGAATGAGAAATCATGACCAAATCAATATGGAAGGAGGGTAGGAGGGAGGGAGAGGAGGAGGGAGAGGGAGGGAAGGGAAAGGGAGAGAGGGAGGGGGAGAGGGAAGAAGGGAGGGAGCAGGAAGAAGAAAGGGAGGGAGGGAGGGAGAGAGGCAGGTTAACAAGCCTATCCCACCAGCTTGAGGACACTTTTCACATCCAGCAAGAGTGAAGATGCAGTGTTTCTATGGCTACCTACAGCTCTGGGCAAGGCGGGCCTATGGAAGCAGCATCCTCTAATGGCAGATAGGTCATGGGACAGGAGCTTATCTGTTGTGCCACTAGCCTTAGAAGTATCCAGAAGCACCTAGGACATTCCCGTCTATATAGAAAACCTAAAAGCACTTCTCTCAGTCCCTGGCCCATTCTCTTGCCCAGTTGCCTTCTGCACATCTACCTAACTTGGCCCCTTGAAGGAAACTCCTCCCTAGAACTTTCCTCTCCTGCCCCTCCTCCTCCCTCCTCCTTCTTCCTCCTCCTCTTCCTCCTCTTCTTCCTCCCTCCTCTTTCTTTCTCCTCCTCTTCTTCCTCCTCTCCTCCCCCTCTTCCTCCCTCTTCCTTCTTCCTCCTCCTCTTCCTCCCTCCTCTTTCTTCCTCCTCCTCTTCCTCCTCCTCTTCCTCCCCCTCCCACTCCTCCTCCCCTCTTCTCCTTCCTCCTCCATCTTCCAGGTACACAAAGCAAAGCCCTCACTCCCTCTGAGAGGAAGCATATTACAGAAGAAACACAAGTAGCAAGGTGTGTACAAAAACACTCAGCAGAGCCTCTTCCATACACCGCCAACACTCTCAAAGGCAACGTCAGGTGTTGGCCAGAAAGGGGAGAAACGGACTGGTTGCACACACTGGCGGCTAGCATGTAAGGTGGTACCATCTATTTTGACGGAAATTTAGCAGAACTGTCGAAGGGGTAACTAAAAATGCTCAGATCTGAATGATAAGGAAGCCAAGAATGCCAGTCTCCATCAAGGAAAGAGGAAGATGCTACAACACCACCCAGCAGAGGAAGGGTGTGGAGAGAAGATGGTAGCATGCATGTGCCTTGTCAGAGCTGAGGACATCGGTGAAAGCTGAAGGTAAGGAGAGGCAGGCCTGCTGGGAAAATCTAAAAATGAGCATCGAGTTCCCTGCTGGTGAATGCAAACTTCCGCCTCCCCCATCCCCGCCCTCCTCCCTCACCCTCAGGACCACCATTGCAAAGGGGTTTAAAGAAATCTGTGGGAGAGGCCCCTCCCTACAAGGCAGGGCTGCCAGGGGACAAAGACCAGAGTCTAAAGTGCTTGGGTACGCCTGCCGTGAGCCACAATGAGGCTCTTCTCAGGGGCTCGGCAGATGGCGGAGCAGGAGGGCTCTGTGCATGGCACTCAGCAGATGGCCCGCTTTGGGGAAGGAGGGAACCCCACCCTCAGCCTGTTGCTGGAGCAGGTGGTTAGACAGCGGGACCTCAGCTGGGCCAAGCTGAGGTGGCCATGTGGCCACTCCTCCTCGCCTACACAATGTAGCCCTGCCTGGGTGCCCATGCTCCAGGGGAAGGGAGCAGCACAGAAGGGCGAGCGCCCTGCTCCAGCCCAGCCATGTGGGGTGTCACCAACATGGCTCCAGTCACCCAATGGTTCTATGAGCTCAGCACTAAAGCTCTGTTCCAAGAGACTGGAACCCCCACTCTGTGTGGCTGCCACCCAAGCAAGAGGGACAGGGACAGTCAGGAAGCCATTGCTGTGCCCCTATCTGGTCCACAGCCTGCTTTCCACAGTGAGAGTTAGCCATCATCTTTTTTTTTTTTTTTTGAGACAGGGTTTCTCTGTGTAGCCTTGGCTGTCCTGGAACTCACTCTGTAGACCAGGCTGGCCTCAAACTCAGAAATCCGTCTGCCTCTTCCTCCCAAGTGCTGGGATTAAAGGCGTGCGCCACCACTGCCCGGCAGCCATCATCTTTTAAAGAGTTTTTGTTTTTGAGATAAAATCTTACATAGCCCAGGCTGCCCTCAAACTCACTACATAGCTAAGGATGACCCTGAACCCCTGATCTTCCTTCCTCTACATCCCAAGTGCTGGGATTACGAGTGTAACCCCTACATCTGTTTTACGAGGTGCTGGGGATCAAACCCAGGTCTTCACGTTTGCCACGTAAGCACTCTGCAGACCACACGCCCACCACTCAGATCACGGCTTTCGTGGCACAGCTGTTCAATACAACACGCATGTCTGCATGAGACACAAATTCCGGCCTCGTTCTGTGCCCTCCCTTTCTCTTCCTGCTTCTTGCTCTCCCCGCAGCCTGCAGTCAGCAGTCCTGCTGATCCCCTCAGCCTACCCCTTGTCCCACTGAGCTCTCAGAAGGCAGGGATCCTGCCTGGTTCCTGGGTTATTTTGTCACCTATTTATTTCACACGACCAGATACATGTCAAGCTTCCAAAAGGGAAGTCTAGAATATTCACAGTAGTTCAGCATTGTTAGAATATCCCAGCATGAACTATAGACCAGATGGGCGTTACCAGACGCGGGGCATAGAGCTCATGAGTTACTGTCTCATGTCACGTGCCAGGACAAGATCACACCACGGACTCAGGAGACAACGTACAAGCTAGCCCTTTGTTACCCAGTCTGTGAAGAAGCAAGCTAGGACCCAAGGCTCTGAGACACACAAGCTGCCCAGCCGAGACACCCCAGTCCCTTCTTCCATTTGGCAGCAAATATTGGGTTGCCATGGCTACTGCGTCCTCTGCAGATGGATGGTAGCTAAGGCAGCTGGACCTTCAGGGAGACCAGGCAAGCTTTCCTATTCTTTAAACTGGCGCTGGGTAACAGTGGGCTGAGAAGCATGGGGGGGGTGGGGGTGGTTCCACAAGGAACACAGTAAGGGAGTCCCCGCAGGCTGACTGAGTCCAGCGCCACAAGGAAACGGCTTTCATTCAATTCTGTGTCCACACCACAACCTGAATACAGTTAGCTGTCTACTGGGTGACACGCAGGGAAACTGAGGCTGACGAGGAACACAGGGAACGCCCAGTTCATACTCACTCTAAACATTCACCTGCTGAAGGCCTGGCAGGCAGGTACACTAGAGCACAGAATGCCCGCCTGCTCTCTCTTCCCCATCAACAGAAGGAACACAGACCACGAGGTTCCATGAACGGCTTGAAATCTGTCCCTTTTCCAAGATCCCAGATCTATACTCTTCCCGGGAGATGGTGCTCCAAGGCTGTGTGACCCTGAGCAAGAGGCTTGCTCACTCTGAGATCCAGTGCCATGGTCCATTAGATATCTTTATTTCATTTTGTAAAACCAGAACAAGAGAATGGTAGCAGAGCTCTGTGAAGTGGCTATTAATATGAAAGCCTTTGACATTGACTGTCTCCAGGAAACAGATACACAACAAAGGCCTGGGGTGAGTTCAAACTCCAGCAACCACAGGGTGGCTCATAACCATCTATAATGGGACCTGGCGCCCTCTTCTTGCGTGCAGGCACATATGTAGGCAGAACACTGTATACAAAATAAATATGTTTTCTTTTTAAAAAAGACTGGGGGTGTGGGGGTGGGCTGGGGGGGGTTGGGGTGTGTCTTGCTGTAATCCAAGCTAGGCTGATCCTGTATGCTCCTGCCGTGGCCTGGCTAACAGCTGTTAAGGATGAAGAGGACCTCAGGATGCGAGATGTTCAGCGGTTCAGACGGCTGCTCTTAAAGGACCTGGGTTCTGTTCCCAGTGCCCACTTATGGTTTTAAACTGCCTGTCACTCAGCTCCAGGGGGCTGGTACCCTCTTTTGCTCACACATCCAGTTATGTAAATAAAAATTGCAAAGGAAAGAAAACCTTAAACCCTTCAGCTCCATCATCACAGCATAAAAAAGTCTCACAAGTGTCCACCAACGGCCTAAAAGGCCTAAAGGCCTCCGAGGATCAAGGGAGCGAAACAACAGCCTTGGAGACTGGCTGGGGGGGGCTGCTGCACACCCCAGGACACGTCGCTACCTACGGTGCAAATGCAAACTTCCTCTGGTGTTTTCTCTTCTTTTTTTTTTTAAGATTTATTATTATATATAAGTACGCCATAGCTGTCTTCAGACGTGTCAGTAGAGGGCGTCAGATCTCATTATGGGTGGTTGTGAGCCACCGTGTGGTTGCTGGGATTTGAACTCAGGACCTTCGGAAGAGCAGTCTGTGCTCTTAAGGGCTGAGCCATCTCTCCAGCCCCCCTCTGGTGTTTTCAACACAAAGACCTAGCCTTCCCAGCACTCTCCTGCCTCTGCCCCAGAGTGGATGGTCCTTGAAAAGAGAACAGTCTCCATGAACCAGAACACCCACAGCACTTCAATTTCTGGTACTACGATGTCAACCGAAGTGACAATTATGAACCTTTGCTAAGGGGATGCTTCGGAAGGCCCACAGCTTGCACGTGTCTGTAAGTGTCTACAACATGACCAGATGTCACTTTAGGGCCCTGGAAATGCTGGACCAAGCGGGGAAACTCCATTTGACTGACCGCTGATGGGTGACAGTTGTAATTCCAGAAGGACCGTCTACCCTGTTCAAACAGCTCCCACATTGCTTGGCCAGTCTCACCTGATGCTATGACGGTGCCGGCCCACAGCGTGTTCTCAATGCTCAGACTCTCGCTGATCGGAGGGTCACTGTCTTCCTGAAAAGACCAAACACACACACTTGCTGACAGTCATCCCTCACTTTCCACAGGGATGAGGTCCATGACCCCCAAAGACATCAACCTCCAACGGTGCTCAAAGCTCAACAGTGCATAAATCCTTTCTACTAAACGACAGGTTTAGTTTGGGCTATCAGGGATGACAGAGGCTTGTCCAGCATACACAAGGTCCTGGGCTCTATCTTTAGCATCACACAAATACACATCACACACACACACACATCACACACTCGCACATCACACACACATCACACACACACAAAATGATTTATTTTTGCTAAGAGTGTTGGCACAACTCTGAAGACAAAGGCAGGAGGATCTCTGTGAGTTTGAGGGTAGCCTGGTCTACAGAGTGAGTACCAGAGCTATACAGTGAAACCCTGTTTCAAAAAAAAAGAGAACATAGGCCATTTAAACCTTTGTTCCAAATGTGAATGTTAATCTTCTAAAAATAGCGAATTCAAATTCACTTTCTGTTCTGAAAGACTTGGAAACAGCTTAAATTCAAAGCTAGCCCACAGGGCTTAATTTCTTTGTGGTTTGTTTTGACAGGCTAGCTATGAACTCATAGCAGTCCTCCTGCCTCAGCATCCTGAGTACTGGGGTTATAGACAAGCTGATACATCCAGAAGAGGACCTGCCCATCTGGAGAAGACAGGAGTTGTGTTTAGACATCAGTGCTAAAGCAGATGACAGACGCCACCTGCTGCTCTAGAACCCAAGCTCAGAGCCTGGACCAGCTGTGCGGTCCCCACAGAGAAGCCACTGTCAGCCTTCAAGGCTGGGCTTTGGTACAGAACCTCAGACAGAGCAGTGTGCAGCCTCGGGCATCATGGGTCAGGGCCGCGCACCCCGAGACTGCATTCAGCTCCACTCACCCTGGTGAAAGTCCCCAGGAAGTTGTGAATGTCGATGTTAGGCTCTTCAGCATACACGTAGGACCGAATCTGCAGGAGGTCCTGTTCCAGAGGGAAAACACGTGGTTAAGAACAGCAGACAGACGGGCCGGTGGTGGCGCACTCCTTTAATCCCAGCGCTTGGGAGGCAGAGGCAGGCGGATTTCTGAGTTCGAGGCCAGCCTGGTCTACA
>NW_022196897.1:154752803-154784548 GCF_008632895.1 Mastomys coucha
AAAAAAAAAAAAAAAGCAAAGCACTAGACTACTGCTCCTCTTAATTCCCCAGGCCCAAAAAGGCAGTTACTGTCTCCTGACACCTGAGCCAACAGGATCTTCTCTATTTTTAATGTCCCCAGTGAGGGCCCTGGGACAGACAAAGGGCAAAGTAAGTGTCTATTAAACCAGGAGAAGCTTCCAGGCTGAGGCCGCAGAACACTCTGCCATCTTTGCTTCCAACTCTGGCACCAAAACCTCCCATCCATTCGGAAGATCAGGTTCCTTCGCCTGGTGAAATTCCTACCGGGAAATGAAACACGGGTCCCACACGATAAGAACAGAGTCCCATCCTTAGATCAACCCTCTCACAGGCAGTGAGGCTGCCGAGGCTCCTGGAGCACAGCTAGTGGAGTTTCTCACTTAAAATGAACCGAGTGGGGGCTGGAGAGATGGCTCAGCGGCTGGGAGCACTGACCGCTCTTCCAGATACTGAGTTCAAATCCCAGCAACCACATGGTGGCTCCAACCATCTGTAACAGATTCTGGTGTGTCTGAAGACAGCTACAGTGTACGCATATACATTAAAAAAAAAAATCTTTAACAAAACAAAAAAGAACCGAGTAAGGACAATTATGACCAGTGAGTGCGGAAGACACGTCTATCTTCATGCTGACGTCACGGAGATGAGGCACCTCCC
Organism: Mastomys coucha; assembly: GCF_008632895.1. Classification (NCBI taxonomy): domain Eukaryota; kingdom Metazoa; phylum Chordata; class Mammalia; order Rodentia; family Muridae; genus Mastomys; species Mastomys coucha. The sequence goes on from NW_022196897.1 coordinate 154,753,483, forward strand.
CTCCTCCCCCCTCCAAGTCCAGCAAGGGTTATCGTTCCAGATGCAGGGTGGGAAAGCTAGCCTCTGAGCATTTACATCACGTTTGGCATGGAGCAGCAATGGCTCCGTATGTGAAGGCACTCGTTGCCAATCCTAACAACATGAGTTTGAGCCCTAGGACCTGCATGGTGGAAAGTAACAACTGAGTCCTGCAACTTTCCTATGGCCTCCACACATGTGCTGAGGCATGTGGGCAAACACGCGTGAGCGCACACACACACACACACTAAATTAAAAAAAAAAAAAAAAGATTTTGGGCTGGAGAGATGGCTCAGCGGTTAAGAGCACTGACCGCTCTTCCACAGGTCCTGAGTTCAATTCTCAGCAACCACATGGTGGCTCACAACCATCTGGAATGCGATCTGATGCCCTCTTCTGGTGTGTCTGAAGACAGCTACAGTGAACGCACATACATGAAATAAATAAATCTTTAAAAAAAAAAATTTAAAAGTTTAAAAAAAAATGTTTTAATCAGCTGCTGTCCCAAACCTCTAAACAGGAGCTGTGCTCTGTGGCCACCTAGTTCTATTTCATGGGGCATAGCAGGGCACATACTAGTCGGTGGCTACTGGCAGGATCCTCCCTGGAAGTGGGTCTGGAGGGAATGCCAGGCCAGGGCAATCAGAAAATGTGGGATGTGGCTCTGTGGCAACAAAATTACCTGGCACATATATGTGCAAGGTTCTGAGTTCAATCCCCAGAGCAAACAAAGGAAGAAAGAAAAAAAAAAATACTAGGTAAAACCAAAATCAATACAGGCGCCTGTAAGCTAGAGAGACACTTGTGCATGGAGCCTATGTGACAGGCCTGCCCCGCTGACCCCTGGGAAAGGGCATCTCTCCCGGAGGAAACAACACTCCAAGGCAGCCGCATGCTTCAGCAAGGGGCCAGCGGTCAGAGGGGCAGCCACTGAGGTCAGAACAGAGACAGTGCAGGGCTGAGGGCAACAGCAAGGCCTGCCTGCCGCTATCTTGGTCAGTGTTTTGTTGCTGTGAAGAGACACCATGACCAAAGCAGCTCATAAAACATGAAAGCATTTAACTGAGGGCTTACGGGGTCAGAGGGTGAGTCCGTTATCATCATGGTGACAACATGGTGGCACACATGGTAATGGAGAGGCAACTGAGACAGAGCTACATCCTGGGTTTCTCCAATAAGGCCACACCTCCTAATCCTTCTCAAGCAGTGACACTTCCCATCCCTGTGACTAACCATTCAAGTACATGAGCTCATAGGGACCATTCTTTTTGTTTTGTTTTGTTTTTTGTTTTTTCGAGACAGGGTTTCTCTGTGTAGCCCTGGCTGACCTGGAACTCACTCTGTAGACCAGGCTGGCCTCGAACTCAGAAATCCACCTGACTCTGCCTCCCCAGTGCTGGGATTAAAGGCATGCGCCACCATTGCCTGGCTATAGGGGCCATTCTTATTCAAACCACTAGCCCTGCAGGACAGGATCTGATCTGCTTGGTGAGCAGCCTCAAGACAAGCAGTTCTCAACCTGTGGGGCACAGCCCTTCTCAGGGGTTGTGTATCAGACATCCTGAATATCAGATATTTTACATTATGATTCATAACAGTAGCAAAATTACAGCTACGAAGTAGCAACGAAATAACCTTATGGCCGGGGGTCAGCACAACATGAGGAACTGTGTTACAGGTCGAAACCTTAGGAAGGCTGAGATCCACTGATGTAGACACAGCGGAAGGAAAGGCCCTTCCTTACAACCCAGCAAACTGGCAAGGTCACTTCGGAAGTGTTCACTCCTCACGTGGGGCTGGGGCTGCCTTAGCGGAGTCAGCACAGGTTCTCCAGTTCCTATCAGCCCCAGTTCACATGCCGCCACCACCTTCCCACCCTCCTGCCTGACCTCCAGGTACATCTGAGTGTGAGAACCAGGCTGTGACCTAGTGACCAGCATACGGTTCTCTGAGAAAGCTACTCACGGCAGCTGTGGGGAGCCTCTGTGTGCAGGCCACTGGGAGGCGAAGCTTCCAGTCTGTCTCTCCGTCCAGCTGATCAGTGCGCAAGAAGCAAGACCCTGCGAAGAGATTTGGGCACTGTCTGATGTCTGCAATTCAAGTGTGGAGCTTGGATTTCCTCAGCAGCTTTGGGCAGTGCCTGCTGTTGCCCTTGAAGAAGCGGCCCATGAATGGCCAGAGACTCACAGACAAGATAAATCTCCACTTCCCACCCCTTCTACGAGGTCTGGGTTCAAATCCTCTCACTCACTCACTCACTGTAGGACAGGGGTAGGCCCTTGACTTTGCTGAGCCATCGTCTGCCTTGCTACATTACAAAAAGGAGATGCGCAGCCCGTTGTAACAGTCTAGCAGGGTGATGGGACAGTGGCCAACACAGGATGGTCACTCCTGTGGCCATTCCCAGGCAGGGGTGCAGGAGTTTCCAGACCCCTTCTCAGGACCGTTTGGATTGGGATGCAATGTCTGCCAATTAACTGGCTTTGTATCTCAGAGCCTCGGGTTCCAGGGGTGTAGGAATGGAGCCCGTAAGAACCTCCAGGGGTCTTACAGGGGCTAAAAAGTTGAGCCATGGACTCAGAACATGGCTTCTGAAAAAACTATGCCAGGGTCTGTTCTTGCTACAGAGTGACTCCACAAACACAAAACCCCAAAATCCACAATGCTTCAAAATCCACCATGATTGGCTGATGACTGATTCAGAGACAGTCTCAGATATTCCACGGTGACCTTCAACTCACTATGCAGCCAAGCATGACCTTGAACTTCTGATCTTCCTGCCTCCACTTCCTGAGTGCGAGGTTGACAGGTGTGTTTTATGGACTGGTTTTATGCACAGCTGGGGATGGAATCCAGAGCCTGGGGCCTGCTGGGCAAGCACTCTACAAACCCTAAAGCTCTCCAAACTTCTTAAGAAAAACTCTATACCATAAAGCTTTGTTTCAGACATAAAATCTCAAGCCTGCAGCACTTGCGGTCCCATGAGGGACACTGAAGAAGATAGGCTTGTGCATTCTAGGGACAGACACCTCCAGCGTGTCATAAGCTGTGACAGCAGGTCAGACAGGAAGTGAGTCCAGGTCACTGACAAGCAGTTACTTCCAAGCCTGAGAGCCTTGCAGGTCACTTCCAAGCATGAAGGCTGGGGAGAGGGCTCAGTGGGTAAAGGGCTTAATACACAGAGGTGAAGACCCACGTTCAGATCCCTAGAGCCCACATAAAATGGGATGTGGCAGGTCGTGTATCCTCAGCCTTCTTGTTTCAAAAATGGAAGCCAAGACAGGAGAATCGCAGGGTGGTGGTGGCGCACGCCTTTAATCCCAGCACTTGGGAGGCAGAGGCAGGCAGATTTCTGAGTTCGAGGCCAGCCTGGTCTACAGAGTGAGTTCCAGGACAGCCAGGGCTACACAGAGAAACCCTGTCTCGAAAAAAAAAAAAAAAAAAAAAAAAAAGGCAGGAGAATCCCCAAGAGTTCCAAAAACTTCCAAGCGCTGAAGCAGAACACAGGTAACCATATGGGGTTTTGGGTCATTTTTGGCTTTTTTTAAAAAATAGGGCCTTACTGTGGAGCCCAGGCTGGCCCCCAACTCCATGCAATCCTCTGTCTCTGGAGAGCTGGGATTACAGGCATAAATCAGCACGCTGGGCTCTACTGTGCTGTTATTGCTTACGTTGACCTACATCTCTTCGCTGTGTGTGTGTGTGTGTGTGTGTGTGTGTGTGTGTGTGTGTGTGTGTGTGTGTGTTTGTGTGTGCTCACATAGTGCAGACGTGTAAGTAGGTTAAAGGACAATCAGAGGGACCAGCTTTCTCCTTCTACCATGAGGGTCCCAGAGATTGCAATCGGGTGCCAGGCTTGGAGACAACCGCCCTACCTGCTCAACCACATCACCAGCCAAATTTTTAATTTTGTTATTTTATTAGTTGGAGGCTTTGGCTTGAGACATGGTCTCACTAGGTAGGCCCCCAATGACCTGGATTTGTTTCGTAGCGTCTGACCTCGAACTCTCAGGCCTGCCTCTGCCTCCCGAGTGTGGGATTAAACCCTATGACACCATGCCCGGTCAAATTTTCTGGTTCTAATAACCAAAACTCATGGGCCTGCAAGCACGCAAACACTTCGAGTTCGGAAGAACCCTTCTACAGAGATGTTCTGGTTCGCCTGTGAGGCCCCACAATGACATCTACCCTGTGACATTTCCAAATGATGCAGCTGCCAGATATGGTCACTGTCCCTGCCCGTCACATGCTTACCGTTTTTCTCTGATGTCCTCAGGAAGATCATGTCAGCAGGGACCCGCTGGTTCTGGGAAATGAAAGGAAACCAGTTGGAGTCATGGGCGGGGTCTTCCCCGGCCACTGTTCTTTTAGGCCTCAGTGATGGCTAAGCACAGGGCTGCTTTGACTGCAATCTGTAGGCCCTTGAACGCTCTTAGCACTTCACTAACCTCCACCACCCAGTAGCCTGTTAAAAGGAATGCCCGGTCCTGAGGTTCCTGAACCCTGTTTTCAGCTCCCGAACCTGCACCTGCGGCCAGAACCACCCCACCCCCCCACACCCGCCAGCTACAGGCACCTAAGGCAGACCTGCGAGCACTCTACTGCCTCTGCCACGCCGCAGGGGGCTTTTCTCCTCTCGTGTGTGTGTGTGTGTGTGTGTGTGTGTGTGTGTGTGTGTGTGTGTGTGCGCGCACATGCACATGCAAATATATGTATTCATCTGTGGATGTGCATGCATGGAGGGCAGAAGTCCTTGGGTTTTTGATGTTGTTTGTCTTTTGTTTTGAGTTTTTGGAGATGTGATCTGTCACTGGCCTAAAACCTGCCATCGAGCCCCAGGGATCTGCCTGCTTCTGCCTCCCAGTTCTGGGATCACAGGTGCCACCACACCCAGTGCTGTATCACAGGTGCCACCACACCCAGCTCTTTTCACACAAACTTGAGTCTCCACTCTTGTGTGGCCAGCACTCTAGGGACTAACCTATCGCCCTGTCCTCTTGCTTGACTTGCAGCAGGATGTCAGGAAGTAAAGCTGTGAACAGTAACTAAGGCCAGGTGTGATGTGTAGGCCTTTAATCCCTGCCTGTCCAATCTGTAAGTTCCTTGGTTTACACAATGGGATCTCATTTCAGAAACAAATAATAAATAAATAGAAATGAATTCACGGGGGCCTGTGTGGCTGTGCTGGGAAGGGATATGACAAGAGGGGCTCTGCCCCCAAGCATGCCAGGATCTCTCAAGGTGAGCCTGAGTGCCTGGACTTAACCATCTAACGAACCATTCAGTTCCCCCAGAAACAGGTAAGGCGGGTACTTCTTTCTGATGATCTTATGATCCCCAGACTCTCCAGAACCCACCGCTGAACCTCTCACATTCCACATACAGACAGTAAACAGGTGTGCCAGTGTCTGTTCAAGTGACGAACACTCACACAGACATTTAACAACTCTCCACTCTCTCCACCCCTGCTCCCCATAAAACGGCTGGCAGACCCCGTGAGTCAGGAGACGCGGGTTAACAGTTCTACAACGGTGAATTCAATAAATGTTTTTAAGTGTCAATGTGGCAAGCTACCTTGTAGAAAAGACATTATCAATAAGTGGGGGAGGGGGTGACCCCCTCCAAACAAACCCACCAAGCAGAAAACCAAATGTATACTTTATTTATAATCATAGGCAGGGCTACTGGCTTCCCAGCATATGGGCGCCTTAGGGAAATCTTTTTGTGTTTGTCTCAGTGGGATGGAAGCTTTTCTTCCCAAGGCAGAGATGTCTGCTAGCATCCTGAGGCGTTCCTTCAGTCAGTCCACCAGAAGCACAGAGCAAGGAAGGGCTCTACCCAGCATGGACTGCTCCCCCCACCCCACCCCATCCACCAGGCATGGACCGATCCCCCATCCCACCCAATCCCACCCCCTCCTCTCCCCACCCCACCCCACCCCCTCCACCAGGCATGGACTGCTCCCCATGCTCCAGCTCCCGCTGATGCCCAGCCCCTGAGAGGTTCCTAGACTCAACTCACCTTTTCCACAAGGATGAGATCTCCCACCTGGATGTTTGAACTCTTCACCTTCACGGTCCCTGAAAAGCAACAGACCAACAGACGCATCATTGTCTCGGACCATTTGGATCCTACCAGGCAGCAAAGCACAGGAGCGAGCGCCCGCATCCCACCTCTGTCTCACTAAGAGGAAGGCTGCAGTGGCTTCTGAAGCCCACTCCCCTTTAACAACACCAGGAGAACTTAGGCTCTTCAGGGAAAATGGGCTGCCCCTGCCATAACTTATCGTGTCTAAAATCAACCACTAACGGAGCACAATTATTATTCACCAATAAGTTAAAAAAAAAATCATCAAGATAAAAGGCACAGGACTGGGGAGACAGCTCAGTGGGTAGAGTCCTTGCCATACAGACATGAGGACCTGAATTCCATCCCCAGACCTACGGAAAAGCCACAGAGACATCTGCCACTCAGAGCAATTGCTGTTGCCTCAAAGGTCAAGTTCACTCCCTACCACTCTTAAGTGCCGGTCATTCCAGGGGGATCTGGTGTCCTCTTTTGGCCTCTTCCATATCTATCTCTTTCTCTTTCTCTCTCTCTCTCTCTTTCTCTCTCTTTCCACACACACACACACACACATACATACACACACACACACACACACACACACACACACATACATACACACACACACACACAAACTGCTTTTTTCTTTTTTCTTTTCTTAAAGGCCAAGAATGGTGGTACCCAACTTTAATCCCAGCCCTTGGGCATCAGAGGCAGAGGATCTCAATGAGTTCAAGACCAGCCTGGGCTACATTGTGAGATCCTATCTCAAAATAAACAGAAAAGCTTTCTGATGGAGGGTTAGACAATTCCAGAGATGGAGAAATTACAAGTATAGGGCCCAGTGGAATTTGAAATGGAGAAATTAGCCTGACTGGCCTTCCTGCTCCACCAGGGGGCACCAACACCACCAGTTAGAGCTCTGGTGGACTCCAGGCTCAGGGCTGGGGCTCCAGTATGAAAGCCTCCAATACCAGACAGGTATCCGAAACTCTGTCCACCCTCGGCTCCAGTGAACTCTTTCTCAGGAGCTCATCCCAACTTTACCAAACTTAGCTTACAGTCTTTGGTTTTATTAGCAAATATATGCCAAAAGTCAAACTTTAATGACCACACCTGGGTTCTCTACCACCAATGGTTAAGCCTGACTTACTGCTAAACCCATCACCCCGGTCTGTGTGTTTGTGAGCTTGACAGAGAACAGGCTCTCAGAGGCTTGACAGGGATTCATTCTATCAACATTGAGATTTACTTCTAAATCCTTCACACTTTTTCTTTTTACAATAAGCATGAGGTAGGTTGCTTTTCCAACTAGAGACAAACAATAAAAATATATGTATATAGACATATACACATATTTTATAAAATAAACTAACTCAAAAATTTTAAATGCTAAGCCCATAGTCTTCCTTCCACATCCAGTCCTGAATTATGATCAGTTCACTTAAACTCCCTCAGACCATCTGCTCTACCTCAGCAAGCCCTTTAATCCGGCATGTCTGCAGTTACAAGGTCTCCCCAGCAGGTTAACCCCTCACTGCAAGCAAGCCTACTAAACCTGGCCCAGCCAGCAAGCTCTCAAGCACACCACAGGACCCACGCATGACCGCATGACCGAACAATTGTGTTGTTTGACCAGGGACTGTCACAAAGGGGTGGTGGGGAGGGTGAATCACAGGTCGGCAGCTTCCACAGAGATCCCAAGACAGGAGAGATGGCTCATCAGTTAAGAAAACTAGCTGCTCTTCCAGAGGACTGCGGTTTTATTCCCAGTACCCACGTGGTAGCTCACAACCATCTGTTAACTGTTTGAAGGGACCTGACACTGTCCCCTGGCATCCACAGGCACTGTGCACACGTGGTGCACAGACACACATGCACGCAAAACAGCCATACACTTAAAAACATTAAAAATAAATAAAGAGATCTCTAGAGCCACACCTGTTACTGTAGTGATGGTGCCAAGCATTAAACGTGCACTTCCCACCTCATACATGGTGGGTGGTGGTGACAGTGGGGCGCACGCGTGAGTGTGTGTGTGTGTGCACACACGTGTGTGGAGGCTGATGACAACTTTTGGGAGCTAGTTTTCCCTTCCACTCTGGAGTCCTGTGGAGAGGACTTACCCTGTCCGGTTTGGTGACAAAAGCCTCTATCCACTGAGGTACCTCACCAGCCCATTTTGTGAGGTGCTGAAGTGGGGCGGGAAGAGAGAGGCAGTCTTCAGTGGCTGGGACTAACTCCCAAAGTGAAAGAGAATTTAGAACCCACAACTCCTAAGCGAGTATTAACCCCCTGCCTTCCAGAAAGGAAGAAGAGAAGAGGAAAGAGCAAGAGAAGGGGCAGAGAAAGAGTGGGGGAGGGCACAGAAATGGGAGCAGCCAGGGCAGGAGCTTAAAATCCTTACTGGAGGGCCAGCAAGGTGGCTCAGTGAGAAAAGGGTGGCTGCTGCCAAGCCTAAGGATCAGAGTTTGATCCCGGGGACCCAAATGGTAGGAGAGACACAACTCCTCAAAGTTGTCCTCTTGTCTCAATACACACACACACACACACACACACACTACACATTACACACAAACACACATTACACACAAACATACACATTACATATTATACACAAACACATATATTACACACATACATTACACACACTACACACACATTACACACACATACACACAAGCACACACACACAGTTTTTAATTCTTAAATTTAAACATGGGCTCGGCACTTTGTTCTGTAGCGAGCCCTGACTATTCCACAGCTGGCTGGAGAGGAGACACAGTGCGAAAGCTTCCTCAGAGAGCACCCTGAGAAGGGAAGACCCAAAATCCACCCTTTCCCCTTCTGGACCCCATACCCAGAGTCCACCGCTAGGCCCTAAGACTCCTCCACACGTGAATTTTATTTACATATTTATTTATTGTGCAGATGCATAGGGACCGGTGTAGCACAGCATGCGTGCAGAGGTCAGAGGGCAACTTAAAGGCGTTGGTTTTCTCCCTCCACCATGTGTACTCTTGGGGTTGAACTCAGATCATCAGGCTTGACAGCAAGTACCTTTACTCACTGAGCCATCTTGCCGGCCCCAAGGCTCATTTTGGTTCTTTGGGTTTTTTTTTGTTTGTTTGTTTTTGTTTTTTGGTTTTGTTTTGTTTTGTTTCTTCAATGCACTGTTGGAGACTCCAACAGGTGCTGGAGTAAGATTCTTAGAAAGTGAGACGGAAAATTCTCCAGATCCAGCCCTGATCTTTAACGGGCTTCTGAGTAATCCACCCGCCCACTTTCCCCACCTCACCCCGGCAGGCTCAAGTCCTGTAGAACAGAGGACAAACAGGCAATGGGCACAGCTGTTTATTTCTACAGCGCTGCACCCCAAGCCTTTCATAAGCAAACCAGTAGGGCCAGGCGGCCTTTCATGGATGACAGCCCCAGAATAAGTGCAGCCTGTCTCTGTGTCAGGGAGACACCAGATGTTTCCTTGGACTGCAGCATGCAAATGATAACTCAGAAGAATCTGCACAGGATCCAGGCCGCCACCCACCCCCCAAACAGGGGAGACCATCCTTAAACAGATTCGAGGACACCGAGCCGTGGGGGCCTGTTTTCTGACCCCGAACACTCGAGTTACACTTGTACTTTTCATGGTGAGCACAGGGCCATGGCTGCTGCTGTGGGCCAACTGGCTAATGGATCACTCTCTAATCTAACTGTGGCAGTGACAAGCTGTAAATTCCACTGTGTGTACACTTCCTGGGGCTGACATCAGAACACCTCGGAGGGGCCCAGGGTTCAGAGGCTTAAAGGTGAAGTTTCCATATTCAAATGGCGGCCACACTTCCATAACCCAGGAAAAGACTCAAGGCTGAGGAGTGCGGTTAGGAAGCACCTCTGCTTGAATCAGTTAGGAACCAGAGCGGGGCGGGAGGGATTAATTTTAAATATTATAAGTATATATTCAAGTTGTAAGTTATAGAGACTTTTCAATAAATACATCAATGGCCAAAACTGGCTGACAATGTCCCAAAAAACCAAACAGGCTAACAGTCTGGGAGCAGGAAGTAGCTGTTGAGAGAAATCAGCAGTGCAGGGGGGGGATCCCCAGGATCCCCACAGAAAAACGATAACTCCCCAAGTGATGCTTTGCCTTCCTCAGTGTGTCAGGCATGCCCACAACCACACATGCAAGAAATACATGTGTGTAATCTGAAAAGATTAACTGTACAATTTTAATGTGAGATATTTAGGGTTTTTTTTTCATACACTAAACAACGATCCATTTACCAATGAATTACAATAAGGACTGAATATTAGCCAAGAAAAACTTCAAGTACCACTTTGCATCTGTCTGACCTCACAAGAGAGTCTGTGGTAAGTCCTTCTAAATAAAACTCAACTGAGCTGCTGGCCTCGACCTTACTGGGTTGGGGGTGGGCAAGGGGGCAGATTCAAGGGAATAGCACAGTCAGGCGTGCACATGTACACACACAGACACACACACACATCAAACGGGGCAGATTCAAGGGAACAGCACAGTTGGGCGCACACATGTATACACACACACACACACATACACACATCAAACGGGGCAGATTCAAGGGAACAGCACAGTTGGGTGCGCACATGTACACACACACACACTACACACACACACACACACCAAACATTAGTAAATAAAATTAGAAGAAAGAAGTCTGTAGTGGTTTGAATAGTTTTGGCCCCCACAGACTCGTGGGTTTGAATGCCTGGGAGTGATACCATTAAGAGGTGTGGCCTTGTCAGAATGGGTGTGGCCTTGTTAGAGGAAGTGTATCACTGTGGCGTGGGCTTGGCCAATCTCCTGCCTGCCTTTGGATCAAGATGTAGAACTCTCAGCTCCTCCTGTACCATGCCTGAGGCCTGCACGCTGCCATGTTCTGCCTTGATAATAATAATGGACCAAACCTCTGGAACCTGTAAGTCAACCGCAATTAATGTTGTCCTTATCAGAGTTGCTTTGGTCATGGTGTCTGCTCACAGCAGCAAACTCTAACTAAGACACAGTTTTAAAGTCCACCACTATAATTCTCTCCTTATAAAAATAAACACTGGGCAGAAGAGATGGCTCAGTGGTTAAGAGCACCCACGTGGGGACTCATGACCACCTGTAACAGGTTCCACGCAGTTCCAGGTTATCCGTGGCCTCTTCCAGCACCTCAGGCACTGCATGTACATGGTGCACACACACACACAAGCAAAACAGCACCCATAAACAACAATGAAAAGTACATAGCCCAGTGAGGTAGCACGCGGGAGCAGATGTGGGTAGACCTACGTGAGTTCAATGCCACCCTAGTGTACACGGTGAAATCCTGTCAATAGCAACAACGATAATTTCAATTTTAAAAACACATAAATTCATATCCAGTCATTAAACACAGTCTGTCCTACAAAGTCAGAAAAGCAGTGCCCCAGTAACGATTAACTGAGTTCCCATTAATGACAGCATCCCTTCACGCTGACTGAAGTGGAACAGGGCCCCTAAAGGAAATGCACTAAAGGAAATGCAGGAATCCTCAGGTCTGAAGGGAACACCATTCACTACAACCCCAGGAAACCATCCACAAGAGACTCCTGTAAACTAAAGATGAGCTCTCGGGCCCTGGGCACTCTCTAGCCAGGCTAACCGTGCTCACAGGATTCCAGAGTAGGAAACCTGAGGGAGGCAAGCAACAGAGAGAGGAGAGGGACACATGAAGTATCCCGCACAACCCTGAGAAAGGTCTGCAGGCATCAGTGGCCTCTGCCTCTGCGCTGATCTGCCCAGATGTCCCCAGCAGGAGAGAGGCTATTCCACTGTGCTCATGATGTTTCTGCTTGCACTTTCTTTGAAGGCTAATTACCTCAGCTTCATTTAGTCCTTACCTCAGCTTCATTTAGCCCTGCACGGTGAAAAGGCAAGCCTTATGAAGAACTAGGTACTCATCTGTGGAAATGCAAGTCCCGGCCCTTGTCTCTCACACCCCTCACAGGCACCACTCCCCCCCACCCCAAATCAAACTTATTGTTTAAAAAAAAAAAAGTCTAAAAAGAAGTTCCTTTGCTTGGCCTTCCCTGACCCAAACTGAATCTTCCGTGGCTGTTCTGCCCTCCTGATGTTTGAGGTGAGCTATCATCTTCCTGAGTAACCGGCTTCAGCTGGACCATCCCCTTCACATCTTTCTGGCCTCATTTCCTGGAACTTCAGCACCCTTGAACACTGTTGGTTAGAGAAGACAAGGTTTGTTTGGTTTGGCTTTTTAAAGACAGGGTTTCTCTGTGTAGCCCTGGCTGTCCTGGAGCACGTTCTGTAGACCCGGTTTGCCTCAAATCCAGAGATCAGTCTGCCTCTGTCTCTGGAGTGCTGAACAAGTTAAAGTTATCCTTGAGGCCAATCCAGGCTACTTGACTCTGTCTAAAAGTAGGTAGGTAGATAATAGATAGATAGATAGATAGATAGGTTGATAGACTGATAGACAGACAAAACAGATAGTGTGTGTATGTGAAAGAGGGAGGAAAGGAAGGGGAGGGAGAGAAAGAGAGAAATGATAGAGAGAGAGAAAGAGAGAGAGAGAAAGGAAGAGAGAGAGAGAGGACAGAAATAGAAATGCTTATCCTAAATGAGGATGACATCTGGTTTTATTCTCTGACCTACATACTGTGTACACACACACACACACACACACACACACACACGCACACATGTACATGCATGTGCACACATGTCAAAGCCTGAGATGCAGAGCCCTTTGTAGCTCTAACATTAGGGCGGCACACACTGGAGCAGCTGGCCTCATCATAACACAGCGCTCCCCTGCCTCCTGGGCAGTGGCTCCTGGCTCTAGAGGAACCTTATCTTCTGGCAGGCCTGGGTTGCATCACCTCATCTCTGCCATTACCTCATTCTGCTCTGACAAATGTTTCCCTGTTATCCTAGAGCCTCAGCCAAAGCCTGAGCAATGGGTACAAAGAGAAAGATCTCCCTCTCCCCCCACCCACCCCCAACACTGAAGTTACTTGACGGCTAACAAGGCGTGTAACTGGTGCCTAGCTGGCTGTGGCTGTGTGGGACAGTAGTGTCCCAATTCCCGATCTGGACAACATCTTTCCCAAAACATGTCACTGCCCCTTTCCCAGTGCCACGCTCAGGAGATCACAGAAGTGACCTTCCCAGAGGCGCTGGGCCCACTCAGTCTGCCCTATGATCATCTCATTGCTATTTTTGTTAAACTCTTTCTTTTTGTTTTTGAGACAGCCTTACTCTGCAGCCCTATTGGGCCTGGAGCTCAATAAGTAGATCAGGCTGGCCTCGAACTTACAGAGCTGGAGACAAAGGCATGCGCCACCACATCTTGACTTTTTTTTTTTTAAAGATTTATTTATTTATTATCTGTAAGTACACTGTAGCTGTCTTCAGACACACCAGAAGAGGGCGTCAGATCTCATTACAGATGGTTGTGAGCCACCATGTGGTTGCTGGGATTTGAACTCAGGACCTTAGTAAGAGCAGTCAGAGCTCTTAACTGCTGAGCCATCTCTCCAGTTCCCACATCTTGATTTTCAAAAATTCCTACTGGGCAGTGGTGGCGCACGCCTATAATCCCAGCACTTGGGAGGCAGAGGCAGGCAGATTTCTTGAGTTCAAGACCAGCCTGGTCTACAGAGTGAGTTCCAGGACAGCCAGGGCTACACAGAGAAACCCTGTCTCAAAAAACAAACAAAACAAAAAACAAAAAAAAAGTTATTTACCAGGGCTAGCTGAGCATACATGTGGCACAGGCATGGAGCCCACATCAAGAAGGTCCCATAATGGGTTCAATGCTCCACGAGAACCATCCTGAAATTCCTTGGTTTTCCAGGGCAGGGAGGGGTGAGACAGAGTCTCCGGTGGCTCAGTCTGGCTTTAAACTGGCCCTGAACTTCTGCTCCTTCTGCTTCCAGCTCCTGAGTGCTGGGGTTTCGAGCCTACCACCAAACCCAGTTTTGTTTTGCTTTTTAAAATCAAGGTCTCCCTATGTTACTCCAACTGGTCTTTAACACCTGGGCTCAAGGAATCCTCCTGCCTCAGCCTCCCAAGTGTTGTGGATTGGTTCTAATGTTACTTGAGTTAATTCAACTCCCCAAATCACCCGGGAATCTGCACATCCAGAGGCTGAGGGTCCCTGCCCCCAGCTGGCTCTAACTGGACAATAAAGTGGCCAGCAGCCAATGGCTGGGCAGGGAGACACTGGCCGGACTTTACATTTCTCAGGCAAGGAACCACAAAAGGAAGGGGGTTTTAGAATCACCAAGAGGGGGAAGCAGGAAGATCGGGCTTGAGAGACGGAGGAGAGCCAACAGCCACGTGAAGGAGCCGGGAGGGCGTGGCCTGAGAGGGCTGCCCAACTGGGTCCAGGAAACCAAGTTAGAATATAGATTTTAGTAAGTAATAATTCACAAATATCGGAGGGGAGGGTGAGTTAGCAGTGAGGAGGTTTGGAAGTGCCCAGCCGTTGCACTGTTCAAGGTATATTAAAAATCAGGCTATGCATGTGTGCGTGTATGCGTGCGTGCGTGCCTGCGTCTGGCTTTCATGAATCCAGAGCACTCTGGCAGGTGACCAGAAGTGTACTGCAGCTACCGGCAGGGGAGCTTAGAGCAGATTAACTCCCTCCCGCTGCAGTTCCGGCTGGAGGTGTAGGAACAGCGTGTGCCTATGGGTTTGCCCCAGGTCCAGACACCACACCTGTCTAGGTGGCTTCACTCTGAGCTCTCCTCCACAGGCTTCCATTCTGGGGTGCTTATTCACTAGAGTATGATGCTATTTGGGAGGTAGGGCCTAGCTGGAGAAAATATCAGGAGAGGCTGGCCTCGGAAGGTGACATCTACCTGGGCCCAGCGCCTTGTGCTCTCATCCTAATCCCTCAGGATGCAATCAAACAGCCTCACCTCACAAGCGGTGAGAGCCTGTTGTTAACCTTCCCCACCAAGGAAGATGGCAGATCTAAGCCAGGGTCCTTCTTTCTTCTCTTAAGTTGTCTCTGTCATATAATTTGATCAGAGCAACACAAAAGTCACCAATCTAACCTGTCTATGAACTAGCCTTCCCCAACACACACACTTTTTCATTTGTTTCCTTTTTTTATTTAGAGACAAAATAAAATCTCACTATACAGCGTTGCCTACCTGGGAGCTCACTGTATAGCTCAAGCTGGACTCAAATCCAGAGCTCTAACTACCTCTGCCTCCCAAATGCTGGAATTAAATGTACATGCCACCATGCCTGGCCAAAACTGGATCTTACAAGAGGCCCAGGCCAGACTTGAACTCACTATTGAACTACCTCAGCCTCCCAAAGGCGTGAGGTACCACAGCTGGCTGAAACCCTCACATACATCTGACCAGGGTCTTGTTTCATTTCACCAGGCCTCTTCTGTCCTGTGAGACTCGGGGTGGGAACATTTTCCAGCCTTGAGCTCTGGGCTCATGCAGCACCCACAGCCCAGCCTCGTGAAGCACCCGCAGTCCAACCTTTGCTCAGCTCACACCAAGACTCCAAACAAGAGAAACATCTCAGCCATGCACTAGGCAGCGGCGGAATGAGCCCTGGTGTACTCACAGATGGCAGGACCTGCCCTGGAGGCAGGGACAGGGTAGAGCTCAGGCCTTGGAGCCACTACTACTGACAGTGAGAATCCTGCTGAGAAGCAGGAGTATAGTATAAAGAGGGGAAACTGATCCAGGCACTGTGGCACTTGCCTCTAATTCTCACAATCTGGAAGGAGAATTTTGAGCTCCAGGACAACTTGGGCTACAAAGTGATACCTGTTCTCAAAAGACAAAACAAGCCAGGTGTGGAGGTTTGAATGAGAGTGGACTCTGAGGGCTCACGTGTTTGAATGCTTGGTCCCAGTTAATGGAACTGTTTGGCCAGGCAGTGGTGGCATACACCTTTAATCCCAGCACTTGGGAGGCAGAGGTAGACAAATTTCTGAGTTCAAGGCCAGCCTGGTCTACAGAGTGAGTTCCAGGACAGCCAGGGCTACACAGAGAAACCCTCTCTCAGAAAAAAAACCAAAAACAAACAAACAAACGGAACTGTTTGGGAAGGGTTAGGAGGTGTGACCTTGTTGGAGGATGTGTCACTGGGGATGGGGGTGGGGTGAGCTTTGATGTTTCAAAAGCCCACACCAGGCCCAGCCTTGCTCTCTCCATCTCTCTGGCTCCAACTTGCAGATAATGTGAGTTCTAAGTGGCACGCCTGTCTACCAGCTGCCCCATCCCAACCTCGGCGATAATGGATTAACCCTCCCAAACTGTGAGCAAATCCCCAAGTAGATGCTTTCTTGTTTAAGAGGCCTCCTGCCCGCAACAGAACAGACACCAGGTAAGGGGCATATGTTTCAGCCTAAGCACTTGCGGGGCAGAGGCAGGGGGATATCTGTGAGCTGGACATCATCCTGATGTACACAGTGAGTTCCAGGCCAACATGTTAGAGCCGACTCAAAAAATAAAATAAATAAAAGTAAAAACAGCAAGGGATGCATACATACACAAAGAAATCACAAGGGTGAGAGATGACAGAAAGAGCGCAATGGAGATCAGTGAGAACAAAATACGTCACACAGAGGTGTAGACATGTCATAAGCCTCGTCATGTTGAGTAAATACATCCTAATAAAACGTTATTACTTGTATAAAACTGACCAGGAAACAACATCCAATGTGGGCAGCATGGCCTGGAATCTATCCACAAAAGTTCTGAGCAGTATGTTACATGTGGTAGCGCACGCCTTTAACCCCAGGCCTCTTGAGGCAGAGGCAGAGGCAGAGGCAGAGGCAGGTAGATTTGAGTTCGAGGCCAGCCTAGTTTACAGAGAGAGTTTCAGATCAGCCATGGCTACAGAGAAACTCTGGCTCCAAAAACAAAAAACGAAGTTTAACATGGGGAGTCTATGACCAACAGACCCGGCTTTCTTAAGGTTGCCACCCACAAAGGGTGGGACTTGGTGGTGATGCAAATATCTGGGGTCAGGGGTCACCCAGGCTCCTGTCAGTAAGGAACCAGCACCTGTGCTCCGGAGGCAAGATCAAATAAACTCACTGAGATTTCGCGTGATGAGGGACCACCATGGTGACCCAGCGGGTGAAGACACTGGCTAAGACTAATAACGACCTGTTTATTCAATCCGTAGAAGGCACTATGGAAGGACAGGCTGCCTGGCAAACCCAGCAGGCTAAGCATCTCAAAGTCTCTCAGAATCCCTGATGCTGTCTCCTGGGTCCGACTGTGCACACACCCACATGCATAAATGAATCCTTAATGGGAGGGAGAAGGCCTGAGTAAGGACTGAGGTACGCTTGCCCCCTCAGTGTCAGCGCAGCCTTGGAAGGAAGTCATTCAGCACTGGGGAGGACCGGTTTCCTGTCTTTCCCTCCAGCATCTACCCACCGGCTAACCCTGCCTGATCTCTTTCTTGGGGTTTTGTTGGACTTCCAAGACAAACGGCAGAGCCCGTGGCTGATGTCCAAATGTGCATGTCTTCCTTCTGCTGGTGCACTGGGATGGCAATGGTGGCCCGGGAACAACAAAAGAAGAGAGTCTTCCATCTGCCAAGTCTTCTTAGTGTCTTTTTAACAACTGGGTGGAGTCACAGCAGGAGGCAGGGATGGGGAGCACGGAGAGGCCAGAAATGGGGAGCAAGGAGAGAGGGTCAACTGGGTGGAGTCAAAGCAGGAGGCAAGAATGGGGAGCACGGAGAGAGGGTCAACTGGGTGGAGTCAAAGCAGGAATGGGGAGCACGGAGAGAGCGTTAACTGGGTGGAGTCAAAGCAGGAGTCAGAAATGGGGAGCACAAAGAGAGAGGCCAGGAATGGGGAGCAGAGAGTCTCAACTGGGTGGAGTCAAAGCAGGAGGGAGGGATGGGGAGCACGGAGAGAGCGTTAACTGGGTGGAGTCAAAGCAGGAATGGGGAGCACGGAGAGAGCGTCAACTGGGTGGAGTCAAAGCAGGAGGCAGGGATGGGGAGCACGGAGAGAGGGGGCTGAAGAACCATTCACCAGAAATATGAAGAGAAGCACAGAACAGGGGAGCCTGGCTGGCTGAATGGAATCCCAGGGCCGTGCTCTCAAGAGAGCCATCGTTTACGTCTGATGCTTTTGTCTGTTACCCTGAGAATGTGTTAGCAAGAGGGGACTAATATACAGAACCCCGGACAGAGTCCTGCGGAGGGCTCCTCTGACCAGCCACGTGGAAAGCCTCACACTCCCTCCTCTATAAAGGCCTTTGTCCAAAATATAGTAGCCATGCCATTTGAAGGCGTTTCCAATCTAACTCAAGTCTCTCCTGCTTCCAGGGACTCCAGCTTTTCAGACCACCAACCTTGAAAACAACTTCAAACAAAATAGAAAATCTCCTAGCTTTTCCCCCAACATGTTTCCCAGGAGGAAATTCTCCCGGGGTCTCTGACTCCCTGGGGACAGGCTGCCTGCCAAACCCACCATGCTAAGCATCTCAAAGTCTCTCATGTATCCAGCTGATCTCTTTCACAACTCCTAGTTTCCTGAAAACAAGACCCTTTGACATAGTTTCTCCTAAAAATAATGCTCCTTAGCCAGGCGGTAGTGGCTGGGCGTTAATCCCAGCACTCAGGAGGCAAAGGCAGGCAGATCTCTGAGTTTGAGAGCAGCCTGGTCTACAGAGTGAGTTCCAGGACAGCCAGGGCTACACAGAGAAACCCTGTCAAAAAACTAAAAATTGGTTAGTTAATGAATGAATGCTCCTCACCACTGAGTGAGTTCAGTAATCTCGGGGCCCTTAACTGTCCCTGCCGTCAGGCAGGTCAGCTACCTCACCAACATCCTCTCATTCCCAAGCACACTTGAACCTGGGTCAGAGCCACAGGCTGGGAGCAAGGCTGGGCTTCTCCAAAGGTGATGGGGTGGGGTTTTGAAGTTCTGTCATTTAAGGAGGGGTGAAATAGCTCAGTGGGCACCTTGGTTACCTGGATTACCCACTAAGTGGGTACAACTTCCATCCTGGAACCAAGACAGCAGGAAAAGAGCCCTGCCTCCTGGAACCTGCCTTCAAACCACGCGCACACACACACACACATGCAACACACACCCACATGCATGCAACACACACCCACACGCATGCAACACACACCCACACGCATGCAACACACACCCACACGCATACACACGCATACACACGTGCAACACACACATACACATGCGCGCACACACACACACACATGCAACACACACCCACACGCATACACACGCATACACACATGCAACACACACATACACATGCGCACACACACGCACACATACACACACGCACACACGTACGCAACACACTTTTTAAATATAATAGAGTTGAGACTGGTGAGGTGGCTCAGAGCTTAAGGGCACTGGCTGCTCCTGCAGAGTTTCTGGTTCAACCCTTCGCTCCCATGAGACAGCCTGAAGGCTCGGAGGTTAATAGCGGTGTGCGCACAGTACGAGTGTGGGCAATATACGTACCCGAACACAGAGGATAAAGAATTTTAATTTAAACAAAAATTTAAATATACAATAAAATTAAGGTTCCTGCATTTGAAATGTGTCCAGTAACGAGTCAGTAATGGGCTATTTAGCCACTTCTCCTTGGATAAAGATTTACAGCTGGCCACACTCCCAGCTCACGGGTTTACAATGCCCGCACAGGTGCAGCGGCCGCCTCTCTGGAACCCGTAGGCTGCATTCCCTGTAAGCAGATTCCATTGAAATGCTACGGTTCAAGCTGTTGTTTCTTACTCCCTACGTGAGTCTGTGTGGGTGGAGGTCAGAGAACAACAGTGGGGGTTGATCCTCAGGAGCTGGCCTTGTGTGTTTATATTATTTATTTCTTCTTCTGTGTGTGTGTGTGAGTATCTGCCTGCATGTGTATGAGTGTACCATGTATATACCGTGCCCATGGAAGCCAGAAGGTGTCAGACTTCCCAGACCCGAAGCGACAGGTGGTAATGAGATGCTACATAGGTCCTGGGAACCGAATCTCTGTAAAGGCAGTGTCTTCCAGTGCTGAGCCATCTCTGAGCTCCCACCGTGTACTTTGAGATAGTCGCTCACTGGCCTAGGTCTCATCTATTCAGATAGGTCAGAAGGCCAGAAAGCCCAAGAGACAACACCTGTCTCTACCTCCTTCCTGATCCTGAGGTCACAGCACACTAATATAATATAACATAATATAATATAATATAATATAATATAATATGTAATCACTCCTAGAGTTTTACATGGGTTTCAAGGCTCCCCCTGCTTACACGGCAAGCACTTTACTGACTTGCCTCTTCCCCCAGCTCCTAAAAGATGTTTCCAAGAGCTGTTCTGAGGCAAGCAAGATGGCTCATCAGGAAAAGGGAACTGTCACCAAGCCTAACAACATGAGATTGATCGCAAGGACCCACACGGTAGAAGGACACAGAGCTCCTGCAAGCTGCCCTCTGGCCTCCACATGCACACCATAAGACACTCATCATCTCCCCCATACTCCAACACACACATACACAATAAATACATATAAAAATAAAATAAAGCTGTTGAAGGATTGCATGACCAGGAGGCACCTTCCCCCCCTCGGCCGGCAAAGGGAATGGAAGGGTGAGCCAGCGAGCCAGAGGCAGCCTGAGTTAACTGACAGGACTAACTCTCAGAGCACAGTGGCGGTGGCCTGAGCTTGACCTCTGGTTGTCTGAGCAGCTGTCCCAAGGCCAGACCCACGACCCCTGCTCCCCCAACCATCTGCAGCAAGTGACAAAGTTATAATGACTCCCGGAAGCTCACCTCGTGACGTGAGCCGGCTGTAGACCTGGGAGTTCATCTCCTTGTCACGCACATAGCATCGGATCTCCTCCACTGCCTCTCGGATGATGGTGACAGCCAGCACGAAGCCCTGCAGAGAGGGACAGGGTGAGCCCTGCTGAGACCAATTCTCATACTTGGGGCAGACAGCGTAAGATAACAGTGATGGTCTGTATATGCTCGGCCCAGGGAGTGACACTATTAGAAGGTGTGGCCTTGTTGGAGTAGGCGTGGCACTGTGGGCATGGGCTTTAAGACCCTCATTCTAGCTGCCTGGAAGCCAATATTCTGAGAGCAGCCTTCCAATGAAGATGTAGAACTCTCAGCTCCTCCTGCACCATGCCTGCCTGGATGCTGCCATGCTCCCACCTTGATGATAATAGACTAAACCTCTGAACCTGTAAGCCAGCCCCAATTAAATGTTGTCCTTACAAGACTTGCATTGGTCATGGTGTCTGTTCACATCAGTAAAACCCTAAGACACACCTCCATCTGTAAGAAAACCAAGGCTGTCTTCACCCTGTAACTCAAATCTAGAACCACACCACAGAAAGCAGGTGGGAAGGCCTGCTGAAATGATGGGTGATAAGAGTTGACAGCTGAATGAACACCCGGGAGACCTGACTGGGCTCTGCCACAGTGTGACCCTGACGGTACCCTAACCGCTGGCTGAAGGCTGAGCAGAATGCCTACTATGCTGGCTTAAGAGTAACATGTCCCTTACAAGGCCACTGCTCAGGCCTTGAAGCCAGGGAATGGGAACGGAGACTCCTCTGTCTGCAAACCCGAGACCCAGAGGGTCTCAACAGACCCTCACCAGACTACTCACCAGAGGGACCCAGTAGGTGTAGAGGGCGCCAAGCCTCATCTCGGGGACGAACTGGGAGCAGGCGAGAAGCAGGAAGTAGAGGTTGAAGAAGTACCTGAACTGGCTGAACAACACCTGGAATGGAGAACAGGGGGCATCAGCATCTTCCTTCCGGGGCTGGTGGAGCCTGGCAGGACCAGGGGGAGGTGGAGGGGGCACTCCTGCAGAGAGTGCAGCGGACGGTGGTGCAAAGTCTGAACAGTTCTGTGTGCTCTAGGAAGGCAGACGTGGGCAGCAGAAGTAACAGCTGCATGGGCTGGTGGTGTGGCTCCGTGGGTAGTGTTCATGGCTGTCATCCCAGGCCCCATCCCATGTGCTCCCCTCATCCCCACCCCCACCCTGCCTCCTGCACGCATGATATCTGGGGTCCCAATCCCAGCACAGTATAAACTCGTGTGGTGTCACATGACTCTAATGTCAGCACTTGGGTGACAGAGACAGGAGGATTCCAAGTTGAGGGTCATCCTTGGCTACACAGGAAGTTCAGGACCAGCCTGGAGTACATGAATTCCTGTCTCAAAAAGCAAACTGTGAACACAAGGACAGCTGACGAGGAGAATGGCACAGGGACATTACCATGTCAGTCAGGTATGGTAGAAACACTTGTCCCATGGGACAGCTTACAGGGATCAATTCTCTCCTTCCACCTCGAGGGTCTCTGGGATGGAACTAAGATCATCGGGCTCAGCGGTCTATGTCTTGACCGCTGAGCCGGCTCGCTGGTCCACATCTTATTCCTCTTTTAGTTTTGTTTCTGGGCACAGGGTCTCTCTATGTAGCCCTGGACAGCCTGGAACTCACTATGTAGACCAGGCTGGCCTTGAACTCACACAGCTCTGCCTGCCTCTGCCTTCAAATGATGGGGTTAAAGGTGTGTGTCACATGCCCAGCTCCATGTTTTATTTCTTAAACTGTGTATTTTAGAAGTACAACCCAGTAACTCGAAACTCTGTTTGGGAATGGATTCTAATGAGAGACCATTGTGCTGTAATTTGAAGACAAAGGTCCACCAAGGGATTTTCAAATCGCTTTATTTATCTATGTAGAGGGGGTGGGGTGGCACACACCACGGTGCATGGGTCAAGGTCAGAAGGCAACCCGAAGGCGTCAGCTCGATTTCCCCTCCACATGGGTCAAACTTGAGTCGTTAGAACTCAGGCAGCAAGTGCCTCCACCCACTGAGCCATCCTACCTGGCTGGTTTTTATGTTTGCTTGTCTGTGTTCCTTGAGACAAGCAGCAGTCCTGGCTGCACTCTAACTCACAGAGATCCCCTGCCTCTGCTTCCGAGTGCTGTAATTAAAGATGTGCTCCACCACACCTGGCCCACTGTAGAAATTTTTCTAACTTTTACTTTTAGATTTGTTTTATTTTGTGTTTTGCCTACATGTGTATCTGAGTGCTACATGTATGCTTGGTGCCCAAGAAGGCCAGAAAGGGACAGTGGATCTCCTGGAACTGGGACCCACTTCCCCTGGATCCTTTGTTTCCCACTACTTCCGGTGGGTGGTGGGTGGTGGGCTACAAGGAAGATTAAAACGTTTATAACCCATCATTAAAAATAGGTTTAAAAAAGTTACAGATGCTTATCAATGGTGGTGAGTGTGTCCATAGCTCCAGGTTCATGCAGGATCAAGAGCAAGTGTGCGGGCTCTAGAATCCCTTGTGCGCATGTGTTTACATGCTGCTGTGTATGTGAACATGTGTGCCACTGTGCAGGGAGACCAGCGGTCAACACTGGTGTCTTCTACAATCATTCTCCATCTTTTTTTTTTCTTTTTTTTGAGAAGGGTCTCTCACCAATCTCACAGCTCACTGACCGGCTAGACAGGCTGCCCAGTGAGTGAGTCCAGGGAATCCCGTCTCCTCCCTGAATGCTGGGATTACAGCTGTGTGTCCCCATGCCCTGATTTACATGAATGCTACAGATCCAAAATCAGGTCTGTGTCTATACCAAGTATTGTCCCAGATGAGCCATCTCCCCAGCCCTGCTGAAACATTTATTAACAAAAGATTATAAATTCCTTCTCTAGATGGTAGGATTAAACCTTCCTCTCTGTACTTTAGTCCCCGGCCCTCCTGAGCCTTGCCCCCGATGTTGTGGTGGCACGGAGAAACACCTTGAACACCACAGGTGATCTGTTCTGGCATCCTGACAATAATGCTGTCTCCAAAATGCCCACTTGACATGAAGCTGTTCTATCACACAGGTGGACTGGCATGGTCCTGAAGACGGCGACATTCCCTGCTGGTGCAGACCCTTCTGGCCAGGGAAGTTGAAGGGTCAGCAGTGAACAGAGCAGAGAGGACACTCACAAACTCTACCACAGGGACTAGAGTCTGCCACGGCATAAAGTCACAGTGGAAAAAAAAAAATGTAGCTGCACATACCCCGGGAAGAAACGTGAAGAAATTGTACTTCTGGTTGTTGATGACATTTCGAGGGTACCGCTGGTCCCTCTTCTCCGGGTGTCCCAGCCAGACAGTACGGGGCCTGGGCTCCCCTCCGCCGCAACATCTTAACCACTCACAGCACCTGTGGGAAAGACAAACCCACAAGATCAAGACCACGCCCATGTTATCATCACCACACCCATGTCATCAGAGCCACACCCACATCTAAGTCACACCCACATTGTCAAGACCTCATCCACACATCTAAGTCATGCCCACACCATCAAGGCCATGCCCACACCATCAAGGCCATGCCCACAAGTGCCATGCCAGAGATTCACATCAAGGCCACACCCATAGCATCAAAGCCACGCCCACATCTGTCCACTCTCCTCCTCACAATGCTTTTCTCTAAAGGGACCAGGCCAGGGCCACAGCCCTCCAATCTGGGGTAACAACCAATCTTCACTGATCTAAGATGCAGCGGTCCAAGGTGCTGTGCCCCCGTGATGGCTACTGGAGAAGATTCACCATGGAAACAAGCCCCAGGCCTGTCCGTGAGGGAGGTTCTAGATGGCCGGGAAGAACCACCCTCACGGGGCAGCACCGGGAGCGTGCGCGCAGCACCGGGAGCGTGCGCGCAGCGTCGTGGACTCCCAGACTGAACAAAAAGGAGAAATCCAGCCGAGCACCAGCGTTTCCTGCTCTCTGCTTCCTGACTGTGGACACCGTGTGACCTCACTCTCTGCGACAGCTTCCCCACCAAGAGGGACAGTGAGTTGAATGTAAACTCTTCCTCTCTAAGCTGCCTTTGTTAGGTACAGTTAGGTATAATCACACAGTCAAGAAGTAACTAATGCAATCCTGAAACCCAAAATTATTTCAAAAAAGCATTCACTTAAAAATAAACAATTAAGCACCGGGCAGTGGTGGCGCACGCCTTTAATCCCAGCACTTGGGAGGCAGAGGCAGGCAGATTTCTGAGTTCAAGGCCAGCCTGGTCTACAGAGTGAGTTCCAGGACAGCCAGGGCTACACAGAGAAACCCTGTCTCGAAAAACCAAAAATAAATAAATAAACATTTAAGCTAAGAAATCTTATATACCTCAGTGAGAACTATTATGGATTCTGTATATTTTACAGATGACAGTAGGGGTAGTGGGTACAGAATTGAAGCCCACAAGCCAAGATACGAGCGACAGCCAGATCCACCTTTAACCTGTGTGGGTCCCCTCCCTGATCAACCGTGACTATTATGTAAAAGACAGTGGGGGATCTTCTCTCCATCCCGACCATTCTCTTTTTAGTAAATATTGAAGGCACAAAGCAGAAAAGGCCACGTCTCTGTGCCTAGAGAACCTGGAGATGGGCCAGTAGCCAGCCACAGGAGCAGGACCTACATGCCACGCCTAGTCAAGCCCTCCGGAAAGCACTGGTCACTGGCACCAACCCTGATCCCGGGTCTCACACGAGCCAAGGAAACACAGCAGGCTCTACTACCTCCACAGCCACGGTGAGAAGCTGTTTCGGGAGAGCTTGCAGATGGGGCTTGACGGTCATAGCCCCCTCAGGCTACAGTGAAACCACCACACACACACACACACACACACACACACACACACACACACGCTTGATGCTCACTCCATGCTCCTGCACAATCTGGGAGGAGGAAATTCCCAGATTGCCAGCCCCTGCGGTATCACCAAGCAAAGTAAAACCAGCCAGATAGAGCTGCCGTGACTCACATAACGACTGGCCCACTGTGGACCCTCCTTCACCCCTTCCTCCTGCAGGTCGGGACTGGGTGGGATGCTGGGGAGCAAGAGCTAAGCCCACAGGGTCCATGGGAGCAGGACCCCGAAGCGGAGCCAGCCGGCGAGCTGCCTGCTCAGACGCTCAAAATTTCCATGATGAAACACAATGCTCTTTCTTAAAAATAGCATCCTCATTCCAGTAAACTCAGCTGGGTGGAGCATGCTGGGATACAGGCAGGTGCTACAGCCAGTAACTGCTGCCAGCCACTAAGTCGCTCTAAGGCCAGAAGCCATACAAGAAGCCACCAAGGACTCCACATTCACCACACGCCTGCTCGCAGGCAGTCACCACACTGGCCCTGAGGGGACACTAGCTAAAGCCCTGTCACCTGATAGGGAGGTTAGGAAGCTAAGACAGGAGAGAGGGGAAGACGGAAGGAGGTGCAGAGGGAGGAAGGCGACTGGACTCACTCTACATGCAGAACACTCCTGTACTTCTCACAGTCTTCGGCAATCCTTCACACTGTATCCACGGGCTGAAGAAATGGCTGAGCGGCAAAAGCACTGGCTGCACAAGCCTGACCATCTGAGTTCGGTTCCCAGAACCCCCAGTGAACTTCCTGAGAGTCCTCCCGACCTCCACGCTCACGCCACACTCCCACAAACGTGTAACAAACGAAAAAGAGCTGAGTCCCAGAAAACACTGCCCACCACATAGCTAATGGGACGTGACAACACTGCACACCGCATAGCTAATGGGACGTGAAAACACTGCACACCGCATAGCTAATGGGACGTGAGAACACTGCACACCACATAGCTAATGGGACGTGAGAACACTGCCCACCACATAGCTAATGGGACGTGACAACACTGCACACCACATAGCTAATGGGACGTGAGAACTAAGTAAGAGAGTCTCCGCTTACTGTTCCTGCAAGTTTTTGTTTTGTTTTGATAAAAGGCTCCGAGTATCAAGTAAGCAGGTTGTTATTCCTTAGTAACCTATAGACGTGTGTGTCTGATTGTCTGTGTCTGTGTATATGTCTGTGTGTGTGTCTGTGTGTGTGTATATGTCTATCTGTGTGTATGTTTTTGTGTGTCTTTGTGTCTATGTGTGTGTGTGTCTGTGTTTGTGTGTACATAAAGAACCAAGATGTTCACAAACATCAGAAGTAAAGCCAGCAGGAGACTGCTTAAAAGTTTCCAGAGGCCGGGCGGTGGTGGCGCACACCTTTAATCCCAGCGCTTGGGAGGCAGAGGCAGGCGGATCTCTGAGTTCGAGGCCAGCCTGGTCTACAGAGTGAGTTCTTGTCTCGAAAAACCAGAGAGAGAGAGAGAGAGAGAGAGAGAGAGAGAGAGAGAGAGAGAGAGAGAGAGAGAGAAAGAGAGAGAGAGAGAGAAATAGAGAGAAATAGAGAGAAATAGAGAGAAATAGAGAGCATGGTGGTATGCATCATCCCAGGATTGGAGCAACTGAGGCAGGCAGATCCCTGGGGCTTCTGATCAGCCCGACTGACCTGCTTGCGGGACGCTTCAAGGTTTGTGTTTTTAACACCGTTTAGGTAATTGGCTAGGAGACTAATTGTTTTGTTTTTCCAGTCAATTTCGCTATGGCAAGGATGAACTCACTCAGGAGGCCCACTGGATACAAAGCACCAACGTAGGGGGCCCATGGTCCTGTAACTCACACGGGAGACCCAGAGAGCAAAGCCTGTTCAGGGTCAGTCTGGGCTTAGGCAAGACACTGTCTTTGTCAAAACCAAACAAAAGCAGTCATATTCCAGGTCCTGAGAGTACCAAACACTAGGACAAGATCCTTGGCTTTTCCTCACGGTCCCACTACTAAGCTGGTCCCAAGGAAGGTGCAAAGTCTACCCCTCCTCCCAGGGTCCCAGCCACAAAGCAAAGCACGATTCTGCCAGTTAATGTGGGCGAGTCCAAAGCAGTCACATGGAATGAATGTCTGTGCCCAGCATGGATGGTGTATCCCCCACATGAATCAACCTTCCCCAGGCTATCCATTCTCCAGCCCCTCCCCAAGAGGCCATGTGCAACCGGAGCAACACTGTATACAAATGGTAACAAACTCAAGACCCTTCCCGGTCCTTCTCATGAGGTAGTCTAACTGCCAGACAGTGATGGCAGGCGAGGCTGATCTGATGGAGGGTCGGCTGTTGTGTCTCAGGACTTAAACTCTACAGCATTCAGGGCACAGTAAATCAAGGGCCCTGAGTGAACCCAGTGTAGGATGATCAAGGCCCAGTCCAACTCCAGTTAATCACCTTGCTTGTCCTGTTGCTAGAAACAAAACTGTATATTTATTTTCAACCCAGATCGGTTTGCCTTTCAGCTGGACAGTATTTCCCGAAGTCCTGGTGAGAAGGGGACTGGGCAGGTAATCAGAGTTCTGTGTCAGGGTTCGAGCACAGGCCAGGCTGAGTACTCACAAGCCAGGCCCTCAGCTGGACCATGAGTACTCAGAGGCAACAACACGACCAAGGACTGTTGCAGGGAAACACCAAACCCTGACCAAAAGCTGGATGCTTCCGGAAGGATCTACCCTCCTCCTCCTACAGGCTACCAATGACAGACCACTGAACCATCCCACCAAACTCCAACTTGGGGAACGTAGGAATTCACTGGGTTTGATTAGACATAGATGAGGATCACTTCCAGGAGTCAGGGTGACCCGGAAGCAGCAGGGCCACTGACTTCCCCATAGCTGCATGGATGGAGCACCCCTCGAGTTACCCGCAGTCTAACACTGTAGCGCCACTCCAGGTTATGAGGCCACATAGGGTTAGGACAAATGACATAAAACCATGAAACTGGCCAAGGAGGTGCAGCCCATGAAACAATCAGAGAAGACTGGTCCACATGGAATAGTCTACCATGACGGGTGTTGGGGGAGGGGGGTGTGAGTGAGGTCAGAGGAGGAGGAGAGGATGGGGGGATGAAGGGGGGAGATGAAGATGGAGGATGGAGGAGGAGGGAGAAGGAGGGAGCAGGGAAAGGTGGAAAATAAGAAGAGGAGGAAGGAGGAGGAAGGAAAGGGGAGAACAGGAGGCAATGAGGAGAGAGGTGGACATGGGGGGCTGAGGGAAGGAGAGGGGACAAGAAGAGGAGGTAAAAAGCAGGAGGAAGAGCAGAAAGAGGGAGGAGGAGGAACAGTGGGTGGAAACCCAGGGTGTCAGTCTTAATCCACATGCAGTAGAGGTCAAGTAGAGCTCAATCTGCACTGCAAGAGCAGATTGGATAGGCCTTATTTATATTTTAAATTTCATTTTACATGCATGCATGAAGGTGCATGTGTACCACATACATACATGCAGTGCACAAGGAGGTCAGAATAAGTCACTAGATCTTCTGGAACTGGAATTACAGACAAACATGAGCTGCCACGTGGGTGCTCAGACCTGAGCCCAGGTGCTCTGCAAGAACAGACTCTCAATTTGCATTGTTTTTAAAAACTCATCTTGGGGCCTTGGAGATGGGTGAAGAAGCTTGCCACCAAGCCTGGCAGCTGGAGTTCAACCTCCTGGGTTTCCACTGCTGTGGATTTGGTTATTGTTTGCATTATGTTCATTGGGTTCCTCAAAAAATTAACACAAGAATCCTGAATGTGAGGCACTACGGTTCCTACTCCCAGTTGGTTCTAATTGGTTAAAAAAAAAAAAAAATGCTGGCAGCCCATGGCTGAGCAGAGACGGAGGCCAACTTTAGATTCCCCCGGGCAGGGAGCCAAGGGAAAAAGGATTTGTGCCACTATGCTGGGGAAACAGAAGGATCATGCTTGAGACCCGCAGAAAAAAAGAGCGGACGACCATGGAAGAGCCTGGGAAGAGCGGCCCAGGAGCTCCCCACTCCTTCTAAGGTAGTGTCTTAGTCAGGGTTTCTATTCCTGCACAAGAAGCTAGTTGGGGAGGAAAGGTTTTATTCAGCTTACACTTCAACACTGCTGTTCATCACCAAAGGAGGTCAGGACTGGAACACAAGCAGGTCAGGAAGCAGGAGCTGATGCAGAGGCCATGGAGAGATGTTCCTTACTGGCTTGCTTCCCCTGGCTTGCTCAGCCGGCTCTCTTATAAGAACCCAGGACCACCAGCCCAGGGATGGCACCACCCACAATGGGCTGGGCTCTGCCCCCTAGATCACTAATTGAGAAAATGCCTTACAGCTGGATCTCATGGAGGCAATTCCTCAACTGAAGCTCCTTTCTCTATGAACTCCAAGCCTGTGTCAAGTTGACACACAAAACCAGCCAGTACAGGTAGCAAAGATGGAATATAGATTTTAGTAAGTAATAACTCAGGAGTATCAGAGGGGAGGCATTAGCAATGTGGAAGTTTGGGAGGGGCCTAGCTATTGAGCTGGGCATATTAAATATACGGCCGTGTGTGTGTGTGTGTGTGTGTGTGTGTGTGTGTGTGTGTGTGTGTCTTTCATTCAAGAATCCACAACACTGGGGTGGTATCGAGGAACTCACCCAGCAGCTGCTGGGGAGATTAGAGAGGATTAATCAACCACTACTACAGACCATCACAGAAGAAAACAGACTTCTAGATTGTCCTCTGACCTCCACACATGCACTGTGTATGCACAAGCCCTACACACAAAATAAGTAAATGTAAACCCACACATCCTAATTTTAAAAAATAGCCATCTGTTGCTAGGCAGAAAAGATGCTGCAGTGGACAAGAACGGGAGGTGGGAAAGAAGGGGGGGGAGGAGGGAGTGTGTGAATCCAATCTTTGGGGAGCAGGTGCCACTGTCCAAGCACACAAAGACGACAACCCCGATGAGGGTGGTCCCAGTGGGGACCGGGAGGGACGTGCACAGACCCTCAGCATGCTGGGGAGTAGACACACGCACTCTCCACAAAGCTCAGTTCACGCTTTCACGCACTGCTCACAACTAACTGCACAAGCCAGGTTCGAGCACATCGCACATCCGTTGGTCACCGCAGGCCAAGCCAGTGAGAACTCATTCCCCCAGCATCCTCTGCTGTCGCTGCTTCACCTCTCACTGAGCAGCAAGGAGTCTATGCCTGGCTGATCTGGGCCCAAGCCAGACACTCCCAGTACCTGAGGCTGGGATTGATTTCCTTGCTTTTTTTTTT
>NW_022196897.1:154784558-154790932 GCF_008632895.1 Mastomys coucha
TTGAGTGTGTGTTTGATTCAGGATCTATTTTGTAGCCCAGGCTTGACCTGAACTCCATCGTCCTGCATTAAACCCACACCTGGCTTCTGCTCGCTACTTTGTTTTATTTGTGACAATGTATTATGAGTTCTGAGCGAGCCTCAGAGTCACTACATAACTGAGTATGGCTTTGAGCTTCTGATCCTCCTGCCTCCACCTTCCAGGCACTGGGCTTATTAATGTGTCACCACCTGGCCTCCAATTTATGTTAAACTGCAGATCCAACCTGGGGTCTCACAGCTAGCTCACAGGGACTTGCTGGACTACATCCCAGGCCTGCTGGAATGTTCTGTAACATCTGAGAGGCTAGCCAGGCAGTGGTGACGAACGCCTTTAATCCCAGCACTTGGGAAGCAGAGGCAGGTGGATTTCTGAGTTCAAGGCCAGCCTGGTCTACAGAGTGAGTTCCAGGACAGCCAGGGCTACACAGAGAAACCCTGTCTCAAAAAACCCTAAATAAATAAATAAATAAATAAATAAACAAAAAACATCTGAGAGATTCTCACACCACCACAACGAAAAAAAAATTTTTTTTGTTTTTTTTGTTTGTTTGTTTTTTTGTTTTTTTGTTTTTTTGTTTTTCGAGACAGGGTTTCTCTGTGTAGCCCTGGCTGTCCTGGAACTCACTCTGTAGACCAGGCTGGCCTTGAACTCAGAAATCCTCCTGCCTCTGCCTCCCAAGTGCTAGTTCTAAAGGCATGCGCCACCACCGCCGGGCGCACAATGAAAATTCTATTCCACATTCTAGATTGACTGGAGGATGGATTACAAGACTGAAACCTTTAAGAACAAGATGCTGAGGGATGGGCACGGTCCCACCTAGCCTGGGCTTTGTGAGCAGCGTTAGGTGTCAAGACACACAGACGGACACACACACACACACACCAAGTGCCAACTTCAGCCCAGATCAAGATTAACAGCGGGGCTTTGTAAAAGACAAAGCCCGTCTGTCCTCTTAACTACTTTGGGAAGATGGAATTGTATCAGGGTTAGGAAAGTGCTTAATGCATAAGAGGAATTCAATTAATTATAGGTTTCTCTTCTTGTATGCATGTTTTCTGGACACAGAATCACCATGTAGCCTTGGATGGCCTTGACTTACTATGTAGACCAGGCTGGCCCGGAATTCACAGAGACACAGCTGCTGGCTTACAGATGTGCAGCACCACCTCTGACTAGAAGATTTACTTCCAGTGCACAGTGTTTTGTTTGTCTGCATGTGTGTAAGAACACTGTGTGTACCTGGTGCCAGCAGAAGCCAAAGGAGAGCATGGATCCCCTAGAAGTGGAGCTATAGGTGCGAACTGCCCCTCGGGGGCTGGGAACCAAACCCAGGCCCTCTTTAAGAGCAGCCATGATCTTACCCTGTGAGCCTTCCCACCAGGCCTCATTTCTCACGCGCTATGTTTAAAGAACTTTTCACAACTTTGTCATCTGCTGATAGCAACAGCTTTGCAACCAGATTAAAACGCAAGGAGAGCAGCACAACAGCTCCACAGCGAAAAGCAGTGGGAGCTTAAACCAACTGTGGACAGAGGAAGCGACTCCCGAAGGCGGTGTTCTGGCATGCACATGCACACCATGGCACGTGCATCACCACCAACCACCACCATCACCATCACCATCACCACCACCACCACCACCACTACCATCATCATCACCATCACCACCACCACCACCATCATCATCACCATCACCACCACCACCACCACCATCACCACCATCATCATCATCACCATCACCACCACCATCATCATCACCATCACCACCACCACCATCATCACCATCACCATCACCACCACCACCACCATCATCATCACCATCACCACCACCACCATCATCATCACCATCACTATCACCACCATCATCACCACCATCATCACCACCACCACCATCATCACCATCACCATCACCACCACCACCATCATCACCATCACCACCACCACCATCATCATCATCATCACCATCACCATCATCACCATCACCATCATCACCACCATCATCATCATCACCATCACCACCATCACCATCATAACTGTAAAATGTAAGGGGCTAGAGAGATGGCCCAAGTGTTGAGAGCACAGGAGACCCAAGTTCAAGTTCCAGTACAAATAAATATTGGGTGGCTCTCAGACTGAATCTCAGATTGTATGTTCCAGGGGATCCAATACCTTTTTTCAATCCCAGCACTCTGGAGGCAGAGGCAAGCGGATCTTTGTGAATTCAAGGCCAGCCTGGTCTACATAGCAAGTTCCAGGACAGCCACAGCCACATAGAGACCCTGTCATAAAACAAAGCAAAAAGAAACCTGCTGTGCGGCTGGGGTGCAGTCCACTGGCGGAGCACCTCCCAAGTGTGCAAGACCTCATACAGCAAGAAAACTGTGTGCACCTCAGACTTCTCTTTTGATTATTTGCTTATTTTTTATTTATGTGAGTACACTGTTGCTGTCTTCAGACACACCAGAAGAGGGCGTCAGATCCCATTACGGATGGTTGTGAGTCACCATGTAGTTGCTGGGATTTGAACTCAGGACCTCTAGAAGAGCAGTCAGTGCTTTTAACTGCTGAGCCATCTCTCTAGCCCTATAGATTTCTACAGATAACAAAAATAGATGTGGATTTTTGCAAATGATTAAAACTGTATTTCCATAATGGTACAGAAGATGGTGGGGCCAACAAAAGATGAGCACAGAGTGAGGAACGGGCTGATGGGAACGTTACCATGATGCACATATGCTTCTGCACCTAATTTTTTATGTGAATTAATTTTAAAATAAATTTATTTAATAAATAAATACCCCTCGGGCAGTATGATCAGGCAGAGCTCTTCCACAGCATGTATGGGGTTCTAGGTTTTGTCCTTAACACCGCAAAATAAGTCAAAGCCCGCCCACCCTCCTGGCTTAGAGCAGGCTCACAGGCCATTCACTTCCACCGAGGCCGGCTGCCAGCTCTGCCTGACCTGTCAGTGTTGATGATTAACTCTCACAGGCCTTTCGCTTGCCCAGGGCGTAGAGTACTCCTTCCTTCCTGCCCACACTTCCTCCTTGATCTAAGCCCTTTCGTCATAGGTTGTAAAACAGGTGTAGCATGAAGCCTGCAGCCTGCACTAGGCGCAGTGGGAGCCTAGAGAGTGCCAGCAACAGCCAAGTGTGGTGGAGCATGACCCCACACACAGGCAGCAGACACAGGATGGGTTTGAGGCTACCCTAGGCTACATCAGGCCATGCCTCTACCTGGGCGGTGGTGGCGCATGCATTTAATCCCAGCACTTGGGAGGCAGAGGCAGGTGGATTTCTGAGTTCGAGGCTAGCCTGGTCTACAGAGTGAGTTCCAGGACAGCCAGGGCTACACAGAGAAACCCTGTCTCGGAAAACCAAAAAAAAAAAAAAAAAAATCTGAAAATCCATTTTCTCTTGGATACTAGAGCAGTCAATTATATAACATAGTCTGTATACTGACTAAGTGCAGGCTCCATGCAGACCAATGGGGCTTCAGCCTCCAAGTGTGTGGCTTCCAGCAACCCTTCTTGCCCATGAGAAACAATTTCTCAGAAAATCCGAAACGGAAAGGACAGATGGTTGTGGTGCAGAGTTCTGCCATGCCACGCCACTGTGGAGTGCTGTCTCTGCGTTCCCAGACTGGCAACCTTAGAAAGAGCCTAGGGACAGAGGCAGGACCATACCAGGTACTCCCCAGCAGCAGCTCTGTCCCACTAGCTCCCACCTCCCCATGGTCGTTAACACCTTCTCTGTCTGTCGTGGCGCCAAGTTTTAAGGTCCAAGGTCGGATGCGACACATGCCACCCATTCCTTCTTGAGATAATGAGCAGCTGCTTGTAATACCAGCACTGGAAGTCGGAGGCAGGAGGATTACTGCAAGTTCAAGGTGAGGCTGACTACACTGTGAAATCATGTGTCTTAGGGCTTCACTGCTGTGAAGAGACACTGTGACCAAGGCAACATTTTATGTCTTATAAGGACAACATTTAACTGTGACTGGCTTACAGGTTCAGAGGTTCAGTCCACTAACATCCAGGCAGGCACGGTGCAGGAGGAGCTGAGAGACCTACATCTTCTTCTAAAGGCCACTAAGACTCGCTTCCAAGCAGTTAGGACAAGGGTTTTAAAGCCCACGCCCACAATCACACAGTTCCTCCAACGAGGCC
The DNA here is from genome assembly GCF_008632895.1 of Mastomys coucha. Lineage (NCBI taxonomy): Eukaryota > Metazoa > Chordata > Mammalia > Rodentia > Muridae > Mastomys > Mastomys coucha. Next base: position 154,788,768 of record NW_022196897.1, read on the forward strand.
ACACCTACTCAACAAGGTCATACCTCCAAATACTAGGTCGAGCATATACAAACCATAACATTCCACTCCCTGGCCTCCATAGGCTTGTTCAAACATGAGTCTATGGGGCCACACGTAAACACAGCATAATGCAAAATACATTTAATCCAACTTCAAAAGCCCCCATAGTCGATAGCAGTCTCAACAATGTCCAAAGTCCAAAGTCTCTTCTGAGATCCATCTAATACTTAACTGTAGTTCCAAAGCAAGACAGGAAACCAGCTGGGCAAACTCCAACTCTGCATCTCCATGGCTGACGTCAAAGCGGTCTTCAGATCTTCACTCCTTTTTCATCTTTGTTGACTGACTGTAACAAACTTCTTTCTCCTGGGCTGGTTCTGCCTCCGGTTAGCAGCTTTTCGTAGCACGCAGCCCATGGCTCTGGCATCTTTAACATCTTGGGGTCTCCAAGTCAACTCCAGCTTTACAGCTTCTTGATCCAATGTCTGGGATCCACACGTGATCTTCTGACCTCCTCCAAGGGCTTGGGTCACAGGTCAAGCTCTGCCCTCTGTAGCAGTCTAGGCTCTGGTTGACTCCAATCCACTGCTGCTGCTGTTCTTGGTGATCACCCCATGGTACTGGCATCTCCAATATACTGGGATCTTCCGCCGCCACTAATAGCCTCTCATGGTGCCAAACCTCAACTTCTTTGCATGACCCCTTCAGTCCTGAGCCACACCTGCATCTGAGGCTGCACCTTCACCAATGGCCTTCCTCGGCCTCTCACAGTGCCAAGCCTCGGCTGCTCTCCATGACCCCTTCATGCCTTCACCACCTGGGTGACTCTTACACATTCCCAAGTCCAGCTGCAGCATGAGGTCACAACCGTGGCTATCTCTGGAACACAGCTCCTTTGCTCTCAGAAAACACTTCCCAGAAGGTGCCACCCCAGTGATGTTGGTCTCTTCTTAATCACCACTAATTTCTTAGCTCCAGCTATCCAGCACCAACTGTCCCAGTAGTCCCTTCTATTTTTTTCATTCTAAGGCCAGAGTCACATGGCTGAAGCTGCCATGTTCTGCTGCTTGCTGGGGGTGGAACATACCCCCCCCCCATTCTATTACCAGCTCTTCTATTTCCAATCCCCTACTGCCTAAGCTTGGCTGTCCTGAAACCTGCTCGGTAAACTGACATTGAACTCCAGAGGTCTGCATGGCTCTGCGTCCTGATGCTGGGATTAAAAGCTGGACTTAAGCTTTTCTCTACTTAGAACTTGCTCTGTACCAGGCTGCCTGTCTCCTGGAATTAAGGTGTGTACCACCATGGCTGGGTCCAACCATTTCATTGCCACTATGCCTCAAGATCAAAAGCCTGTGCCCTCCATTTCTGGAGTTCATGCCAGATTAAAAGTCCAATGAAAACAATAGCCAAGTAATAACACCTAACATGATATAACAATTCCTTGTTCAACGGCAAATGCATAAACAATAAGCTTAGCTGGGTGGGATCTTCCACAAAGTCACCACTCCCTTAATCTTTATCTCCTCGAGCACGGGATTCAGCTCCATTTCACTTCCTGGTGCCCTTTTATCACTCGAACCACACACGCTTTCTATTTTTCCTTCCTCAGCTTGCTATGCCGTTCACGATGCTCTTCATGAGACCAAACCAGAACAGTCTCTGTTGGGCTTTTTTGAGATTTCATTTGTCAATGCAATTAATATAAATCTCTTCACCTTAGCCCCAGGTAGACTCTTCAGACAAGGACAGAAAGCAGCCATGTTCTTCACCAGAATACCACACAACTGTCCTCTGAGGATGGCCCACTGAGCCACACTTAAAGCATTCCACTGCGTCCTACAAGGATGGCCCACTGAGCCACACTTAAAGCATTCCACTGCTTTCTATATCCAAAGTCCCCAAATCCACACTCTTCCAAACCATGGTCAGGCCTATCACAGCAATGCCCCAGTCCTGGTACCAACTTCTGTCTTGGTTAAGGTTTCCATTGCTGTGAACAGACACCATGACCAAGGCAACTCTTACAAGGACAACATCTAACTGGGGCTGGCTTACAGGTTCAGAGGTTCAGTCCATTCTCATCAAGGCAGGAGCATGGCAGCATCCAGGCAGGCATGGTGCAGGAGGGAGCTGAGAGTCCTTTTTTTTTTTTTTTTTTTTTT
>NW_022196897.1:154790942-154797647 GCF_008632895.1 Mastomys coucha
CTCTGTGTAGCCCTGGTTGTCCTGGAACTCACTCTGTAGACCAGGCTGGCCTCGAACACAGAAATCCACCAGCCTCTGCCTCCCAAGTGCTGGGATTAAAGGCGTGCACCACCACTGCCTGGTGAGAGAGAGTCCTTTTTTATTATATGTAAGTACACTGTAGCTATCTTCAGACATACTAGGAGAGGGCGTCAGATCTCATTACGGGTGGTTATGAGCCACCATGTGGTTGCTGGGATTTGAACTCAGGACCTTTGGAAGAGCAGTCAGTGCTCTTAACCGCTGAGCCATCTCTCCAGTTCCAAGCTGAGAGTTCTACATTTTCATCTGAAGGCCACTAGGAGAAGACAGGCTTCCAGGCAGCTAGGAGCTTCCATGCCCACAGTGACATTCCTACTCCATCAAGGCCACACCTCCAAATAGTGTCATTCCCTGAGCCAAACATATTCAAACCACCATGTCATGTCCCAAAGAAAATACAGAAAAGCCAGGTATAATGACACAAGACTTAATTCTAACACCCAGGAGGCAGACACAGGGGGATCTCTGTGAGTTCCACGCCAGCAAGAGCTACATATTGAGACCAAGTCTCAAAAACTGCAGACTGGGTCTTGGCGATTGAGAGTCCTTCCTGCTGTTGTAGGAACCAGAGCCCAATGACTAGTGGCCCTCTCAGACTGCTCTGTGGCTCTAGCTCCCAGGGACCCGACACACTCTCCTGACCCTCTGAATACCTGGTACGTGGTGCGCATACATACATGAAGGCAAAACACTCTGAATAGAAATAACCAAGATCTCCTTTGGGGGGGAGGGTCAAGACAGGGTTTCTTTTTGTAGCTGTTAAGAAATCACTGACGACCAGGCTAGCCTTGAACTCACAGATCCCACCTGCCTCTCTCTGCGTCCTGAGTGCTGAGATCAAACTTCCTGGTCCCCCCCCTTTTGTTCAAAGCACTGGGTGGTGTTAAGCTTGGCATCTTTCAAAAAGGAACTCACTTGCTCCAGGTCATGCGTAAAAGCAGCTGGACCCAAACTTGAACCACACAGTCTTGTTTGTGTACACAGTCTCTGACGCCGGTCAGGCCTTGGGGACCATGAACTTTCCTCTGTTCCCATGGACACCAGCAGCAAGCTGCGATGTGGGTGGGGCCTTGTCACAGAGACGCCTCAGCAAGGCCCCGGGAAAGGCTACCAGAACCCCCGTACAGCCCTGCAGTGAGCAACCACAACCCAGAACTTGGGAGGATGAAGCAGGAGAGTCAGGAGTTCCAGGTCAGCCTTGGCTGCACGTTCCATTCCAAAACAAAACGAAAGCCATAGAAATGTTGCGCCTGTCCCAGGAGGGAGGCTGTAGCCAGGGGTCAGTCAGGAATGCCTGGAGTGTGAGGCCAGCAGGCAGATGCAGGACCCGGGCTCCTGCTATGCTACCAACGCCCTTTTCAGGAAAGCCAGACATAACTGCATCCAGCCTGCTCACCCACGGCAGCTTGAGATGACAAACCGTGACCCACACCTGTCATCCCGGCCATGCTGAAGACTTTGGGACCAGCCTGGGCTACATAGTAAGACCCTACCTCAAAAAGACCAGACTAAACTTACTTAGTTTTTGCTTTTGTAGAACCTTCCAGAAACCCACATGATAAAACGTGGTCAGATCCCTAGAGCATCGACTGACTTGAGAATGTGGACAATAAAAATCCCTCCAAAGACAAGGTTCTCTATGATGGCTTAGCAAGTACAGAAGTCTGCCACCAAGCCTCACGGCTCACCCAGTCCCCAGGTAAAGCAGATGGAAGGAGAGAACCAGTTCCAAAACCATCTGACCTCCACATGAGGACCATGGTATACTGCCCCGCCCCCACCTCACCACAAAGATAATGTTTGTTTGTTTATTTAGACAAGATCTCACTAAGTAGCCTAGGCTGGCCTCGAGTCACAGAGATCGGCCTGCCTCCCAAGCGCCAGGACTGAAGGCATGTGCCACCCCTAGCATAATATGTATTTTTTATTTTAAAAAATCATATAAGGTTTATCAAGATTATCCTCAATACAGCAATGATAATTTACAATAGTAAAAACAAGCTGGAATAAACTCGCCGAGTAGCCATCAGAGGGAAGGCAAACCTAGGTTGTTAATGGGAGGCTGAGGCATGCTCATCAGCTCGGGGGTCCAACACCATCTTCACCCCTCCCCCGCCACACACGTGCACTCGTGTGCACACACACAGATTTTTTTCGAGGTTGAGCTTTCTGTCACGCTAGTGAGCAGCAGCACTCGCGAAGCACACACAAAGGCCCTGGTACCGACCGTATCAACCTTAGCACCATGAAGCTGCGATGACGACCATTTAGGCCCCGCTCCATTAACTTTTCTATAATGAGAATGATCACCTTAAAAAATCCCACCGGGAAGCTCGGCAAGATGACCTATAGCTGTTATCTAAGTCCTCCGAGACAAGTACAGGGTGAGGCCAGCCTGGGCTACAGGAAGCTCAGGCTCAAAGCAATCATCCCACTGGGGCCTCAGAGCTGGGGGTTCTCTGTAGTTCTGGGCTGTCCAAGATCTTCCTGGTCCCATAGGCCCACTGACTCAGGAGGGACATTCATGGCTACGTCCCCAAGGCTCAGCCATGGGTTAGCGTCTGCTGGGAAATCTCGGTATTGTAGCTGTGAAGCACCAGCTGGGATGGGAACGAGGGACCTGCAAGCCCCAGGCCGGTGTGGGTTCAGTCTGCGAGCTGAGACCCAGGGGCTGGAGCCCTCACTTAGGCCTAGAAACAAGGGCTATATGGAAGACAGGGGAGAAAGAGAGGGGAGGAAGGGAAGGGGGAGGAAAAAGCAAACGGAAAGGATGGGGGCCTGGGCGGCCGCAGGACAGGACATGCCGTTCTTTAAGCTCTGTAAACCTCATTCTCCTGGAGCATCTAGTAGCAGGACCACTTGCAATTCCCCAGACAAGCTTACACACCTAAGGCGGGGCTGGCACCTAAGACTCCAAGCTCACCTAGGCCTTCCCTGGACACATGATGTGACTTGGTCCACATAAGCTGCCACCGCCAGCAGGGTGCCTCTGCTGTCCCCAGCACTGAAGTTGCCAGCCACAGAGCCGGTGTGCAGTAAATGTTTACGGAGTAGGTGAATTCATGAGTCACTGGGGGGGGGGGGGGTGTCTATTTTTAGTCTGCGTGCTATGCTATAAATTTCAGTTGGCTTCTTTTTGGGGGAGTGTGCGGAGCGAGCAGATAGGAACGCCTTGGCTGGCCTTCTGTAAGATGGTGGACAGAACCAGGAGCGTCACTGGGCTGGGCTGGCTTATCCAGACGTGAAAGGCCTCTCTCCCCAGCGCTTTCCCTCTTGTCTCTGGTGTCACTGGGCTCTGGACCACAGAGTTCAGAACCAAACTCAGAACCAACTTGGGAAAATGCTACATTCTTCTTCCACAAACTAGAAACAGGGAGGGGCCTTTATTTTTCTTTCTCTGCAGTCCAAGGGCTGAACTGGGTCCTGGTTAAGCGCTCGCTCTACCCTTCTACCACCGAGGCACGCCCACGGCCTCTCCAATGCCAGTTGAGATGTCATTTGTGCACACCATGATGTGCACACCTGTAACCCCAGCCCTCGGAGACAGAGGCAGAGGACTGCTTAAGTCTGAGGTCAGCCAGGGCTATAATGCAAGACCTTGTCTTTTAAAAAAAAAAAGGCATTTGTGTCAGAATGCAGTGGCTCACATCCATAACCCCAATACTCTGGAGGATGAGGCAGGAGGATTACTATAATTTCAAGGCCAACCGGGAATACGGAGACCTGTCTCTAGATAAGCAAAGCTGAAATGCTGACTCATCACCAGCCACCATGGACCGCCATTGCCGCTTGCCTCTCTGCTTCTATCTCCCTATTTGGGGCCTGCTATCTGTTGTACTGAGGATGGAATCCGCCATCTCCCACAAGGTACGCAAGAGCTCCTTCTATACTTTTCTGTGTGGGAAGAGGCATAGATGCGGCATGTATTCACACATAAGGCTGGGCTTTTATAGTTTTGTTTCTGAGACAGGGTCTTACTAGGTGGACTTGGTTACCCTGGAACTCGCTCTGTAAGATCAGGAATTCATACCCTTGGATTTATGGAGATGCCTGCCTCTGCCTTCCAAGTGCTGGGACTAAAGGAGGGTACCACCGCAACGGATGACAAAGAAACTTTCGTTTAGTTTGCGGCCAGGCAGTGGTGGCGCACACCTTTACTCCTAGCACTCGGGAGGCAGAGGCAGGTCTATGTCTGAGTTCAAGGCCAGCCTGGTCTACAGAGTGAGTTCCAGGGCAGCCAGGGCTAACGTGTGCTCCAAGTCAATGATTTCATTTTAAAGGGTGAGAACAGGGGCTGGAGAAACGGCTCAGAGAATAAGAGCAATGGCTGCTCTTACCAAGGACCAGAGTTCAGATCACAGCACCCACATGACGGCTCGCAAGCGTCCGTAACTCCATCTCCCTCTTCTGGCTTCTGTGAGTACTGCACACATGGGGTGCACGGCCGTACATGCATTTAGAACATAAAGTAGTTTCATCGATTTAAGAATGAAAGAAGTAAATTTGAGAGTAAACATTTAAATATGTTCAACTTTCTCTTTCAGCAACATCAACATTACTCATGGGGTGCAGATCAATACGAGCTCTGAAAACAGACACCACTTCTGAGAATGTGGAGTGGCTAGTGTTACCAGCTCAGCCTGGGGAGCACTGAGAGCCACCAGCTTGAGCACAGGGTGTGGCTCACTCAGCACAAGGCCCTGGGACCCTTCTCCAGCCCCACAAAATCCCAGAGTGTGGCGCGAGAGGTGGAAGCTGTATGATCGATACATTTTCACTGATTTATTTTATATTAGAGGGAGAGGGCAGAAGGGAAGGAGGAGAGAAGGGACAAGGAGGAAGGGGACAGGGAGGGGAGGAGCACACATCCTCAGAGGGCTTACTATCACCACAGGGGTCCAAAGGATCGAACTCAATCCTTCAGGCTTGGCAGCAAGCACCTTCACCTGCCGAGCCATCTCACTACCCCCTGCAGCAAGCTTATAAGCAGCCCTAGAGCTGGACTGAACTCATCAGCATCAGTTTAAATAAAGCTTTATTAGGAACAGTGAGGTAGAACTGCCGACACTGCAGTCAATGGCTGCTCTAGGACGTTTCTGTGTTCTTGCAAAAGATCAAAAGTTTAGACGTTAAACAATAGGGTACTCTGCTCAATTATGATGGTGTGAACCTAAGATCAACGCAGCTGCTCTCGATGGGTGGCGGTGGCTGGGTCCCTCCATTGTACTTCCCCGTGCACTGTCGGGGTCTCGAGGCTGGATCTGGGCCCCCTGACCATCTTGTCCGATCTAATTACATTTCTATGTGGTTATCAGGGGGAAGGGTGTGTATATGGGGCCACCTGCTCATCACAGCACACACGTGGAGGTCAGGAGACCTCTCGGGGGCCCATTCTCAGCTTGGGTCACCAGACTCCCCTTTACCCTCTGAGCCATCCACAGCTCCTGTCTTTTTTTTTTTTTTTTTTTTCCTTTTTTTCTTCGAGACAGGGCTTCTCTGTGTAGACCTGGCTGTCCTGGAACTCACTCTGTAGACCAGGCTGGCCTCGAACTCAGAAATTCGCCTGCCTCTGCCTCCCAACTGCTGGGATTAAAAGTTCTGGAATTAAAGGCTGTGTCACCACTGCCCAGCTTTTTTTTTTTTTTTAATTTTATGTATATGAGTACACACTGTACCTGTTCAGATATTGTGAGCCTTCATCTGGTTGTTGGGAATTGTCTTTTAAGACCTCTGCTCGTTCGGTCAACCTCACTCACTCCAGTCAGCCCCGCTCACTCAGTTCCTGCTCCCTCTGGCCCAAAGATGTATCTATTATTATAAAAGTACACTGTCGCTGTCTTCAGACACACCAGAAGGCATCAGATCCCATTACGGATGGTTGTGAGCCACCATGTGGTTGCTGGGATTTGAACTCAGGACCTTCAGAAGAGCAGTCAGTGCTCTTAACCACTGAGCCATCTCGCCAGCCCCTAACAGCTCCTGTCTCGTCTTTCTTTTATTCTATGTGCACAACCATGTTTTATCTTAATGATGTCTTTAACGACCTTCCAAATACAGTCACATTCAAAGCTAGGGTTTCTATATAGGAATCTGGGGGAGAGGAATACAGTACAGCCCACAGCACTTCTCAAGCATGCCCAGAGAATGCGGGGAGACCCTGTGTTAAAGTAAAAAGTAAGGGAAGAGCTGGGGGCACAGCTCAGAGGTGCAGACCCGGCCCAAACAACAAAGCAAAGAAGCGCCCTCCCACTCGAGACTAAAATGCTGACCTCCCTGTGGGAGCAATGTCCAGAGAGGAATTCATGGTGCACGAGGTTTGGTTTGCTTTGAAGACAGATAAGACACTTTAAAAGTACAATGCGCCACACAAACGGAGGTCAGGCTACAAGAGCCCAGGCTAACTCTGCCCCATTAAGAGCCATTTACCAAAGCCTGGGAACAGTGCTGGCTGTCACAGTGCAGGGGTGGCACAGTGCTGGCTGTCACAGTGCAGGGGTGGCGCAGTGCTGGCTGTCACAGTGCAGGGGTGAGGCACAGTATAGGGGTGAGGCAGTGCTGGCTGTCACAGTGTAGGGGTGAGGCAGAGCTGGCTGCCACAGTGTAGGGGTGGGGCAGTGCTGGCTG
>NW_022196897.1:154798807-154804390 GCF_008632895.1 Mastomys coucha
GCAGTGCTGGCTGTCACAGTGCAGGGATGGGGCAGTGCTGGCTGTCACAGGGCAGGGGTGAGGCAGTGCTGGCTGTCACAGGGCAGGGGTGAGGCAGTGCTGGCTGTCACAGGGCAGGGGTGAAGCAGTGCTGGCTGTCACAGTGCAGGGATGGGGCAGTGCTGGCATCCAGTGGGTGGAGCCTAGGATACTACTACGCCCTCCATGATAAAAGGACAGTGAGCTGAACCCTGACCTTCAGTCCTGCCGGGGATTTACACCACAGCAGCCCACCCTGGCCGAGCCTGGCTTCATCTGTCATCTCCACAAACTGCTCAGAGGCCATCCGCTGCCAGACTCTGCCACGGCAGGATGCCGTTACCACTGCCTCTCCTCAGACAGCCACGGGCTAGTCTCTGAGAGGAAACAGAGAAGCTCTGTGTCCAGAGAGGCCAGCTTTCCAGCTCTTGCTGGAAGCCGTCTTCCCCGTGGCCTCCCTTCCAGCTCTCTCCCCTCTCTCTCTCTCCTGTCAAACACTGTTAAGAGGGAAACAAAGGCAACGTTAAGGTTCTCAGCCCAGGGCTGGAAAGATGGCTCAGCAGTTAAGAGCACTTCCAGCTAGCCAGAGGACCTAGGTTTAATCCCAGCACCCACAAGGTGGCTCACTGCCTACTCTAAGTCCAGGCTCGGGGATCTACTGCTGTCATCTAGTCTCTAAAGACCTCTGGACACAGGTGATGACACACACACACACAAATTTAAAAATTTAAAAATAAGACTACCCCGTCTGGGATATAGTTCAAATAAGAGACCACCTACCATGCATGAAGCAAGCCCTGGGATCCATCCCTAGGACCTAATAAACCAGCTATGGTAGCGCACACGTGGAATCGCAGCACATAGGACCCACGTGGAGACAGAAGGGTCAGAGGCTCAAAACCATCCCAGGCTATATACCAAACTAGAAGCCAGAGATACCGGAGACTCTGTCACACACATGCACACTCAAGAGCACATACATACACAAACACACATGCACATGCACACAAGCATACATACAAGCACACATAACCACATGCACACATGTGCGCGCATACACATGCCTTAGCAGACCTTTTGGCAGAACACAAATATCTTTCAGTCTCTGCATGGTAAGATTCTCTCCTTTCCTTCCAGGACCTCCTGGCTTGGACACTACACGTCTGGTCAGAACCAGTTATCGCAGGCCACTGTCCCTTGAACAGCCAGCCATGGCTCCCAGCATTAGAACAGCTTCCTAGCTTTCTCTCAAATGACTCTTGTTTTCTGTGAAAAAAGAGACTCCCGTCACCACTACTAAGAGAAAGCAAACATCACTAGGCACCCCAGAACCGCACAAATAATTCCCATGGCCTGTCCTTGCACACGTGTGCGGAGCTTGTCGCCTCACACTGATCCCAGAACAGACCCTTGATAATAAAAACTAGCTTCCAGCCGGGCAGTGGTGGTGCACGCCTTTAATCCCAGCACTGGGGAGGCAGAGGAAGGCAGATTTCTGAGTTCGAGGTCAGCCTGGTCTACTGAGTGAGTTCCAGGACAGCCAAGGCTACACAGAGAAACCCTGTCTCAAAAAAAAAAAAAAAGAAAGAAAGAAAGAAAGAAAGAAAGAAAGAAAAGAAAAGAAAAGAAAAAAAGAAAACAAAACAAAAAAAAAAAACCTAGCTTCCAGCCGTAATGTGAGGGGAGGTGCTGGATCTTATCGCAGCTTGACACACCATATTTGGTTGCTACCCCTGAGAGGCTTGCCCTGTTCTGAAGAAAAACACAGGAGACTGCGGAGGAAGGGTGCAGAGAAGGGGAAACTGAGGTCAGGATATAATAATATTGAGAGGTTAAGTTTAAGTTTTCAAACTGTACTGTGGGAACTTAGCCATTGGTTAAACTCAGTGGGAGACCAGCTCCCAGAACCTAGAAATGAGGAGACCAGGATGACCTAGCAGAAAAAACTTAACCAACAACTGCCAGGTGGCTAACCTGCCCCTGAACCCTAGCACGAGCCAGCACCAATCAGAGACCACCCCGTACTTTCCTTTGTCTTAGTCTCCCCTCTGCCCCAGCAACTGTGCAGGTAGAAAGACCTGTTTAAAGTTTTGCTTGGGGCCAGACTCCTCTACCCCTGCGTGGGATACCAGACTCCTCTACCCCTGCGTGGGATACCAGACTCCTCTACCCCTGCGTGGGATACCAGACTCCTCTACCCCTGCGTGGGATACCAGACTCCTCTACCCCTGCGTGGGATACCAGACTCCTCTACCCCTGCGTGGGATACCAGACTCCTCTACCCCTGCGTGGGATACCAGACTCCTCTACCTCTGCGTGGGATACCAGACTCCTCTACCCCTGCGTGGGATACCAGACTCCTCTACCCCTGCGTGGGATACGAGTCTCGCCCAGCACTGAATAAAAGAGCCACTTGCTGACTGCATCAAATTTGCATCTTGGTGGTGTTTGGGGTCGTAGTTCCTGAGCCCTGAGAGTGGGGTCCCCCCCCCCGGGAAACTTACAATATATGAGAATAAATTAATAAAAAAGAGAGAAAAACTAGCTGTATTCCATAAACACGATACAACCAAGCCTGTTTTAAGACCAAGTCTTATGTAGCCAAAGCTAGCCAGCCTCAAACTTACTATGTAGTCAAGGCTGGCCTAGAATTCCTGATACTCCTGACTCTACCTCCCCAGGGCTGGGATTATGGGTGTATATCACCTATAATAAGATTATAATATAAAACTTTTATAATCATATGAAGAGATTAAAATTAATCTTTTTCTTTAAACACTAAACCAAAGCTGAATGCTGAACAAAATACCTTTAGCCCCAGCACCTGGTGGGCAGAGGCAGGCAGGTCTGAGTTCGAGGCCAGCCTGGTCTACAGTGAGAGTTCTAGGACAGCCAGGGCTACACTGAGAAACCCTGTCTTGAAAAACAAACAACAATAAAAACTGAACCAAAGCCCCAGGGGCGGGAATAGCTCACTAGAACAGCACCTGCCCTGCATGCACAAGGCCCCAAGGATGGGATCCAGTGCCAAGAAACATGCTGAGGAGACCCTGTTTCAAAACAAACCGCAAATAAACACCGAAGTCCACTTCACCTGAAGCAGAAGGTACTTCCTGTCCGTGGCTGAACCTGAGTGGCTACCCGGAGAACTCGGTGTTTCTCCTGAGAGGAGCTGAAGGTCCAAACACAGGCTGTTTGGCAGCCGACTCCGTGTGACCGTGGCTCGGGTCAATGTCAAACATTGGCTCCTCTCTGTGGAGACTGGCACCGATGGCTTCCCCTCCCTCCTCCCCTGGGGCCCTACCTGGGCTGGCATTCACACATCCTCTGGTATCCACAAGGACAGGCACATCCGGTCTCCTTGAGTGGCAGAGGGAGGGACTCTGTGGCTGGCAGCGGATGGCACAAAAGGAGCTGGCAGAGGGCGGGGAGATCACTTCCTGATGGGCAACGGCCAAGACTTCTTCCCACTATTTGCACCCCAGAGCGCAGAGCCCTTCTAGAGACACCTCGACCCAAACGGAAGGCGGCGGCCGGAGGGAGAGCGGCTCTAGACTTCACCCAGCAGCAGAGTCTCCTCCCCAATCACACCCCAGAACGTAGGCATGACGGCCACCCCTCTTCACGCCGAACAAAGGAGTTCATTGAACACATTCTGGGTGTGATAGCTCACAGCTGGAATCGCAAGGTAGCACTGCAGTTTGAGGCCAGCCTGGGCTACAAGAGATCCCGTCTAAAAAAGGCCGAAACTGAGCTGGAGAGACATGACTATGGTTAGAATGGTCAAAGCATGTGTGCCATCTGGCTCTTTTAGACGGTTTTGTTTGTTTGAATACGGCAATTTTTAAAATGAATTGTGTCTTTAAAAACATGTCATGATCAACTGGGCAGTGGTGGCACACGCCTTTAATCCTAGCACATGGAAGGAAAAACAGAGCTGTGTGGGCTGGGCAGCTGTCCTCCCCTGGTCAGGCTGGCCCAAGTCCTCACTTCAACCCTAACTATAAATGCTCAACCCTTCAATAAATTCTAAAGGCCACGGTGCTGGTGGACTGGGCAGGTTCAGGAATCAGACACCTCTCGGGTCTTATTAAAGATTTGCCATTCCTACCTCCACTTCCACGCACACCCCACACCCATAACTGCCTGCTCCCCTGCCCCGGCAGCTCGAGCACGCGCACACACACAAACACACACACACACACACACACACACACACACACACACAGCAAGGAACAGACAATAGGAAATCTCTTCTCTCAAGTAACTGACAGACATCATGAGACAGCCCCCCTCCCACACGCCACACATGGGAACAGGTACCCCAGAGACACTGCCCAGGGTCTCCCTTGGCTTCCCTTATGCCGGCGATCAACTTCTAAGGTGTGACCTGCACACAGGCAGCAAACCTATTCCCTTTCAGCCCTGAAGCCCATGAGGGGTTAAGAGTCATTGTCCCTGAAGTCTCCAGGGACAGTCACTTCCCACGGTGGCTCCTTATCCCAAGGTAACTATAGCACCTTTAAAAAACAAAAAGTTCTTTAAGTGACTGACTTACTCTCCTGTTGCTGTGACAAAACACCAAACAACTTACGACAGACAGCGTTTACATGTGAGCCAAGGTTCAGGAGTGACAGAGGACAACTTTCGGGAGTCAGTTCTCTCCTCCTGTCACTGGGTCACAGGACTGAGAAGGTCAGGTCTGGCAGCAGGTGCCTGAGCCATCTCTCTGACCCTCTGTCAGGGCTGCTACGCTGTGATGAGACACCAGGACCAAAAGCAAGTCGAGGAGGAAAGGGTTTGCAGGGCTTCCACTTCCAGTCCGTCACTGGAGGAAGTCAGGACAGGAACTCAAGCAGGGCAGGAGCCTGAGGCAGGACCTGATGCAGAGGCCACAGAGGGGCCCTACTTACTGGCTTAATTCCCATGGTGGGCTGGTGAGATGGCTCAGTGGGTAAGAGCACCGACTGTTCTTCTGAAGGCCCTGAGGTTCAAATCCCAGCAACCACATGGTGGCTCACAACCATCTGTAATGAGATCTGACGCCCTCTTCTGGTGTGTCTGAAGACAGCTACAGTGTACTTGAAAAAAATCTTTGGGCCAGTGTGAGACTGGGACAACGAGCAGAGGTCCTAAAAGTCAATTCCCAACAACCAGATGAAGGCTCACAACTATCTGTACAGCTACAACTTGTACTCATATACACAAAATAAATAAATAAATCTTAAAAAAAAATTCCCATGGGTTGGTCAGGTTTTTTCTTATAGAACCCAGAACCACCAGCCCAGGGGTGGCCCACCCACAATAACTGGGCCCTCTCCATCAGTCATTAAGAAAGCACCTTACAGTGGATCTTACAGAGGCATCCCTTTACCTGGTAAGCGAGGCTCCCTCCTCTCAGGTAAACTCTAGCTTGTGGTAAGTTAACATAAAAACTGGCCAGCACACCCTATTTTACTTTTAAGATTTTTATTTGTCACCAGGTGGTGGTGGCGGCGGCACATGACTTTAATCCCAGCACTTGGGAGGCAGAGGCAGGTGGATTTCTGAGTTCAAGGCCAGCCT
>NW_022196897.1:154804431-154808196 GCF_008632895.1 Mastomys coucha
TCTACAGAGTGAGTTCCAGGACAGCCAGGGCTACACAGAGAAACCCTGTCTCGAAAAAAAATTTTTTTTTATTTGTTTTTAACTATCTGTATGTGTGAATATTTGGGGATATATAGGAGTACACAGGAGTACAGGTGCCTGTAGAAGTCAGAAGCTGGAATCACAGACGGCCGTGAGCCATCTGGTGTGGGCCCCAGGGACACAAAACTCTGGTCCTCTGGAAGAAAAGCAAATACTCTTAACTTCTCAACTTCTGAGCCATCCCCCCAGCTTTTTGTTTTTAGAGACCAAGTTTCCTGTAGCCCTGCTACAAGGTAGATAAGATGACAAACACCTGATCCTCTGCCTGAGGATGACCACCATGTCCCACTATATCTCATTGGACACAGTGCTGTGGATGGACCCGAGGCCTTAGTGCATGCCTTAATACTCTACCAAGTGATTTATTCATCCACAGGGGCCCCCTCGACCCATTTCCTGAGATAAGAGATCTTACAATATAGCCTGGTGTACTGGTTGGTTTTCTGTGTCAACTTCACAAAGCTGGAGTTATCACTGAGAAAGGAGCCTCCATTGAGGAAGTGCCTCCATGAGATCCAGCTGTAAGGCATTTTCTCAATTAGTGATCAGGAGGGGAGGGCCCAGGGTGGTGCCATCCCTGGGCTAATAGTCCTGGGTTCTGTAAGAAGGCAAGCTGAAACAAAAAACAAACAAACAGCCAGGGAGGCAGAGGCAGGGGAATCTCTGTGTTCAAGGCCAGCCTGGTCTACAGAGTGAGTTCCAGGACAGCCAGGGCTACACAGGGAAACCCTGTCTCAAAAAACAAAACAAAACAAACAAACAAAAACAGGCAAGCTGAGCAAGCCAGGAAGCAGCACCTTCCATGGCCTCTGTCTGCATCAGCTCCTGCCTCCATGGCCTCTGTCTGCATCAGCTCCTGCCTCCATGGCCTCTGCATCAGCTTCTGCCTCCGTGGCCTCTGCATCAGTTCCTGCCTCCGTGGCCTCTGTCTGCACCAGCTCCTACCTCCATGACCTCTGCCTGCACCAGCTCCTGCCTCCATGGCCTCTGTCTGCATCAGCTCCTGCCTCCGTGGCCTCTGCATCAGTTCCTGCCTCCGTGGCCTCTGTCTGCACCAGCTCCTGCCTCCATGGCCTCTGCCTGCATCAGCTCTTGCCTCCATGGCCTCTGCCTGCATCAGCTCCTGCCTCCATGGCCTCTGTCTGCATCAGCTCCTGCCTCCATGGCCTCTGCATCAGCTCCTGCCTCCAATTCCTGCCCTGGGTGAGTTCCAGTCCTGACTTCCTTTGGTGATGAACAGCAATGTGGAAGTGTAAGCTGAATAAACCCTTTCCTCCCCAATTTGCTTCTTGGTCATGATGGTTTGTGCAGGAATAGAAGCCCTGACTAAGACACACGTATTAAACGGTTGAAGATAACCTTGAATTTATCTTTCTGTCCCCCAGAGAGCTACGATTGTTGGTTTTCTCCATCATATCTGGTTTCCTGTGGTGCTGGGGTTGAACCCAAGGCCTCCTGTATGCTAAGCGAGCACTACCCACTGGGCCGCATCCTCAGCACCAGAGAGCTGCTCACTGTTTCAGATACAGATATACCATGTTAAAATATATACAATATGTAAGATACATACATATTTACACCATGAGCTCTTCTTTCTCAACCCACTTCATACACAGAACATAGCAGTCTCCAAATGTTAATGCAGCAAACATCAAAGCCTTCTTGATAAAATGGGCCACGAAAGCTGGGGTTAATACAGCCTGGTAAATCTTAGGTTGGCTGGAACCAAAGCTCCTTAGCTTCCTGCAGAGCCACTCGTGGTCTCACGCTGATGGAATGCTTTTACATACTAACAACAAAGTCACACATCTCTGAATCTCTACCATCAAGGGCCCTCTCCTCTCGAAAGAGCACCCACAGGATAGGCTGGGGCTATAACTCAGTTTGTGGGTGCTTGCTTAGCATGCAGAAAGCCCTGGACTCCATGCCCACACAGCATAAACTGTGTGCATGCCTTTAATCCCAGCACGTAGGATGCAAAAAGCACACTGTGAGTTCGAGACCCATCTGATCTACAGAGCAAGTTCCAGGACAGCCAGGGCTACACAGCAAAACCCTGTCTCAAAATAATAATCAATCAATATCAGAAGAGTAGCCTGGATGCCCACACTATCAGACCGAGGCAATACCCGAGGTGTATTAGCGCTTACTGCTGTAAACTTCACATGGGTTAAGTCTCAAACTGACAAAACATATTTAACTTTAATCATTTCCACTTTAGAGATGAAAAGAACCTATGGGGCTGGGATGATAACTCGTAAGAGCCCTGGCGGCTCCTGCAGAGGAGGGTGTATAATCAGCAGTCACCTGGCAGCTCACGACGGTCACTAATGCCAGTCCCAGGGGACCCAACAGACTCCTGTGCCTCCACAATCATGAAACATGCAGGCAAATACTCATACACACAAAATAAACATAAGAAAGAAGGGAGGAGGGAGGGAGAGGAGGAGGGAGCGAGAGGGAGGGAAGAAGGAAGGAAAGGAGGGAGAGAAGGAGGGAGAGGGAGGGAAGAAGGAAGGAAGGAAGGGGAGAAGGAGAGAAAAGGAGGGAGGGAGAGGAAGGGGGAAGGAAGGAAGGAAGGGAGGAAGGAAGGAAGGCAGACAGACCTAGATGTGGAGAATTTTAAAAGCAGTTTCTCCAAGCTTTCCAGCTGGGAAACAGCAGTCGCCTTGAACCCAGCTCCTAGACTCGGAGTCCAGGCAGCCAAAGACCTTTGACATGGAATGGAATGCCGCTCAACAAGAAGTTAAGGTCATGATGATGTCATCAAATGGTTTGCAGCCATGTGGTGCAAATGCCTTGCTTCCTGACTGGGCCATTCCAATGTCTCCTCTTCCTCAGACTGACGGCTCTAGGGCCTGGGGAAACCTCAGCACCCGAGGGGAATCTCTAGGATGTTACCTTGTTTCTGTTTCTGTTTGAGACAAGGTTTCCTGTAGCCCAGGCTAGCCTTAAACTCAAAAGCACTGAGCCATCTCTCTCACCCTTTTGTGGGGACTGCCATGAGGCCCAGCAGAGACTGGGATCACCAATTTCCTCCCTGCTCACTCCACTAGCCACTTACGATTCAGGAAGACCTTCTGTCTCTGTGTTTCCCCAGTATTCCAAATACCAACATTCTCACCTTAGGCTGGAGGGATGGCTCTGGGGTATGAGCACTGGCTGTTCTTGCAGTTCCCAGCACCCACAAGATGACTCACAACTGTCTGTGTCTCCAGTTCTAGGCCAATTTGATGCCCTCTTCTGGCCTCCAAAGGCACTGCACACACATGGTGCACATATACACAGGCAAGGAAACATTCATAAAATAAAGTACTCAAATCCACCTGCTTCTGTTTCCCAAATGCTAGGGTTAAAGGTATTTGATACAGCATCCACCTTTGGTTTAGTTTTTAAAGAAAAGGATCAGTTTTAACCAGACAGGTGTTCCATGCCTATAGTCCCAGCACTGGCGAGCTGGAGGCAGGGAGATCAGGAATTCTAGGCCAGCCTTGGCAACATAGTGAGTTTGAGGCTAGCTAGCCTTGGTTAATGAGACTTTGCTAATAAGAGATGCCCTCTAGCCAGGAAATGGTGGCGCATGCCTTTAGTCCCAGCACTTGGGAGGCAGAAACATGCAGATTTCTGAGTTCGAGGCCAGCCTGGTCTACAGAGTGAATTCCAGGACAGACAGGGCTACACAGA
>NW_022196897.1:154808585-154822274 GCF_008632895.1 Mastomys coucha
AGAAATCCACCTGCCTCTGCCTCCCAAGTGCTGGGATTAAAGGTGTGTGCCACCACCGCCCAGCCAATCTTTATTTTTTATTTGTGTGTGCCTGAGTGTGTCTGTAGATGTATGTGGGAGTGGTTATATGTATGTGTGTGCACATGTGCAAGCATGCAGAGGTGATATGTGTCTGAGTGTGGGGAGTGTATATGCATGGAAACACGCGTGTGCAAGTGTTTTGCCTACGAGTGTGTACGTGCACCGTGTGTACCATGAGCACAATGCCTGGTGCTCAGACGTCAGGAGACTTCTTCAGATCCCCTGGAACCGAACTAATCAATGGTTGCCTGTAAGCCACCATGTAGGAAGCTGACAGAAATCTCACCCAGGTTCTCTGCAACAGCAACAAGTGCCCTGAACTACTGAGCCATCTCTCTAGCCCATAACTCAGACTGGAAATAAAACAAAATAGAAATGAGTTACTTTATGTGTGTGGGGGGGGGAGGTGCAGGGAAACACCAACGTGCATATGTCGCCATCAGAGGACAGCCTGCTGGAGCTGGTTCTCTGGGTCCACCTGTGTCACAGGGGTCCGGCTCAGGCCATCAGCTCAGCAGCAAACATCTATCCGGAGCCATCTCTGGGCCCTCACTGTTAGTTCTGCCTATTCTAGAACTCACGACTGTTGACCAACAAGGCCTCAAACTCCCAAGAGCTCCACCTGCCTCTGCTGGGATCACAGACCTGGGCCACCATATCCAAGGGATTTTTGTTTCTTTTATTTACTATATGTGAGTACACTGTAGTTGTCTTCAGACACTCCAGAAGAGGACATCAGATCTCACTACGGATGGCTGTAAGCCACCATGTGGTTGCTAGGATTTGAACTCAGGACCTTCAGAAGAGCAGTCAGTGCTCTTCTTACCCACTGAGCCATCTCTCCAGCCCCGATTTTTGGGTTTTTTTTTTTAGAGACAGGATTTCTCTGTGTCTCTCTCTGGCTGTCTTGGAGCTTGCTCTGTAGACCAGGTTGGTCTTGAAATCACAGAAATGCCCCTGCCTCTGCCTCCTGAGTCCTGGGATTAAAGAAAGGCCTGCTCCACTACCTCCACCCTCCTTTTTTTTTTTTTTAAGTATAAAATTATCTGCCCTCCTCCCTCTAGGCCTCTGAAAGTCAAAGCGCATTTATCATGCAAACCACCACTTTAACTTACTGTTCACACTCTTCTGCTATGCACTGACCAGGGCCCTCAACCAGGACTTCCATTTAAAATCAGTAGGGGGCCTTTGGGAAGACACACAGAAGCTAGGCCAGGTGGCCCAGGGATGTCATCGCACCTAATCTACTAGGGTGGCTGAGGCAGGAGTGTCACAAGTAAGTCCCTCCTGTGCTCAGAGAGCATTCAGAGCCAAGAGGAGAATTTTAGTGAGACCCCAACTTAAATAAAAGGCTGAGGATACAGCTGAACGGTTTTCAGCTCTTGCCTGAGCCCAAGCCCCAACACAGGGAAAGAAACAAAAACTGGCGCACAGCCTCCACCGCCTGCACAGGACTTCCAGCTTGTTTCAGAACGGGAGAGAGCTTAAGCCCGCAAGCAACCCGCAGGGACTATGAGCCTCCCCCATTATACTGTGTACAGCGCTCCGTACCATGTAAATACTACATAAAGGGTCACACCGGACCATGGAGGGCTTGCTGGTGCGTTCTGGACACGGGTCATTTCCATTCTTCACATTTCTCTTTTCTTTCTTTCTTTCTTTTTTTTGTTTGGTTTTTGTTTTTGTTTTTGTTTTTTCCAGACAGGGTTTCTCTGTATAGCCCTGGCTATCCTGGAACTCACTCTGTAGACCAGGCTGGCCTCAAACTCAGAAATCCACCTGCCTCTGCCTCCCAAGTGCTGGGATTAAAGGCGTGCGCCACCACTGCCCGGCCATTCTTCACATTTCATCAGCAGGTGGCTGAATCTGTGAGCACAGAGGCCACCCTCGAGACCCCAGATTCTCATTTCATAGTCTTAAATGAGGTCAGGAATGGGCTTCCGGTTCTCCAGGTTAACTCCTGCACCTGCTCGCCTATTAGGCTGACCTTATTTAAGTCAGATTTTCATAACAATCACCTGGCACAGTCCCTGCATCTAACAAGGAGACACGAATCAACCGCGGCACATTAGAGTCTGCAGATCCTACTAATTAAAGTGTTTATTGCAGGGATTGGGGTGGGGTTTCAGGCATAGCTCTGACGAAGTGTCTTCAGAAAAACACACATTCTGGGGGGTGGAGAGGCGGGGGGAGTATGGCTCGGTGGTAGAGTGCCTAGCAGGCTGGGAGGACCGGGTTAGGTCTCTAGCTCCATCCAAACAAGAAGAAAGCCAAGCAACACAACAACCACCACCCGCAAGGAAGTGTGGGGCAGGAAACGTGGGAACCGTGTTCCAGCACCTTCCCGCCCCCGCCCCCGCCCCCGGGCTTTCCGTTTCCGTTTCCCACTCAGTGGAATTGAGTAGTGCCTCGGAACGGAGGCCTCGGGGAAGCCAGGCACAAAGAGCCCACAAGATGGCAGCTGGCATCTCTCCTAACGCGGATACCTGCTTAGCAGCCCCACCCAGCTCGAGCGCCGCGCGGCCGAGCTCCAGGGAACCCCGGAGAAGGCGCCGCAGGCCCCGCCCAGCCGCATCGCCTTACCTGCGCGGCCCGCAGAAACGCACCTCCCACGTCCCACCCCCGGGGGCTCCGGTGGGCGGGCGGGCGAGCGGGGGCGCGGCCGGGGACTCCGCATTCTCCCCAGCCCGACCCCCGTCCCCAGGGCACCGATCCCGCCCCCGGGGGTCCCCCCCACCGCGTGCCAGCACGGGCGCCGTCCCCTCCTCCCCGCCCGCGGCGGCGCCGCCACTCACCCCGCGCGCGGCCTGCTGTCCACCCGCTTCTTGTGGCGCACGGGCTGCAGCGGGATGCTGTCCGTCATGTCGCCGCCGCCGCCGCCCGCCGCGCCCCCCGCGCTCCCCGCGGCCTCCGCGCCGCCCCGGGGCAGGGGGAGGAGGCGCCGGCAGCGGGCGGGCCGGGCCCGCAGCGCAGGGGCGAGGTCGCGAGCGCCGGGCCACGCGCGGAGCCGCCCGCGCGGCCCGACCGACGGACACGGCCGCACCATGGGCCCCGCTCCGCGCTGCGCCCACGCGCGCGCCCGCTCGCCCGGGGCCGCCGCAGTGTCCCCGCCCCGGCCCGCGCCGCGCGCCCCCCACGCGCGCCCACCCGGCCACGCGCCCCCCGCCGCGTCCGCGCGCGCCCCCGCGAGAGAGCGAGCGCGCGCCCCGCCGCACTCACCCCACCCCGGGCATTCTCTCCCTGGCTCGCTCCGGGGAGAGCCGTGTGCACACACACACACACACACACACTCCGCCCCGCTCACCCCACCTCCACGCCGCGGCCACACACACGGCCCGCCGGCCCGCCTGCCTCCTCGGCTGCAACCTGCGCCCCACGCTGGGGTCCCCCGAGGTTCGGGCCCCGGTTGGGGGTGGAAGCCCGGCAGGTTTGGGGACACACCCCTCCCTCCAGCTGCGTTCCTAAATCAGGGTGAGACTCAAAGAGGCGCCTTCACCCAAACACCAGATGCAGGGTGATCACACGCACAGGTTACTGTGAAAATAAACACACTCAGGGCGACAGAGGACAACAGCTCAGCACTTAAGAGAGCAGCCACCATTGCTTGACACATGCACTCACGCAGGCGTATGCTCTTTATTTTTATTTATTTATGTATTTATTTATTTATTTATTTTGGCTTTTCCGAGACAGGGTTTCTCTGTTTAGCCCTAGCTGTCCTGGAACTCACTCTGTAGACCAGGCTGACCTCGAACTCAGAAATCCACCTGCCTCTGCCTCCCAAGTGCTGGGATTATAGGCGTGTGCCACCACCACCCATGCTTTTTATTTTTTTAAAAGATGTATTTATTTTATGTATATGAATACACTGTAGCTGTCTTCAGACACTGATACCAGAACTCATTACAGGTGGTTGTGAGCCACCATGTGGTTGCTGGGATTTGAACTCCAGACCTCCAGAAGAGCAGTCAGTGCTCTCAATCACTGAGCCATCTCGCCAGCCCCGGGCATATGCTATTTAAAAGAATAATGAAAACAAACCTTTTAAAATGCCAGCAATAGGAGCTGAGTTTGGGGGTGTATGCCTTTGATCCCAGCCCCTTGGGAGGTAGAGGCAAGGCCAGCCAGGGATAAGCAGAGAAACACTGTCTCTAAGTAAATAAATAATCAATCAGCATATAGGGGGCTAGAGAGATGGTTCATTGGTTATGTGCACCAGCTGCTCTTGTAGAGGACCTGGGTTCAATTCCCAGTACCCTTGTGCTGATCAATGTTGGTTGTCCAGCTCCAGAGGAAATGATGCCCTCTTCTGGCCACTGTCGGTACTGCATGCATATGACTCGGGGAAAAAAAAAACAGCGAAAATACACAATTTTTTTTAAATGAGCATGTATGTCGAGTCCCTCAAGATGTAACCCGTGTAACTACCATAAACGATGCTGAAACATGAGGAGCAGTTTCTGCTGATGATTCCAAAGAAATTCCCCAAGAGAGGAGGCATGAGAAGTACCTTTGATGGGGCTGGAGTGATGGCTCTTCCAGAGGTCCTGAGTTCAATTCCCAGCAACCACATGGTGGCTCACAACCATCTGTAATAGGATCTGACTCGCTCTGCTGGGTGTCTGAAGACAGCTACAATGTACTCATATACATAAAATAAATAAATCTTTAATTCTTCTACCAGCTTAGCTGGCTGGCCTGCTTCCTCTTCTCTTAGAATGGTACATCAGGGCCAGGTCCTTGGTTTCCTCCCCAGCATCAAGACAGACAGACAGACAGACAGACAGACAGACACACACACACACACACACACACACACACGCCATATATGGCACAGCACACAGTCAGACCTCAGTAAGTGCATTTAGGCAGACCCACTATAGTAAGAGAACAAATCCTCCTGACCCACATCTGACCCCAACTTCTCCGACAGGGTCTCACTCTATAGTCCTAAGTGACCTGGAACTCTAGTCCAGGCAACTTTCAAAGAAATCCTCCTGCCTCTGCCAGTGATGGGATTAAAGGAGTGCGCTACCACGCCCAGCCGAAGGCAGACTTGAGTTTAGCTAGATCCTCTAAAGCTTTCAAGAAGTCCCAATATCCCTGCCCACTAAATCCAAACGACTAAACTCATTTCCTGAGCAAGGCACAGAAAGTTAAGAGCTGCCCGCACAAAACCATGAGGTCATCCGGGAGCAGGGCCAGGCTCCACACTCCAGCCATCAGGAATGGGGCCTCAGGTCACAGCAGAACCAGTTACCAAGAGCCCTTTAGAGCACCAAGCAAAGGCTGGCCCACATACATTCAAGCACTTTCTGGCCTATGGCTACCCTCTCTGGGCCCAAAGTGTAGCAAGAACAGGGTCAGCCAGGACCCTGGAGGCTTCCAGCACCTTCCAGCTGTGAAACTCCTCCCGGCAAACCCCGTGCTCTGCAAGGGTCTATTTCCTTGTCTGCGACAGAGCTCAGATAGTTCCTGACTCAGGCAGCGTTGGAAGGAGCATTAGTCAGCCATCAGCATTAGCAGGGCTAGTGTGCACACGTACACACACACACACACACACACACACGTGCACACACTCTCACAGACATACACCAGCAGACAGGCACACACACACACACACACACACACACACGAAATGATAGCTATGTAGACAATTCAGTGGTTAAAGCTGTTTGCCACCAAGCCCAAGGGCCGGAGTTCAATGTCCACGATGTAGCTGGGAGGAAAGCATCAGCTATCAGAGCTTCCTCTGACCTCCACACTTATAATCGGCTCACACACACCCTCCATTACGCACACGTAATAAGGACTTTTTAATAGGTTTTTAGTAGGGCGTGGTGGATATGCCCCTTAATCCCAGATTTTGGGGGCAGATCTCTGAGTTCCTATGTATAGTAGGAGCTAATTTCACTTACGTATTTTCAAGCCAGGTTCTCTCTGTATATAGCTCTGGTTGTCCTGAAACTTTGTAGAGCACGTTAGCCTTGAATTCACGGAGATCTGGGATTAAAGGTGTTCAACCCTCAGTGGGGCCTCCGCAATGCTGGGATCAGAAGTGTGGAACACACCATATTTAACTTTTAATAACCCAATCCCTCTCTTTTGCTTTTGGAAAGCAGTGCTCATAGGGCCAGAATCAGCATTCTTAAACTTGGTATCGCCAGGCGATGGTGGCGCACACCTTTAATCCCAGCACTTGGGAGGCAGAGGCAGGCAAATTTCTGGGTTCGAGGCCAGCCTGGTCTACAGAGTGGGTTCCAGGACAGCTAGGGCTATACAGAGAAACCCTGTCTCGAAAAAAACAAAAAAAAAAAAAACCAACTCGGTATCATGCCGCCCAGACTGACCTTGAATTTACCTCTTTCCTCAATTCCAAGTGTGGGGATTACAGGTGTGGACCGACGCCTGGCTTTAAACTACAATATTGTTTCCAGAAAGTGTTCCAGGAAGTGCAGGGGAAATCCAGGGAAGGAGTCCATCTCGCCACTCTCACTAAGGCCTGCTGGGAACAGCGGAGGCTCAAAGACGGGAACGGGACATACTACATTCAACAGGAAATTGTCCTTGGGGGGATCTTTTGGAAGGTTATAGAAGACCCCCGTCCCCCGAGAAGTTTGGCTATCCTACCTGGACCACTGGTCAGGATAACCTATACCTGAATTAGCTTTGGGCTACTTTGTTATAAATAGCTGCCAAGAGACTTGCTCTGTGGTTATCAGCTCTGTTTCCCACAGGCTTGTAAATTCATTTCAACCTTCCTGATAGTGTGTAATTGAAGTGTTCTAGCTCAGCTTGAGGGCTATAGGGTGAGGCCCGCAGATAGGGCAGTTTCTGAAGTTTAATTTCTTGGAAGTTCATTTTTCTCTCAAAAAAAAAAAAAGGTCAAATGCATTTTAGCATCACAATGCGATTTCCCGTATTGTATTTTAAAATCCTTAGTGCAGTTTGCTATGCTGGGGGTGTTTTCCCTGGGGCTTGATTCATAACAACAACAACAACAAAAAAGCAACACAAGCTACCCATCCTTTTAGACAGACTAGTGAGGTCTCCACACCTCAATCTGATAGCCTTGGATACACACAGGTCAGTTCACTGGCATCACTCTTCTGCAAAAGTGCTCTTTAATTGCTCAGAACCATCCAGACAGTCAAAAAACACAATCTACAGAAGTTTCTAGGTAAGACCAGGCAAGACTAGGTAAGTTCGCAGCTCTGAAAACCAGCCCTCCCCTTCCCTTATATAAAACTGATGCTCTTAATCATCTTTGTTCAGATAACCAGCTACAGAGAGCAGTCTCTATACTGGCAAAGCCCCTTGCCAAGGAATGGTACTAAAGAAAGCCAACAGGGTGGATTAGCTGCTATTCACGTATGGATGGACATAATGCAACATCACAAACTAGCTCCCTGAACTCTAAGCGCTCTCTGAGATGGCTCAGAGGTTAAGAGCACTGACAACTCTTCTAGAAGTCCTGAGTTCAAATCCCAGCAAACCACATGGTGGCTCACAACCATCTGTGATGGGATCCGATGCCCTCTTCTGGTGTGTCTGAAGACAGTGACAGTATACTCACATAAATACAATAAAATCAAGAAACAACACACACACAAAGCCACACTTCCCACCCACCCTAAAGGGCCTGCTTTGTGAGTTCAAGGCCAGACTGGATACATGAGATTTAAAACAAAAAGGTGACAAAGAGCAAGCAACTGCACCAAGTCTGATGGTTCAATCCCCAGAACCCACAAGTGGGAAGGAACCTCACGTGACCCTTTGGCCTCCAGAAGCAGAGTGTGCCAGCACGTGTGCGTGCATCCGCAGCACACACAATGTAATGTGAATGCGTCCAAGGGTCAGCGGCAGGTGAACCTCACCCTCACACTCGCCCCCACGGGTCCAGAATGGACCCAACCACATATATGTGCGTCAGACTCTAAAATTAATCAGGGGAGTGCTTTGAAAGCAGAAAAAACTTGCACACAAACCCGATGGAGGGGAAAAAACATTCAGTTTATTTTCAGACATAACAGCATCAGCAGGTAAAAGTACGGCATAGTCCACACATTCATTCACGGGGTGTGACAAAGCTCAGCTGGTGTGTTCTCTGCAGGATACCCACTTCACAGCGTAAGCAGGTGAGTGGGCGAACCGGTGAACGCTTTATCACAGGGTTCACTTACAATCCCAGAAGGAAAGGCACGACTTGGCGAAAAGAAAAAAGAAAAAAGAAAAAAGTAGCAACAACAACAAAAGTTTTGGATCCTAAAATCAGGTGCAACAACTCAGAGGAAACACTGGGTCGAAGAGTCTCCCATCTTCATTTGGCAACGGCATTCAACACAGCAGGAAGAATTTTCTACCCAGAGACCTGAGAAATGTCTCTCCTTCCTCATCAAACCATCAAAACACTGTTACAACAGCTGTTCAAAATTATATGAACAAAAATATAATTGAAAACGAAACAAAACAACAACAAAAGTCCCACAGAACCAACCACGAAGACTTCTTGAGCTTCGGAGCCCTTCTTACCAGTACAACTCTTAGGTTTAAGACCTGGCAATACTTGGGGTGGTCACAAAAATAGCAAAATAGAGACTTTTTGGCTACAAAAATAAAGATAATTGAGGTAGATAAATTAAAGCCCTCACATCCAAGACTTGCTGGTCTCAACTCTATTAACCTTCATCGGGCAGGGGGGTGGGTGGGTGTGAAGGTCTTTGGGACTGGGAATAATTGAAATAAACAGAAAGGATAGCATGCATGTGGAGGCGGAGACCCTCCTGCGGCTGCTAGGAGCTTCTCCCTACGAAGAAACGCGCAAGCAACGCCTAAGATCTCCTGAGGTGCCCACTCTGATGCCTGTCCACCCTGGGTTCTGGGAAGAAGGTGGTTTGTGGGACGTGGGGGGGCGGGGCGGGGGGATGGGACTCTCGGGGCTCTGAACTGTTTAAGTAAGCAGCAGGATAAATTGTGGGCGGCCGGTGTATGGAGGATGTCCTATCCAGGGTCTTAAGGTCGGAGGAAGTGGGCTAACTGAGCCACCTTAGTTTTCAGGCGTTCCTCTCTCCCTTTTCTCTTAAAGTACATATATTTAAAAAAACAAAAACAAAAAACAAAAAAGAACTGAAGATGAAGACAGGGTCGGGAGGCATTAAACCAGGTCCCTACATTTACCCGCATTTGTCACCACAGAAGGACACAGCACCGTCACCCCAGGACTGGGCTAGTAGTTGTCACTTCCACTGTGATTCATTGAGTCCAACTGTTTCACTTCGAAACAGGTTGGTGACAGTCTTTGGAAACAGCCATGAGGTCACACAAAGCTTCTAGTATACAATTTGTCCCAAGTTAACAAAACTACTTTTCAAAACCCGCTTCTTTCCAAAATGGTTTAAAAAAAAAAAAGTGGTTTTTTTTTTTTTTTTGGTTTTTGTTGTTTTTCTGTTTTTCACTTTTCCTCCATTTTTTCATCTTTTTTTGGAAAGCAGCATAGCAACTCTCGTGATTGTAGGATTGCCCGAGGCTGTGTACGGTCACAAGCCATATCACTTGCATATCAGGAAGAGGAAGAAAAAAAAAAAAAGGAGGTGGGTTAAGAAAAGAAAACTAAACCACAAAGCAGACTCTAGAATCTCACTCCAGCAGCCTCCTCTTCCGCCTTAGCTGACTGCAATCTTATTTTCTTCCAGAAAGTGAGGGAACTGGTGCTTGGCTACGCCATCGGGAACAGCCGGCTTCTCCACAGTCGCGCTCACGGCCCCGCCCACGCCGGTCTGAGAGCCGTCGAGCTTGGAAAGCGTGGCGTTGCTCACCACGGAGCTGGCTCCCAGCGACACGGGCAGTGTGGGGATGCCTCCACTCTGGATCACGGAGATCTCGTTGGTCTTCATGGCCAGACCCCCGTTAAGGACGCTGGTGTACTGGTTCCACGCGGCGGGGTCCACACTCACCGCCGCGGGAGGCAGGAGCTCCTTGGGAAACACCTCCGGGGCTCTCTTTCCCTCAGCACTCAGCGCCGCCATGGGGTTCTCTATGGCCAGCTTCCTGCCCCGGCGGGCGGAGTTATTGTTGGCCCCATGAGTCATGTAGTGTACCTGGGGGAGGGAGGGGGGACAGCACAGAGAGGGTTTCATCAGATGGTCCTCTGCTTGCAGGCAAGCCCAAGTCACCTAGTTTCACGCACACACCGGTGGTGAGAGTGTGGTGGAAGGGGCAGCCTGGACTACAGTCAAATCTTGTATCAGTAAGCCAGAAAATAATAAATTCAGGGATCTGTGCAATTGAGAACATGTTTGTGTGTGGGCACCACACTGCCAGGCTGCCACCTTTAATACCAGCACTCAGGAGGCAGAAGCAGGTGGATCTCTGAGTTCAATGACAACCTAGTCTACATAAGGAGTTCCAGGACAGCCAGGGTCACACAGAGAAACTGTCTTGATTTAAAAAAAATTTTTTTCTCTTATTCTTTTAAATTATGTGTATGTATGTGTATGTGTGTGTGTGCTTGCGTGCGTGTGCACATGCACATGTGTTGTAAGTGCATGTGCATATGGAGGCCAGAGACATCAGGTCCCCCAACACTGAGATTACTGGTGGTTGCTAAGCCATTAATTAGGCATGGATGCAGGAGCACAACAGACCCTCTGCAGAGCATTGAGCTATCTCACCAGTCCCTGGCTGACATTCAAAAGCAGCCTCAGGGGCCAGGCTCCAGGGTAAGGCATGCTCTCTAGGCCCTCTCTAGCATCCTAGCTGCTGCTAGCAACTGCTCTGGATCCGTGTAAGCAGGAGCTGACTCCAGCATCAGCAGCCTCCTGCCTGCTGAGACCAAGGCACCTGCTCCGACCTCAACAAGAAAAGCCTCCCACAATCATGCAGCCAGTGAACTGATGAACTAACTGCCTTCTAAATTAAGGCAATTTCAGTTCCTAGCTTGATCTCCTGGCCAACTAATTTTTGTTTGTTCGTTTGTTTTTAAGAGACAGGCAGATTTCTGAGTTTAAGGCCAGCCTAGTCTAAGAGCCAATTCCAGGACAGGCAGGGCTACACAGAGAAACCCTGTCTCAAAAAAATATACAAACAAACAAACAAACAAGATAAGAGAAGAGACAAGAATTTTTCCTAGCTGAGACTGCCATTCAGTACTGGCTCTCCCTGGCGACTGCTTGCACGTCCCAGGAAGTGGAGGCTGGTTCAGAAGGCAACAGAGATGCCAAGAGCTTTCTGAATACTTTCTGAATACAGGCTCTGCCAGATGACACCAGCACCTCCGCAACACCAAGTGGTGCGAACCATCCCACATAGGTGCTGAGAATGGAGCTCAGGCCCTCTGCAAGAACAGCAAATGTCTTTAACCCTGAGACATCTACCTAGCCCCTCCCCCAGACTACTGGGGTTCTGGGTGATTCACCACATCTGACTACAACACTTTCTTATGGCAAGTTCAAGAGCATCACAACTCGGGGCTAGAGCTGGGCTAGTGGTTAGGACCACTCATTACTCTTGTAGGTCCCAAGGTCTGACTCCCAGAACCCACATGGTAGCTCGTAAACAAGTTATTTCAGTGCCAGAGAACCTTCCTCTGACCTCCGTGAGTTCAAGACACTGATGTGGTACGCATACATATACATATGCATGCAACACACTCATATCAATATAAATATATGGGGAGAGAGAGAGAAAGAGAGAGAGAAAGAGAGAAAGAGAGAGAGAGAGAGAGAGAGCGCGAGAGCGCATGCACAGTCAGGTATGGTAGCTTACACCTGTAAACCCAGTAGTCAGAAGGATTATGACTTTCTTACAAGAAGCTAGACTTTTACCCCAACACTTAGGAGGCAGAGGCAGGAAGATCTTTGAAGCCAGCCTGGTCTACCGTGCAACCCAGTCTTACTATGTACATACACCAAGCCGGCCTTGAACTTGAGAACCCCCCTGCTTCTGCCTCTGATGTTGCTGGGTTTATAGTGTCTGAGACACATGAACCAGTGGATGTTTTCTGTGCACACAGATGTCTCGCACCAACGCCCGTTGGAACTCACCTTCAGGTTGCCTTTCGTGGTGAAGGCCCGCCCGCATATGTTACACACGAAAGGCTTTTCTCCAGTGTGTGTTCGCTCGTGGATCTGCAGGGCACTGGCCGACGAGAAGTTCTTTCCACACCGTGTGCAACAGTGTTGCTTGGCCTGTCGGCGTGGCTGCGGCTGTGGCTGTGGCCCTAGCAAAGGCGTCATACCCGAGGGCATGCTGGGGGGTCCCACAAAGGTGCCAGGTACTTCAACTTTGACAAAGGAGGGCTGTGCTCGAATAAATGTTGAAGGAAAGCTGGTGCGACCTAGCATGGACAAGGGGAGAGATTTAAACTCTTAGCATTTAACACTCAACTCACTGTTTTCAATAAAACAAACTTCCCACAGTTGCCTGCTAGATTTTGCTTACAGAAACTATACTTCAACAGCCGCTTACTTTGAACTTTTCTGCACGTACATGTGTGCATATGCACACACGAAGGGCAGCCTTTGGGTGTTGCTCCTCTGCTATCGCTCACCTCTTTGAGACAGGCTCTCTCCTGAATCTAGAATGTCACCAGTGGTCTAGGCTATAGGCCAGTGAACTTAGGGATCCCTTGTCTCCCATCAGCCGACACCAGGTACAAGCACACCCCAGCACACCTGGCCTTTGCACACTTGTTCTGGGGAGCTTAACTCAGATCACAATGCAAGTGCTGGCCCCTAGCCTAGCGATTGAGTTCTTTTTTTGTTTGTTTGTTTTTCGAGACAGGGTTTCTCTGTGTAGCCCTGGCTGTCCTGGAACCCACTCTGTAGACCAGGCTGGCCTTGAACTCAGAAATCCGCCTGCCTCTGCCTCCCAAGTGCTGGGATTAAAGGCATCTGCCACCACTGCCCGGCTCTGAGTTCTTACTTAAAAGAAAACAGAGACTCAAACACTTTGGAAAATTTACCTTTTTTATGGTTTAAAGTATAGGTAAACATAGAAACGTGTGTGTGTGTGTGTGTGTGTGTGTGTGTGTGTGTATGTGTGTGTGTGTGTGTGTGTGTGTGTGTGTGTGTGTAGATAGATAGCACTTAAGATTCAGCATAAGATAATCACCTTTAAGGTTCGGGCTTATCATCCCAGCTACGTGGGAGGGTGAGGCAGGAGGATCTGAAATTCAAGGCTTTCGTGGACTGCACAAAGAACTCCAGCTGGCACCACCCTCCTGCCAACCCCTGAAAAAGGTGGTGCACTTCAACCCCAAGGCACTTAAGCAGTGGAGGCAAACTACTCAAGTTCAAAGCCACCCTAGTCTACAGTGAGTGCCGCCCTATCGTAAAAGCCATTAAAAAAAAAAAAAAATGGATGGAAGGATGGAAGGTAGGGGGGACGTCGGCAAGAATCCCAGCAGCAGTGACTAGCAGCACCTTTAAGCCACACCTAGACACTTTGATAGACACCTCACTAATACATCTAACAATATGGAGGTACCTTCTGGATCTGAACTCTGTTTCATTAGCCAGGCCCCCAAACTTGGCAAATACCGCTTGATCTCCACAGTGCAAATAGTGCCTACTTCCCCAAACACACTATGTACATCCCCCATGTCCCCAC
>NW_022196897.1:154822284-154841374 GCF_008632895.1 Mastomys coucha
ATCAAAGCCAAACCAACATTCCTATTGTACACACTCAACCTCCACGAACCATGATAAACAGAGAAAGCCTCCGGGGTGCGAGGATAAAGGCAGCTATTAGATCCCGAGACCCACAGAACTAACTGCCCTTAGAGAAACTGCTTCAGGTCACTGTCAAGTTCAACCTAGGCTCTTTTTTCTGATGACCTTGAGCCCAAAGGGACATTAAGGGAAATCCAAAGCCTCATCACCTTCGCTGTCGACAAGGCCCTCGGCCTTGGGGCCCTCAGGAGACCTCGACTTGACACTTCCAGCTTGGCTATTGGCGGGGGACACTGCTTGATAGCACATGGTCTCTGTGGCTTCTGGGCTTCGGCTCTGACACTCCTGGTCACCCCCGAGCAAGGAAGCGTCATTGGTCAGACAACTGTCACCGCCCTCCAGGGAGCCATTTTCTCGACTACTCTGCCGCTGCAGGGCCAACGTGGGAAGAGCCCCTTTCCCCTGAGTATCCAGGGGAGCTATCACAGGAAAGCCCAGAGAGGGCGATGCCAGGTGGGCACTGGGAACCGGCGCGGAGACCGTTGAGGGGCCGCTGGGGACATCCTGGGAGCAGCCCTCCTCAGCTTCCATCCCTTCCACTGCCTCTTCCTGGCAGACACTGCTGGCACTGCCATTCTCACTGACGGCCATGGGCTCAGGAGCCGTGAAGTCACAGGGACTCTCAGGCAGAGGCGTGTTGGGGATCTGGCCACCCATGTGCATCCGGATATGTTGCTGTAACATGACTGCGTTGGTGAACTTCTTCTGGCAGATGGGGCACGAATGTTGGGTCTTTACGGCTGTGTTGGTTCGGTGAACCCCAAGGTGCGTCTTCAGGTTGCCTTTGGTGGAGAAGGCCCGGCCACAGATCTTGCACTGGAACGGTCTCTCCCCTGTATGGGTGCGGTAATGCATCTTCAGGGAACTCTGACAGCTGAGGACCCGGTGACAAATGAGACACTCGTTGGGGTCAGTAGTCGCTTTGTCTATGTTCTCCACTAGCTGCTGCAACTTCAGGGTCTCTGACCCTGATTCTGGGGCCCCAGCGCCCTGGAAGCCCCCAGCCCTTGGGGGATTGTGTATCATCCCCACCCCAGGGAGTGGAAGGCCCGCCTCACTTTCTGAAGAAGGCCCTGGCTGTATATCATTGGGCAAGGAGCCACCCATGAGGTCTTTGGGGTTCGGCCCTGAAGTGAGCTTTTGAGGTAGCCCCATGGAAGGGGTTCCCGGGACCGGGACAGACTCAGCATCTACAGAGAGACTTGATTCATCTACAGGGATGGGGACAGGGAGCGCATAGTGAGAACTAGTGCTCACAACCCCTTTGTCCTGGAACTCAGCAAACAGCTGGGGGTTTGCCTTCACCTGAGGGTGTCGATGGAAGTGGACCTTGAGGTTGCCCTTGGTGGTGAAGCGGTGACCACAGACAGGGCACACGTAAGGTCTCTCTCCGGTGTGGGATCGAAGATGAATCTGGAGGGAGCTCTCGGTCCCGAAAACCTTGCTACAGTACCTGCACTTGTGCTTACCGAGGACAGCTTCGTCCTTGGCCTTGACCTCTAACACGGGAGTGGGGAGGCTCTGGGGCTTCCCCTTTCCTTTCTTGGACTGGTCCAGCGTCACAGTAGAGAAGGGGCTCTGCAGGATCACAGAGCCCGGAGTCTGAGGTAGCAGGGCATTGGGGAGGCGAGACACAAAGTTGGGGAGCACCCGAGTCCCGTCAGGCTTCAAGGTGAAGGATGTGAACCCCGAGGACAGCGGGCTGGCTGTGGAGGGGACGCTGGCATGAGGTAGCTTGGCTTGCTTCAAGGCATCTAAAGACAGAGCCGGGTTGGAGGCTTTCTGGCTGAGCAGGGCCACGGCGGCAGACACCTGCTGGGACACGGACACCTGCTGGGAAACGTGGCTGCTTAAGGCCTTCAGCGTGTCAGCACCAGCCACTCCAGAGTGGAGGGCGTGCGCGGCCCACATGTTCACCTGGACTCGGATCTGTTCCGTAAGCTGGATCTGCTGGAGCTGCTGCTGCTGCAGGCACAGGATCTGCTCCAGGACCCACGGGATGCCGTGGGCAGCGGGCATGGGCGCCATGGGGGCCTCCACGCCCCGTTGGTTCACCGCCACCTTGGTGCCTCGGAGTGCATGCAGAGTCACATTGGTGTTGGCCACTTTGCCTTTGGGTAAATAGCCTATGTCCTGGGCTACGGGTGGCTGGGTGGCCTCTGTCTTCACGTACAGGATGGAGTCCGTGCCCAGCTTCTCCTTCAAGTCCCCCGAGCTGCCACTGTTCTCCTGGAGACTGTCTTTACTGCTGCTAGGGCTGCCCGGCTGGTGGCTCAGGACAGCTCTGGAAAAGTCCTCTGAAGGCACTGGCCCCTCGCTGTCATTCATGATGAGCACAGGCGGGGTTTTAGTGCAACTTTTCTTGTGTTCCATGAACTCAGAGAGACTAAAGAACTCAGCACAGCACTTGTTGCAGATGTGAGTGTCCTCCCGCCGGGGCCGCTTCACCGGGGCAGAGTCCTCTGAGGCGGCGTCGCCATGGCCTGGGGAGTTCACTGGAGCACCTGGGAAAGGAGAGAAAAAGGTGAGCACAGTTCCCTGACAGGGGCTGTGGAGTGACCAGCAGTAACACGCAGTTCTCCATCACCACAGGTCCTGACTCGGGAGGGCTGTGGAAGAGACACACTAAGTCCCCTATATATAACCTATAGGACCAGAATAGGATAAGGGGAAGTATGTCTCCCTAGAAGACACAAGCAAGCCTCAGGCCCCACGCCTGTCTGGCATGACTATCCGGATGGGATGTTTTGTAGGATCTCACTTAGCCCAGGCACCACCAAACCCTATTTGTAGCAGAGGCTGGCTTTGAACTCTTAACCCTTCCTACCTCTGTTTCCACAGAGGTTACAAGAGTCTGTTACCTGGACTGGACAGGGCTTTTGGCGAACGTTAAGCTGGGTCTTAAACTCAAGTGTTTAGCATCACTCCACGAGGAAGAATAGGGACTTGTGAGACACGCTCCCAGAGGACTGGGCCCCAAGAGCCAATCAAGACAGAGATGGAGTCAAGAGCCTTCACCAAGAACTGCTAAAACCACAGGAATCTATCAGGCCCCCAGAGCCCCGAGGAGGAACCTGGTCAGGAAATTCAGACGTTCCGCATCTGTGAGAATCAATCGACTGCTGTGTGAGCCATCTGACTTGTGGTAGTTTGTTAAAGCAATAAAGGGGACACACAGCTACTTTACATAGGTACTGTGTAGCCCAGGTTAGCACTGACTTCACAGCAATCTCACCTCAGCCTCCCAGGAGCTAGGATTACAGCCACCTGCCACTACGCCCCACTAGATAGCTCATTAAACTAATCCCATCAGTCGGGATGGCTCCCTCGGCTAGCTTGCACAGACTAATAAACGACAGCCAATACCGCAGACGTTGGAACAGGGTCAAATGGTACTGATCCCCACTGGAACCCAAGCAAAATAGAAAGACTAAATCAAAATCACTCCAACCCAGGTGATGAGCATCCATCATCCATCCCCCACCCAGGAATGACTGGGTTTAAAGGGGCCATCATCAGCCCATCCCAGTTTAAGCAGGCCTGTGGTATCAGGGACCGCCTGGGAGGCCGAGGCAGAAGGATCATGAGTTCAAAACCAGCCTGGTAGCTGGGGCCTTTAACCACAGCACACGAGAGGCAGAGGTAGTCAGATTCCTGGGAGTTCAAGACTAGCCTGGTCTATAAAGCAAGTTCGAGCCATTGGCGGCTGGATTTGGGGGCCAGCTCTGTGGTGGAGAGCTTGCCCAGCTGGCAGGTGGTGGTGCTAGTTAAATCCCAGCACCACATACACATCACTTAGAATACAGAACACTGGACACTGAACCTAAGGGCAAAGACGCAGACAGACTTCCCGTCCTCTCAAAGAGAGAGCCTGGTGTCGAACTTTAAAAGACAAGCTCTTATATGTATAGAAATAGCAAACTAGAGATAAGCAATGGGCAGCCGACACCCCACAACTCCTCCACTGATTGCCATTCCACTCCTAAGACATTCAATATAGAAGACCCCCACTCCCACCCCAAGTTAGGGCTGTTCTGTTGGCGTTCTCAACGTTGACATGGCACAAAAGCCATGTCTTCCAGAGACTGGTGCTCGGGGGACCAAACTATTGATTGGTCTGTGGCCACAGGGATGGCCCAGTCCAAGACCGGCAGAGGCAGACAGTAAAGGCTAATCAAGAGACACTGCTAGCTCACCCTCCTTCCTCTCTCAAAACACCACCAACGTTAAGGGTCGGGCAGCATGAAGCATACACCTGCATTCTTATCCCCAGCACAGAGTAACTCCTGTGACTGTCCACTCCTGGAATAGTAGCCCCCAAAGAGGCAAGAGGATCAGAAGTTCGAGACCATCCCTGGTGACATAGGAGGTGGCCTCAGATTCAGGAGACCCGGGATAAAAGAACTTAAAATAAGGATACACACCGACTGCCTGTAATTCCAGCCCTAGAGGTTCGTCACTTCCAGGTCAGCCTGGGCTACCTTGATAACAGAGACTGATCCTGTCCAAATCCCACAACTTTCAGGACCCTCTGGGGCACAGCAGGCATGGGTCTAGTCCCAGGGCTGATCAGCAGGGAATACTTGCTGTTCTATAGGACCAGGGTTCGATTCCTAGTACCTACAAGGTTGCTCTAACTAAAACTCTAGTTCAAGGAGATTCCACATCTCAATCACTAACCAGGCATGAACATAACAAAAAAATATACAAATAAGACAGATAACCAGCTGGGCGAGGTGGCTCACACCTTCTTTAATCCCAGCAGGGATTCAGGAAGCAGAGGCAGGTGGATTTCAAAGTTCAAGGACGGCCAAGCCTACAAAGAGTTCCAGGACAGCTGGGGCTACACGGAGAAACCCTTTCTCTTAAAACTAAAAAACGAAACAAACAAACAAAAAAAGAATTCTTTTAAAGAAAACTCGTCGGGGAGGAAGGGGACAGGTCGCCTCCTGGCATCTGATGGGAGTCTCCTCCACCTCAGCCACTCACTCATCTGCACACATTCCCTCAGTAACTAAGAGGCACCAACAGCACTTGGCCTACCAAGTTTCCACGTAAATAAATGGGAAGAAAAAAAAACACCCCCAAATAACTTTGTCCTCTCTAAGAAAACCACACAAGAGTCTTTTTTTTGTTGTTTTTTTTGTTTTGTTTTGTTTTTTGAGACAGGGTTTCTCTGTGTGGCCCTGGCTGTCCTGGAACTCACTCTGTAGACCAGGCTGGCCTCGAACTCAGAAATCCACCTGCCTCTGCCTCCCAAGTGCTGGGATTAAAGGCATGCGCCACCACTGCCCGGCAAGAGTCTTTACTGTTGTCTGAACTGGGGTCTCACAGGCCACGATGACCCGGAACTCACAAGGCAACCTCAGGCTTGCTAATGAGCATATACCTTAACCAGGAGGATTATAAAAATATTCCAGTGCTTCAGGCTTTGCCTGAATTTTTAGGAAAGAAAGGAATTTTTGAAAGGCAGGAAAAGCAGGCTGAGCGGGGTGTGGGTGGGTCAGACATGAATGAATGTCTACAGGGAAATGAAACATTGGGAGCCAGGGACTGAGAGCCATGTGGGCACTTTGAGAAGGTCATTTTCTGCTTTTGTGTGTGTGCATGTGTGTGTGTAGCCCCGGCTGTCCTGGAACTTACTGGGTACACCAGGCTGGCCTCAAATGTCTCTGGAGCGCCAGACATTGCCACAGCCCCCCAAGTCCCTCTAAATTGATACCAACTGGATCAGAAGTGCTTCCAGTGACGTCAGCCCTCCACCCCCCTGCCCTTCCTTCCCACCCACTCTACTCTGAAAACTACCAATGCCCTGCTGCACAAACTGCACGGCTCACTCAGCTGCAGTTTTACCTGGTGCAGGGCTAAGTCCGTCCTGCCTCCCACCCCGACATCTAGAAAACCTCTGATCTCCAGCTTCCGGCTCCCTAGTGCTCCAGTGAATGCAAGCAACGCCATATCTAGTTTAAGCTTTCTGCAGGGCTAGTGACAGACTCTTCATACACGCTGGGCCAGCATTCTACCAACTGGACCACATCCCTGTCTGCTTTCAAAGGCCAGAACACAGCATGCCATAGACAGCCATAGCATGCCATAGACTGCCAGGGTAGCACAGAGAAACCCTACCACAAAAAAAAAAGTCAGAGTTCTCCAACAGTAACCACACTGCACCACTTTAACCTGCCCTTTTATTAACACAGTATTAACATTATTATGATATTCTCCTAACATCCGTAAGGGAGGTAAGGAGCAGACACCGAAGTTGGAGGCTCTGAGGGATCCTGTCTGGCACATCCTCTGGTTCGCCCCCACCCCCACATAGGGTATTGAGCCCAAGCTCTCACACCAGCTGAGGTGTAGCTCTCCCACTGAGCAGTATCTCCAATCCCCAAACTTTAATCTCCGGGACTTAGCATGCCCACATGCAAGGCAAACACTATGTAAATAGTTTTCAGGCTGCATTGTTTAGGAGAGAAATAGCCAGAAACAATAGCCAGCCCAGGGCCCTCTTGGTCATCTTCCAGAGCTTGCTGAGGAAAAGAGAGCTAAATGTTTTCACTTCTGCTAACTGTTCCTACATCACTGTACCTCCCTTCCTTGGTATCCCCCGTAAGCTCAGCATTCGACTGGGAAGGGATCTATGGCACAAAAAAGGTTAAGCACCTCTGACCCAGAAGGATGTACCAGCTCAGAGTGATTTACTGCTGGGATGCCAACCGCCTTCACTGTATACACAAGCCCTGAAGACCCGCCCCTCCTGCCTGGCCGCTGCACCAGCACCATCCCCCTTAAAACTGTGGCCGATGTTTGCTTAGGCAGTAAAAAACCACCTCGTCCGTACCACCGTCGACAAATAATAGGACGGAGTATTTGCCAAGGAGAAAGAGGACCCTGCTAGGAACAATTGCTGGCTATGCTTAAATTGACCTGAAGGGAAGAAAAGCAAAGGTCCACAGGGATAGCGCCAGCGAGCGTGCCTTCCATCCCCCACCCCGAATTTTAGGAATGTTATCTCTTCAGCATCTAGTTATCCAGTAAGTTGGAAGAATGCAGTTAACCCAGCAGGGGTCTTCGATTCAATCTCAGCCCAGATGAATGGAAAATACGCTTACTATTGTATAGGAAGAAAGCTAATCAGCCAGGAGACAGAAGACACTCAAAACAGTTAAAAACAAAAAAATTGAAGTCTGTGTATCTTGCTAAAAGCCTGGTGCCTTG
The DNA here is from genome assembly GCF_008632895.1 of Mastomys coucha. NCBI lineage: Eukaryota > Metazoa > Chordata > Mammalia > Rodentia > Muridae > Mastomys > Mastomys coucha. The sequence continues at coordinate 154,829,584 of NW_022196897.1, forward strand.
GGCTTTATCTGTTACTGGTCCTGTATTAAAGAAAGACAATGAGCAGTTTACCTAGAGCACACAGTATCTTAGACCCTACCCTACCTCCAGGATAAATGCTTACCAAAAACAAAAAAACAAAAGGAATTATGTATTACAGATCCAGCTGGAAGGGTTTTCTTTTTTAAACAAGTTTCATACAGCAAGCCCTAAAATCTACATATACAGGTCAAATTTGACCTGGAATTAAGTTTCTACTTAATCAAGAGCTGCAGAAATCAAAAGCAATCACGGATTAAAGTTAAGGGACCTGTGGAAAAGATTTTGAAGGGGTAAAAGGGAAAGCCAGAGTGAAGAGACTGGCTGGCCACAGCTCATGAATGACCCCAAGAGACCAGCTCTCCTGTCCTCTCAAGGCACACTGTGGCTGCACACGCTATCAACAATTCAAGTTTTTAAGGGTAGGAGGCTCAGAATAAGCTTTATAAAATAACGCCTTACATAAGTAAGGGATACTTGCCTCAGGTGAACAAGCTTGCCAACTCCATGAGAGATCAGAGGTGTCTCTCCCTGGGAGGCAGAAAAGACTGTAAAGCCTGTACCAAGGCTTTAACCTGCGTTTAGCTGTGTTAGAGAGTACAGATTAGTGTGATTACGGTAGCCTCACCAAATTCATCTCCTATGCGTTTTTTGTCAAGTCACATAACCGCCGAGAAAGAAACCCAAATGACGTTAGCTCTGAGTGGCTTACTGGGAAGTCTCCTCACCCACAGTTTCCAAAGGCAATTTGAAAAAAAACTAACGGGGAGCGGGTTTAGTGTCAGCTTCCTCCAATCCCAGCTTTAGAGGCAAAGACAAGAGCATTGAAAGGCTGGGACCAGTTAGAAAGCTGTCATGGCTACCAGACACGAGGAAGACAGACTTGGGGAGGGCGGGGGTCACCAAACCATAGCAGCTTCAATTCAAGCACTAGGGCTAGCCCCTTACAGTGGAGAACACCCCCATTGCTCTAGGACTAGCAACAAACACTACCATGGATTCAAGTGAAGGCTAAAGTCAAGTGGGAAGGGAACCACTGGCTGACCCTTGCGACCCAGGAGCCTCTATCAACTTTCCCGTGAGTAAAATACCAAAACTACTTCAGTTGTGAGAATTAACAGTGAGGCCCTACAAGGTCCCAGGCTGGAGCCTGCCACGATGCACGGTCCAGGGAAAACTGTCCTCCTGAACTGAAATTACCTCAACACAAAATGGTTCTATAGCAAACTTTTTCACGGCCACTGTTCACAAGGACCCAAAAGCTGGGTGAGTAGTGGGGCACGCTAATCCACCTAGGCAAGGTTACACCCACAATGGAATGCCAACTCTCCTCATATCGATCCTGCCAAAATTCATTTATCCAAACTCTCACTCATTTGACACTTTACATCCAAAAGGAGGCGATCTGGAAATAACCATGCCTCAGCCACCCTAAAAGAAGCCCCAGTCCCCTACTTAAACTAGAATCTGCTAAACCCTCATCACCAATGACAAAGTATTGTTTACTGGCGGTTGAGCACCTCAGAGGGCTAGGGAGCGCATTTTACATGCAATTAAAGGAATAAAAAAGGCCGTGTGCAAATTAGAACCCCCTCCCCCTTTGGGGAAGACTAAATTCGATTGAAACCTTAACTAAGCCAAGAACCCACAGGTCAATGGAGGATGGCGAGGAACGCTAAATTACTAAAAACCTGGGAATCGTAATAGCTGAAGGTTGTAATCCAGTTTAGCACAAAGGGCATTTGGAACCCTTTTGAGAAAATGCTAATTTTCCTTTAAGTACTGTAAGCCCCTTCTCCTTGACCACCTGCGGATTTTTTGATCTGCTAATTATTGCCCGGATTTCATTTTCCTTGCTCAAAAAACTGCATTCTCCTACAGACGGACCAAGAGGGACCCAAAGCTTCCAAAAGATTTATTTATCTAAACTAAGGGTGATCCCAAAATGCAGCCATTAAAAAAGTAAAAAAAAAAAAAAAAAAAAATGCAAGCTCTTTCCAAGACAACAATCGAGGTCCCCCTAGCCCCTGCAAACACATTTTAAGAACTCTTGGAGAAGATTCCCAAACGCTGATGGTAATTCGGAAGGTGGAGACCCCACAGAGATCACTCGGGTGCGGGTCCCCGGCCCAGCTAGCCTCACTCACCAGGTGTGTGTCGCCGTCCGCACATGACCGGTCTCCAGAGGGCGCCCGCACGCCAGCGGCCCGGCTGGGACCGCGAGTGATCCGCAGAAAACTCCCAAGCCGCGGTGGCAGCGCGCGCCCAGCGGCCTCTGGGTGCAGCCAGGTTAACCGCGACTCCAGCCAGCGGAGATTTCGGAAGCACTTCTATAGCAAGCTAACCCTCCATGCCGCCCACCCCCAGAGTTCCAACTACCAGCTAAGTAGGAAAAAAAAAGAAAAAAAGAAAAACCACTAGTATGCGCTCACCCCAAATGGAGGGGGAAGGGAGGTCATCGCAGGACCAGGGGAGGGGTCAGGGCCGGGAGCTCGCCCCTCCTCTCCAGAGGAAGCAGGCGGGCTGAGGGTTAACCCTTTTGTTCCAGGTGGACCAAGCGACCCAGCCTCTCCATGATCTGCCACCCCCAACCCCCGCCCCAGCTCCCCGGGCCAAGGCACAAAGAGTCCATCCCAGCTGCCCGGCCCTATGATGTGGGATGCTCCAACGCCCCAAAACTCACATCCGCCCCCTCGAACAAGCAATGACCTTCCAGTTGCCCTGCGGGGTGGGGGGGATACGATGAGGTAGAAGGTCACTGAACTTTGATAAACTCGGTAAGTTTGGGAAAAGTAGAATCGCGCTCCCGAGAAAACAGGAGCGCCCAAGCAGAGCGCGCAGAGTCCTCCGCACACCGCCCACCAGACGCGGAGAGCTGGAATCGAGCTGGAGGCCCAGGGGGATGTTCCCAGTTTCTCCGGCGACAGTCCGGCGGGCAGGGACGAGGGGCTCGCCCGCAGCTCCCGGCCCCGCCGAGGTCCTGAACTCCGTGGAGGCTCAGGCCGGGTCAGCCGCAACCCGACCTCTCCCCTTTCACCTCCCGGGCGTGTGCTGAGGAGTGCCGCCCGGGGATCCGTGCAAGAAAATAAATAAATAAAGGAGCGGGGGTGCGCTCCGGCGGGGGTGACCATGCACCCGCTGCCCGGGCCCCGGCCCGCACCCTCCCGCTGGCCGCGGTTATTTTTAGATAGTCGGAAATCAAAGATGGCTGGAGGTCAGGCCCCGAAAGGTTAGGGCGAGGATCGGCAGCAGGCGGCGTAGCCCCCGGGAAAGGCGGAAAGAAAAAAAAAGTAAACAAAATATCTAAAATTACAAAAAAATAAAAGCTCTCAAAGGAAACTAAACCCAACAGCCTCCCCCGCCCTCTGCGCTGCGCGGGTGGCCCGTACCCCGGCCTGGGGGTGGGGAGAGGTCGCGCCCCCTCCCCCCACTCTGCCTGGGAGGGGCGCGTGCAACAGATCTCCCTCCTCCGGGGGGGTCCCCCAGAGGTGCGCCCCTCCCCCCAGGGGCCCCCAAGAGGGTAGTAGAAAGGGTGGGGAGACTTGGGGGGTCTCTTTCTTTTAAAAGCGGCGCCACTAGAGAGGGGGCGAAGGAAGCCCAAGTTACCGGCGCAGGGGGGTGCTTATGTATCCAAGGAAGGGAAACCAATTATGGGACTGTGGACAAGGAAAGCTGGAGAGGCAGAGTGTGGAATCAACTTTACAATAAGAGGGAAGAGAACTGGGGGGGGGGGGGTTGCAAAGGGGTGGGGGAATTGAGGCTCCCTCCCTCCGCGTCTCTGCTTTCCCTGAACAGAGTCCGGAATCCTTTCCAGAATTGGCTCCCCGAACCCGCGCCCTCGAGGGACGCGCGGCAGTGCCGGGAGCGCCCTCCTGGGACGCACGGACAGTCGGGCGCACGGACGGGGCCGCAGCCGCACTCACCCGGTTCCTCCGCCGCCGGCGCCTCTGCGAGGTCCGGGCTCGGTTGCTGCAGCGGCTGCTCGCCCTGGCCCTCCTCCGAGTTGATGTGCTGGGGCTTCGCCTGCTTGCGCCTCGACATGGTGCGCGCATCGGGGCGCCGGGAAGAGCCCTGGTGACTTGCCCCCTCTCCGCCACCAATTCCTGGAGTTGGGAAATTTTACCCCCCTTCGGCCGGAACGCGCATGTCCCAGTAATTATTATTATCAATAATGCATTGCGATTTATCATGAGCTCTGACAGCTGATTGGCCTGGGTCCAAGACCTCAGAGATCATTTAAATAAGCCCTCATTGATCAGGGAGCGGAGAGGCATGCTGGGCTTTGTAGTCCGGACCTACATGTGACAAAGGCGTGTTCATCTGGGAAGCATAGCTAATTAGCATCCGGGCTCAGATTGGCCAAGGCGTGGACGGACTCGGAGGTTGGGGGGGGGGGGGGGGGGGGGGGGGGGGGGGGAGGTTAATCATCCTCGCGGCCACTATCCGAATTCTGGGACGGGAAAAGGAAAATTGGCTTACTGAAAATCAGGGCCGTACAAGAAAGTTCTAGAACCGATGTATCTCGGTTACACGCTCCACAAAATTATTGTAGTAATTGGCGTAGTTGATAACTACCAGCTGAGAAAGGTCTCTCCACTCACAGAAAAATACGTTGGTTCAACTTTTCCCTCTAAAATCAAACCTGACAAGAGACTCGAGTCCCTTTTCAATTTTTTTTTTTTGAAATGTTAAAATTGCGTTTTGAAGTGGCCGGTGGTGCCTTCTGTCCATCCCACCTCCCCAGCCTACCAAATCTCAAGCTATTCATGCCCACCAGGATTCGCATCCTTAAAATGCTGAGTAATACCTCAGGATTCACCTTCACGAGCCAGGGTTTGTTGTAAACTTGCAGAATTTTCAAAAGCACTTCTAAACCACTGTCTGCTAACTGTAGGAAGGACAGATTAAAAGCAAATTTGCTGGAGATGATACCAGAATAGCAAGCGGTTGCAGATTCTATCCCGGAAGTTGTTCAGTCCCCAGAGGGAAACAGGGGGCTTCCAAAAGACACATAGGTGTTTGTACTTAACTGCTTTCCAGGACACTCTGCAATACAGAACTGATTTACAGAAAAGCCACTTCCTTCTGAGGTTGTATGAACCTAATTCAGGGATGCCTAGAATTTTCTACAAGGGTGTGTATGGATATAAAAATTTATTTCACAAATCTACCGAAGTTTAATTGTCTAACTCCCTTGCACAGTGTAGGAGCTCAGTGTTGAAGAAGTCCGGCTAACTGGTCAGCCCCCTCCTTGGCTCTCCTATGGGACCTGTAGACTGGTAGATCCCTATTTGATGTTGCCTGCGTTATAAAAGTGGGCAGGCCTTTCCTCCGCTGTTCTGCTTTGCATTTTCTTGATTAGCTATTTGTCGTTTCCTGTTTCTGAGAAGCTAGTGAGGAAGGCTGGGGAAATGGGAGCCCAACCTCATGAGCATGTTCACCTGTGTCTGTGGACAACCGAAAGCTGAATAAATCAGCTGGACCACGGGTTTGATGCACGGAGCTATCCTGAGACCTTACAGAAGCGATGCCTGGTTTCCAGGTCTGGCCTTTCTTCTGGAATATACCTTGAATTACTTTGGAGCGCAACATCTAAAAGAAATAGGACAGTTCCCCCTGCCAGCCAGGGTGGGGTTGGCCGGGAAGAATCTGTTTTCATGTTGCATAAAAGCGCTTTAAGATTCTGATACTGAGTCAGAAAGCAAATTAACACCTGCCTTCTCTCTGACTAATCTACCAATATTCTCAACACCTTTCTGGGAAGGGAGCCGAGCAGGCGCTATAACTCACAAATCTAAAGGAATGTACAGTTTATAGCTCAAGAAAGATGAGCCCTTTAAGGAAAGCATTGTGTAATATAGTTCTTTTCCTTTATCTAGTTAGTGATAGCTCAGGCGCAGCAACCATATCTGCCCTGGAATGAGGTGGGACCCTTGGGCCACGCCAGTCAGGAGAGTAAGAAAGAGGAAATGAGGAGAATCTTCATAAGGCTAAGGTAGGAAGATCTCAAGTTGGAAGGGAGACCCTGTCTTAGAGAGAGAGAGTCAGATGGAGAGAGAGAGACAGATGGAGAGAGAGAGACAGAGAGAGAAAAAGAAGAAGGAGGAGGAAGAGAAGGAAGAGGAGGAGGAAGAGGACAGTATTTCATTTCAGTCTTAGTTTTTGGGGGTTTTGTTTTGTTTTGTTTTGTTTGAGACAGTGTCTCACAATGCACAGGTGGCCTTGAGCTCCTGGTCCTCATAGGCTTCACACATACAAATACACAGTTGGGTTTCAGGCATGAGACACTATGACTCCTACACACACACTCCACATTTATCAGCTGCCTTCATTTTGTGAACCCCCAAGCCAGGAACCGGCAGACAGAAATGGAAGCAGCCTTTGGAGAGAGCCAGAAGCCAACAGAGGGCCAAGAGTGGAAGGCAAGTTGTTATTTAATAGCTTACAATGCCTTGAGCAGCCAAAGACCTGGGCGGGGCCAGATATAGGAAAGAGATAACATTTTAGGGGAATGGCTTCTGGGGAACTGGGCTTGCAAAGCCCCATTGTTTTCAGGATTGGCAGCAAAGGTGACAACTGGTAAGTTGTTCAGCTGTCTTTGAATGCTGAACCTCTACTGTTCAGAGAGAAAGATTTATGGCGCATAAGACCATTTCATTCCTGTGACCCTCAAGGCTCATATTTCCCTTGGGCACATTTATTGAATTATTTGTTTATTCGTTGATGGGGTCCTCTGCAGCCCAGGCTGACATTCAATGCACTATGTAGCCTAGGATGATGGGAAGCCCCCATCTTCCTCACTTCAAATGCTAGGATCACAGGTGTCTGGCTCCCTCTGGAGCTAGGGATGACCTTGAGTATCCACCAATGGCTACAGAATTGTGCCTTCAGGAAGTTTCTGACTGAGATGTACAGGTCTTGGTGTCTCCACCAACCAATGCCTTCTATCTGTTCCCTTCCACTCTCCCCTCCTCCTGGTCTACTGCTGAGCCCCAATTTCATCATGCCCCCCCAACCCAGCCTTCTTTCTTCTACATAATGACACTTATGTGTACCCAGCATCTCCTCTCTGCCTCCTTTGATGCCCACTACCTAAGAACGACTCTTTCTTTTATGGCATAGACTACACAGTTCAAGATTCAGGACAGATTTCTTTCTATGAGGGTAGGGTAGAGCCTAGAGGGTGAGACAGGGTCTCAAGTAGCCCAGGCTGACCTCAAACTTGTGGTAATCGTCCTGCCTCAGATTCCCAATGGTCTCTCCTTACACCATGTGGGTCCCTGGTAGCAAGCATCTCTAACAGCCAAATCATCTTGCCAGCCCTTGGTTATGTTTTGTTTTATTTGAGACAGAATGGCCTCCAGCTTCATAAATCGCCAAGAGTGACCGTGAACTTCTGATCCTCCTGTTTCCACCTCCCAAGGGCTAAGATAACAGGCATACGCCACAGTGCCCCCATTTGAGCAGGGTTGGGGGTGGAACCCAGAGCTTTGTGCATGGTGGACAAGCACTGCACCAACTAGGCTACATCCCCAACCCCTGTGTTCTTGATTTCTGATGTTTTTCAGCATCCTTCAGTTTCCCGTGTCTGTCACTTCATCGGAGTGGGAGGATTAGCGCACCCACACCCTTTTTGTTTGCCTCCATCACTTTGACAGCCTCAGTCCTGTGTCCTCTCCAAGGACCTGTCGTAATAGGACACAGCCGTCATGGCAACGATAGGAGCCAATGGTTATGACGCCAGGAACCATGAGTATAAAATAAAGCATTGAGGGCAACGATGGGAAAGGAGGAAGCGTGTGAAATAATGCAGACATTATAGACAGCTGTTGGCAATTCCCTAAAATTAACAGTGGAATTATCATATGAAATAGCAACGAGCAAGCAGGCTCTCAGAGAGATAGATGTTGGGATGTCTATGTTCATAGCTGAGTTATTCAGAGTACTTACAAGGTAGCAGGGAGGCACGTGTCCATCAAGGGATGAATGAATAAAACACAGTGTGGAATCCGACACAATGAGCTATCACTACTCAGCCTTTAAAAGGAGGGGCATTTTTCAAGCTGGGCATAGTGGCTCCCACCTTTAATCCCAGCAACTTGGGAAGCAGAAGCAAGCAGATGTCTGTGAGTTTGAGGCCAGTCAGGTCTTCTTACTGAGTTTCAGGAGAGCCGGGGCTATATAGTCAGACTGCCTCCAAAAAAACCAAAATCTAAAAGCTGAACCAAAAGGGAGGGGCATTCTGGCATGTGCTACAATATGAAGAGCGTTGACATTATGATAAATGTAATGGGGTCAGTCACAAAGGACCAGTACTATAGGCTTTAGAGAGGAGTCCTTAGTCACCTCGTGGTTGGGAGATGAGTCATTTAAACCAGGCAAGGAGGTCCAGGCTTGCAAGGACAGGGATCGGGGTAAAGGAGTAGTTTTTAACTAGATTTATCACAGAGACAAATTTGGGATTGGTTAACCCACTTCACTTTGGCAAACTTTTTATTCTCTGTATACACAACATCTAGTTAGAGACTTATAGTTCCTCTTCTTTTTCCTCCTCCTCCCCCTCCCCCTCTACCCTTCCTCCCCCTCCTCCTTCCCCTTCTTCTCCTCATCCAAATATAACCTAGAGCCTTTCACTTGCTAGGCAAGGCTCTGAAACCAGGATAACCCATAGCCCCCTCCCCCTCCTTTTTTTTTTTAATGAAACAGAGTCTCCTTGAATTTCTAATCCTCCTGCCTCTGCTACCTCCCACATGCTAGGTCTACAGGATTGTGCTCCCTGCCTGCATCAGGTCTATTCCTTAAGCCTTTGCACTAAAATTTCCCTTTTAAAAAGGGTATCTGTAGGCTGAATGCACTTAACCCTCTGAAACCAAAAACACTCCCAGAGACATCGGACAGGACGGTTCATGGGAAGTGTATTTTATTATCATTGGGAGTAAAAGACCAATTATAAACTGAATTGTGGTGTGGCCACAGAAATGAGCTAGAAATCATGAAACTATGTGCTTATGGCAAACAGCATTTGATGCCTCCATGGTGTATAAAGCTTATGTAAATGAATGGGCAGGGCTGTGGTTGTAGCCCTGGCTGGCCTGGGACACACTGGGTAGACCAGACTGGCCATGAATTGAGAGATCCGCCTGCCTCTGCCTCCCAAGTGCTGGGATTAAAGGCGTGCTCCATTACTGCACACTATAGTGTTTTGGTTTTTATGTATATGGATGTTTTGCCTGTATGTATGTATGTATGTGTGTGTGTTGTTGCCAGTGCAGAATGTTAGAAGAGGCCAGAAGAGGGTGTTGGATCTCCTGGGACTGGAGTTACAGAAAGCTGTGAGCCACTGTGTGGGTGCTGACAACCTAATGTAGGTCCTCTGGAAGAGCAGCCAGTGTCCTTAACTCCTATTCCTTCCTTCCAGACTCTTGATCCTGGTTTGGTTTGGTTTTCTTGTTTATTTGGCTTTTGGTTGTTTTTTTTTTAAATATTTTATTTATTTATTTAATGTATATGACAAGTACAGTATAGCTTTCTTCAGACACATTACAGATGGTTGTGAGCCACCATGTGGTTGCTGGGATTTGAACTCAGGACCTTTGGAAGAGCAGTCGGTGCTCTTACCTGCTGAGCCAGCTCTCCAGCCCCCTGGTTTTGTTCTAAAGCAGGTCTTATGTAACCCATATTGGCTTTACACCCTCACAGAGCACCACTGGGCCTGCTTTGTATTCTGTGCTGGGGACCCAGCCCAGGATTCTGTGAATGATCGCTAAGCCTTTCACTGACTAAGTAAGCTACATTCTCCAGCCATGAAGGTGATTGGGGTTTTTGCTTTTGTTTTCTTTTTTCCTGCTTTTGAAATAGGATTCCTCTCTGTGTAGCCCTGGCTGTCCTGGACTCACTTTGTAGGCCAGGCTGGCCTCGAACTCATAGAGGTCCACCTGCCTCTGCCTCCCTAGCCCTGAGATTAACGGTGTGCACCACCACATCCAGCTTCCCTAAAGGCATTATTTTTATGAGGACAACTAAAAGCCACATGTGGGGAAGGGGCTGGAGGGTCTGTCCCTTTGTGAGGGTCCCTAAACAGTTAGTAAGTGATAGGGAAGAGAGACTCTTTTCAGTGGGGTGGCCAGCAGTGTATTGATTGTGCTTCTGTAAAGGGATTTTCAGCCATGTTCCAGGACACACCTCCGAAGAGGCTCATGGGTCTCAAACACATATGCTCACTCAAGTGTGCATGTGCATGAAGTAAAAAGGAGGCTGATTTGGAAAAGGGAGGAAAGAGGGAGAAGAGGAGGAGCAAGAAAAGGTAAGGGGGAATAAACATGATTGAAGTTATGTAATGTATATAATGTATATAATGTACAGCGGGGGTCTGGAGAGGTGGCTCAGCTGTTATAGGCTAGACTCACAACCAAAATATTGTACAGTGAGCTATGGTAACACTCGCCCTTAATCCTTTTCTTAAGGGGCAGAAGCAAAGCCGGGTGGTGGTGGTGCACGTCTTTAATCCCAGCACTTGGGAGGCAGAGGCAGGTGGATTTCTGAGTTCAAGGTCAGCTTGGTCTACAGAGTGAGTTCCAGGACAGCCAGGGCTACACAGAGAAACCCTGTCTCGAAAAGACAAAAAAAAAAAAAAAAAAAAAAAAAAAAAAAAAAAAAAAAAAAAAAAAGATGCAGAAGCAAGAAGATCTCTGTGAGTTCAAAGCCAGCATAGTGAGCCCCAGGCAAGCCAAGGGTACACAGAGAGATCCTATTACCAAAATAATGAGTATATATAATATATATGTATGAAACTGTCATAATGAAACCCATTAATATATACTAATTTAAATTTTAAAAGAAAGTCAGTCATGGTGATTCATAAGTGTAATCCCAGCAGTCAGAAGGCAGAATCAGACAGATTAATGCAAACATGAGACCAGCCTGGTTTATACATCAGGTTTCACGTTCCCAGGTTTGGAAATGAGACCCTGCCTCAAAATTCTAAGACAAGCAGGGCATGATGGCGCACGCCTTTAATCCCAGCACTCAATCAGCAGAGACAGGTCTCTCTCTCTCTCTCTCTCTCTCTCTCTCTCTCTCTCTCTGTGAGTTCAAGGCCAACCTGATCTACATAGTAAATTACAAGATAGCCAGAATTGCATAATAGAGAGACCACTGTCTCAAAGCAACAATGTAAATTCTAGAACAAAAAGAAAAGGAGAAGGAAAATCACTAATGTCAACACTGCCTACCAGGCTGGGGAAGGGGCAGCACGAGCCTTTGACCCCAGTGTGCAGGGAACAGAAGGGGCAGTGTGAGCCTTTGACCCCAGTGTGCAGGGAACAGAAGGGGCAGCGTGAGCCTTTGACCCCAGTGTGCAGGGAACAGAAGGGGCAGTGTGAGCCTTTGACCCCAGTGTGCAAGGAACAGAAGGGGCAGCATGAGCCTTTGACCCCAGCGCGCAGGGAACAGAAGCAGGCAGAGGTAAGGAAGTTAGAGGCCAGCCTGCTCTGCATAGCAAGTTTTATGCCAGCCAGTGCTTCATATGTTTCAAAACAACCCCCATGCCCCTCCAAAAAAAAAAATAAATAAATAACAAAAATGAGTAGCCCAAGGATTCTGACTTGGGAGGCTGAGCAGGGAGGACTCTGGGAACTCCAGGCCAGCCTGGGCTCCAGGAAGAGATACCCTGTCTCTAATGTCCAACCAAAACCAAAAAGAAAGTAAGAGCCAGGCGGTGGTGGCACATGCCTTTAATCCCAGCACTTGGGAGGCAGAGGCAGGTGGATTTCTG
>NW_022196897.1:154841423-154842943 GCF_008632895.1 Mastomys coucha
AAAAAAAAAAAAAAAAAAAACAAAACCAACCAACCAACCAAACAACAACAACAACAAAAAAGAAAGCAATAAGCGTTTAGCAATCCCTAAGAAAACCAAAAGGATTACGTGTGTGTGTGTGTGTGTGTGTGTGTGTGTGTGTGTATATGCGTGTGCACACATGCGCACATGTGCACTTGTGTGTCTACACACAAAGTCTCAAGGCTGGCCCTTTAAATGTTGTCAAAGTCTCATATTTTAGGTGTCTGCTGCTTTGTGCCAGGAAGCACAGTTGGCTGGCGGTGACCATTGCTGCTTTAATTTTGGAGATTCAAGGTCTGACTTTGGAGAACAGCCAGGGAGTCCCGTGGATTTGATATCTGCCCAAGATGGCCAGCTGAGAACCTAGAAGGCGGTCCCCCACTCTTCCGAGATTTAGTAGCAGAGCGAATGGCTCAGAACTCCCGCTTGTAACTGAATGGGAAAGCATTACTAAGGGGCCGAATGCCCAGTTTTCTAAGTGTCCTGGCACAGAGCCCTCCTGTTGGGATGATTTAGGGCTGCAGAGGAGGCTAATTGCAAAGGGTACCCCTTCTCTGGTGCCCTCACCCGGGTGTGTCCATCAATTCCGAATCGCTACTGAACGGTTTTCGCTGCCCTGACTCTTTGTGGCTGTTGCCTGGTTAGCTACCATTGTGTCCTTACAACAGAGTTAATCTGAGGAGTGGCTCTGCTGGGAAATGTTTCCATGGAAGTGTGAGAACCTGCAGATGTTCAACATCCATGAGAAAAGCTGAGTCCAACAGTGGGACTGGCTGCTGGGAGGGAGGGAAGAGCCAGGAGGATCCCCGAGGCTCACTGCTCATCCAGCCGAACGTGCTCCAGGTTCAATGAGAGACTCTGTCTTAAAAGGTCAAATGGAGAGAAAAAGAGGGAGACACTGACATCAGCCTCTGGCCTCTACAAATGCACACCGCACATACACGTATTCCAGAAAACTAAGCAGGGTAACTCCTGTCTGTCATCCCTGCACTCAAGAGGCTGAGGCAGGAGGATTGCTATAAGTTCAAGACCGTCTTCGGCTACACAGTGAATTCCTGGCTAGCCTCAGTTACAGGGTGAGACCTTGACTCAAACAGCTAACTTTGTAGGGCCCTGTTAGATATGTAAAGAGATCAAGGTATTCTTAAAAGGAAACATACTCACACAGTTTGCAGGCAGGAGTAAATGGTCAGGAAGGATTCTCTCTTTCTCTCAGTCCCTCAGTTAAAAGGCAATGAATGAAGAACCTGCTCTTGGGGTCATTTACCACACATCATTGATGAGCCCAGGCTAGCCCAACCACATGATCTCAGGTTCAGGCTAAGTTCAACCTGATGGGTCCTTCAGAGAAGGACCGTTTTGTCCTCTTCAGGAGCAAGGTCTGAGGGCACGTGGCCAATTAGCAGGCAGAAGCGTTCAGCTGCAAGCAAGGGCTCTCATGTTTTCCTGTTCCATGTATGTATGTGTGTATGTGTGTGTGTATGTATGTGTGTGTGTGT
>NW_022196897.1:154842953-154846794 GCF_008632895.1 Mastomys coucha
ATCGAAAGCAGCTAAGGTTCCTGTGGTTTGGCCTCTGCTGGGGTACTGTATAGATTCACAGCCCTGAAGAGCACCCCCACCCAGGAATCCAGCTGTACTCTTTGTGGTATCTCTCGAGCAAGGCCAGACCTTCTGGCTGAGTGATCCAGCCCCAGGGATCATCCCCAAAACACGCTTATCAGGAGGCCAGAGGATTGTGTAACTGGCCGAAAGGGAAATGTATAGATTTTCAAAAACAAGTTGAAGGTTCAATTGATCGAGCAGCTTTTGTGTATAAAACACTTTCCATTTTACTCTCTGCTTGAGCGATTCTGCTTCCTTCTTAAATATTTTGTAAGTGACTCCCACAATCTTTGTCAAAAGGGTTTTTTTCCCTTCTACTCTTCTCTCTTTTTGGATTATCTACAAGGCAGAAATATCGCCCAAATCCCAAAGAGGCCCATTCACTCCACGGCACCTTTGCCTTTAAGAACATCGGCTAGGGGCTCTCTGTGTCGTTGGCCTAGTTTGGTCATTGTGACCTTGGTGAAAGGACTAGAGATCCAGCCTGTCCCCGAGTTTACTGTCCTGAATGTCTGCCTGTCTTTACAATATAGATTATAATTGAATATAAACTCATCAGAGAACCTTACTGGACAGCTCAAGCCCACAATTAAGAATGCTGATTTCTGCGTGGCAGGGGTGGCGCACACCTTTAATCCCAGCACTTGGGAGGCAGAGGCAGGCAGATTTCTGAGTTCGAGGCCAGCCTGGTCTACAGAGTGAGTTCCAGGACAGCCAGGGCTACACAGAGAAACCCTGTCTCGGAAAAAAAAAAAAAATGTTAATTTCTATGAAAGGAAAAGGTCGCCATTGCTCACGAAGCCATCTGTAAACACCCAAGATGGCATGTGCTTGGAAAGAGAGGACCATCTCCAGCCATGCCAAGGAAGGGAAGATGTGGAGGGATTTTCACCCCCTCCACCCCTACCCCAGACTCTCAAGCAAACAAATGACGAGGCCCCAGTCTGCTGTACTTTGCCTGTGTGTATGTTCATGTGAGGATGTGACAGAGAGTTGTGAGCCATCTCTCCAACCCCAAAATAAAATTTTTTTTAAGATTTATGTATTTATGTATTTATTTATTTTATGTATGTGAATACACCATTGTTCCCTTCAGACACACCAGAAGAAAGCATCAGATCCCATGACAGATGGTTGTGAGCCATCATGTGGTTGCTGGGAATTGAACTCAGGACCTCTGAAAGAGCAGTCAGTGCTCTTAACTGCTGAGCCAGCTCTCCAGCTGAGAGAGAATACTCAAGAGGGGAGCAGTAAAAATGCTAACCCTATGCCTATTGTTGATTGCCACCATCACAGGATCTGGAACCTCCTAGGCGGCAAGCGTAGAGGCACTCCTGAGAAATTACCATTCATGTTAATTGAGACAGGAAGGCTCCTCTAAGAGCGGGCAGCACAATTCCCTGGGCTTAGGACCTCCGCGAGTCTGCACAAAAAACAACTGAGCACAGATGACCACCACTGTCTGCTCCTGACTTAGGATGCAGTGCGAGCCGTGAGCCTCTGCTGCAAGCTCCCCGGCTGCAAGACCCCCCCACCCACCCACCCCACCCACCCCGGCTGCAAGCTCCAGGCCAGGCCTTCCCGCCAGGGTGCAGGGTACGCTTCCTTTTTTATTTAACCTTAAGATTTATTTATTTCCATCTATCTATCTGTCTGTCAGTCTGTCTGTCCATCTATCTATCTATCTATCTTTCTATCTTTTTTATTTTTATTTTTTATTTTTTTATTTTTGGTTTTTCGAGACAGGGTTTCTCTGTGTAGCCCTGGCTGTCCAGGACCTCACTCTGTAGCCTTGAACTCAAACTCGGAGATCCGCCGGTCTCTGCCTCCCAGGTGCTGGGATTAAAGATATGCGCCACCACTGCCAGGCCTATTTTTGTTTTTTAAGGCAGGGTTTCTCTGTGTAGCCTCAGCTGTCTTGGAACTCACTCTGTAGACCAGGTTGACTTTGAACTCACAGAGCTCCACTTGCCTCTGCTTCTGGAGTGTTTGGATTGAGGTTCATGCCACCACCACTTGACTTTGACGTATTTTATTTTTATTTTATGCGTCTAAAATAAATGCCTGCATGAGTACGTGAGTACCACACACACAGGTGCCCTGGACAGCCAGGAGCATATGTCCAATTTCCTGGAACTGGAGTTACAGGTGGTCGTGAACAACCACGAGGGTGCTGGGAACTGAACTCGGGTCCTCAGAAAGAATAACCAGTGCTCTTAACTGCTGAGTCACCTTGCAAGCCCGCTGGTCATGAGGCCAAAGAAACAAGCCCTTTCTTCCGTCTTCCTTATTTTTGAGCCCAGAGTTAAGGAAGCTGAGACTGGAGGGTGTCTGGGACTAGCTGGCCAGTCAGCCTAAGATTATTGGTTCTATGAGACATCCCGTATCAAAAAAACAAGTTAGATGACCCATGAGGAGTGACCCATGAGGAGTGACCCTGAGGGTGACCCCCGACTTGACCTCTGACCCTTGACCCTGACCCCTGACACGTGCACTTCATGGGATTCACTCTGCCATGGGGAAGACTCATAGTAGAAAAGTAAATAATTATGACTAAAACAAATTCTTGGGTAGGGAAGACATGACTCATGTATAGGGGGCTGAATATAAATTCAATATATAGCTGAGGATAAACTTGAACTTTATTTGATCTTCTTACCTTACCGTCTGAGTGCTAGGAGAAGTGTGTGCTACTCTGTTTATTTTATGTGGTGCCAGGGAATCGAACCCAAGGCTTCATGCATGTAGCAGAAGCACCACATTGGCAGAGCTCCAGCCCCCGTTTGGAATCTTATAACCATGTAAATCTGGCTGGCCTGGTCTCACTATGCGTCTCAGTTTGGTTGACCTTAAACTCTCTGATTCTCCTGCCTCAGCCTCCCCAGCACTTGGGAAGGCTGCCTCTCAGCACCTAAGAGATTTTCAGCACAAAATTTAGGGTGCACTTGTTCCTATGCCCATTTTGGGGGAGCCTTCCTGTAGACTATAAGCCCATCTACAGCCCGGGCCAAAGTGCCTCTCTGCGGCCAGGCATTTCCAACTGGCTACGTTCAGTTCTTTAAAGGCAGTAAATATTTGCAAACTACGAACAAATGGCAGGAACCGAACAAAAGCGCGGATCCATTTCAAAGCCGCACTGAGAGCTTAGGAGTCAGGGAAGTCCTGTGGCTGGTGGGGGAGGGGCAGCCAGTGGCTTCCCGAGTTCCTGGCTCTCCCTGGCAGGAGATGACGGGACTTGCTCAGCCGGACTTTTGTGGAGATGCCTTGGCAGTTAAAAGTGTGCGAAATATTTTATGGCATTTGTGTAAAAGGGCTAGTGACATAAATAACCAGCACAGAGAGAAGATGACTTGGAAGATGGGGTCTGCCCACTAGCCAGGCCTAGCCTGCAGCCATCCTGAGTCCCACTTCCTCTTGCACACACGCATGTAGAGTCCTGAGTTGGCGTCAGGTGTCTTCCCCAATCACATGACATCTTATTATTTCTTTTAAAAATATTTACTTTTATCATTTTTAATTATATGTAGGTGCGGATGTCTGCATGAGTATTACACAGGAGTGCTCGTCAGAGGCATCAGATGCCCCGGGAGCTAGAGTTACAGACAGTTACAGTGTGAGCCACCTGACTTGGATACTGGGAACCAAACTCAGGTCCTCTGGAAGCAACAGCTGCTCTTAGCTGTCTGAGCCCTCTCTTGAGTTTCCTTTGGAGACAAGTCTCCGGCTGAAACCAGAGCTCCTAGATTTGGATACACTGACTGGCTGGGAGCCTCAGAAT
>NW_022196897.1:154846804-154848676 GCF_008632895.1 Mastomys coucha
ACTCTGTAGATGAGGCTGGCCTCGAACTCATAAATCCACCTGCCTCTGCCTCCCAAGTGCTGGGGTCTATGCCTGGCTCAGCTTTTTGCCACAGTGCTGGGGGTCAGAACTCATCATGTTTGCACACTGTGTGCCTGTGCTATCTCCTTAGTCCACATGGACTCGTTTTTTGTTTTATCTGCCTTGGAGGTAGGCTCTGTAACCCTAATACACATTCTCATGTACTTTATTATCTTTTTAAAAAATGTTCCCTGGCAACTTGGTGGTGGTGGCACACACCTTTAGACCCAGCACTCTGGAAGCAGAAGCAGGTGGATAGCTGAGTTCAAGGTTAGCCTGGTCTACAGAGGGAGTTCCAGGACAGCCAAGGCTACACAGAGAGATCTTGTCTCAAATAAAACAAAACAACAAAAGGCACTTGCTGGGGCCAGAGAGATGGTTCAGTGTAAGAGCAAAGCTGCTCTTCTAGAGGACCTGGGTTGGAGTCCCAGCTCCCACACAGCAGCTCACAATTGTCTCATGTTTACTCCTGGCCTCTGTAGATATCAGGCAGGTTGGGTGGCTAAAAGCCACCTGTAACTTCAGCTCTAGGAAAATCAAATGCCTTTGGCCTCAGTGGGTACCTGCATTTATATATACACGCGCATACGCAGGCGCAGACACATACACACACACATACACACACACACACACACACACACACACACACACACACACTGAAATATAAGTCTTTTTTTGTTTTGGTTTGTTTTTTTTCCGCTGTGTAGCCCTGGCTGTCCTGGAACTCACTCTGTAGACCAGGCTGGCCTCGAACTCAGAAATCTGCCTGATTCTGCCTCCCAAGTGCTGGGATTAAAGGCGTGCACCACCACTGCCCAGCTATAAATCTTTAAATAAATACATACAATGTTTTTGTGTGGTGGCAGGCATATTGGGTGAAGGGACACTTGAATTCGGTGCTTTCACCTGCTAAGCCATCTTGCTGCTACCCTCAGAACAGGTTTCCCTCACTCTCTGTCCCTGGAACTTGCTCTGTAGACCAGGCTGGCCTCGAACTCACAGAGATGGCCAGCTTTTGCCTCTTGAGGGCTACTTCCCACCGTTTTCTTGTGCTCTTTGTTTTTCTTTTTCCTTTTGTGAGAAAGGCTCTATCATAATGTATCTTCAGTCAGAACTCACTATATAGCGCAGGCTGGCCTCAAACTTGTAGCAATCCTCTGGCCTCGGCTTTCTGAGTGCTAAAATTCCAGGTGTGAACCCATGTATGTGGCAACACCAGGCTTTTTACTACTTTCAACAGCAGTGGGCGTGGCCAGCGATGGGGCGGACCAAGGAAGAGAGGAGGAGGGGCTGACTCCCTGGCTGACCGCGGAAGGCTACACAGACCTTTCCCATGGCTCTTGGAGTTTCTGCTGAGAGGTCTCCCTCCTCTTCCCTTTGCACATGAGAGCAGGGAAAGCTCGCATGGCTGGTAGCACTAGGGTCGCCATCCCCCTGGGTCTCTGCCCCCTCCCTCCCTCCCCCCTCCATCCCTCCCTCTTCCTCTCTCTCCCTCTCTCTGTGTCTGTCTCTGTCTCTGACTCTCTCTCTCTCTCTCTCTCTCTCTCTCTCTCTCTCTCTCTCTCTCTCTCTCTCTCTCTCTCTCTCTCTCTCTTTCTCTCTCTCTCTCTCTCTCTCTCTCTCTCTAAGACAAGGTTTCTCTGTGTAGCCCTGGCTGTCCTGGAACTCACTTTGTAGACCAGGCTGGCCTCACAGAGATCCACCTGCCTCTGCCTCTCCCTCCCAAGTGGGATTTAAGGTGTGCACCACCATGTCCACTTTTGTTTATTTGTTTGTTTTCGTTTTTGGTGGTTTTTTTTTTTTTTTTTTTTT
>NW_022196897.1:154848796-154867951 GCF_008632895.1 Mastomys coucha
TAGACCAGGCTGGCCTCGAACTCAGAAATCTGCCTGCCTCTGCCTCCCAAGTGCTGGAATTAAAGGCACATGCAACCACTGCCTGGCCCATGTCCACTTTTATTTACTTATTTATTTATAAGTAAATTTTTATTGTATTAGTTTTAAAAGCATTTTTTATGTATGTAAGTATTCTACCTACATGTGTGCCTGTGTATCCCTTGATGCCTGGTGCCCTCAGAGGCCAAAAGAGGGGGCCTCAGCTCCCCGATATTGGTGTTATAGACAGTTGTGAGCCACCATGTGGGTTCTGGGAATCAAACCCACATCCTTTGGAAGAGCATCCAGCACTCTTAACCACTGAGCCATCGTTCTAGCCCCTATTACATTCACTTATTTATAGTGTTCTGGTGCGCGCACATGGAGGTGCATGTGTAGACCAGAGGACAATTGAGCAATTGCTTCATTCTAACATGGGGCCTGGGTGGATCAAGCTCAGGCTTGTTGACAAACATCTTTACCACTGAGCCATCTCCTCAGCCTTAATTTATTTTTTACTCCAGTGCTGTGGATGGAGCCCAGAACTTTTGTGTGTGCCGGACAGCGCTCTACCAACTGAGCTCTACCAACTGAGCTAGATCCCGGCCCCTGGGGTCTCCTTGTGGATCTGTGGGTGGGCTAGGGTAACAGATCTGTTCGCTGTGGGGGTTGGGGGCACCTTGAGGTGTTTAAACGAAGCCCCTGCTTTATATCTACAGCTACTCAAGGGAAATAAAGCCGTGTGCTTATAAAGAATTTCCATAAACATTTCTGAGGATGTGTATTAGGGGTAATCTTGGGATGCCCACTAAACTAAACAGCATAGTATAAACACATGACCAGGCTCAAAGAGGAGAATGAATGGCCCAGGTTTGCCCTGGGCCTTGGCCTTACACAGGGCAAAGAAACCCTGCAGCTCTGATTCCTTTTAGAAAGAGTCAGAGACAAAGCCAGGGAACTGGAGGCAGCCTCCCGGAGTCTCTCTCTCCCTCTCTCCTCCTCTCTCTCTCCTTCTCTCTCTCCTCTCTCTCCTCTCTCTCCTTCTCTCTCTCACTCTCTTGCTCTCTCTCTCGCTCTCTCTCTTTCCTTCTCTCTTTCTCTTGCTCTCTCTCTCCTTCTCTCTCTCTCTTGCTCTCTCTCCCTGTCTCTCAATCCTGCTCTCTCCCTCTCTCTCTCCTTTTCTCTCTCCTCTTTCTCTCTCTCCCTCTCGCTCTCTCTCTCTTGCTCTCTCTCCCAATTCTGCTCTCTCTCTCCTTCTCTCCCTCTCTCGCAATCCTGCTCTCACTCTCTTTAGCTCTCTCGATTCCTTTTTGGAGGCAGTGTTCATATAGGCATTCCTGTGTGGGGTGTGGGTGCATGGAAAAGCCTGAAGTGGACATCAGGGGTCTTCCTCTATGCCCTTTTATTTTATTTTGGGAACTGAACCTCCTTAAGAAGCAAGAGCAGTAAGTGCTCTTAACTGCTGAGCTATCCTGTCAGCCCTCAGCAGCAGGCTGGCAGGCTAGCATGCTCCTGGGATTCTCCTGCCTTTTACTAAGTGTGGGAATTACAGACTTGCCCAGATTTCATTTGGGAGCTAGGAATCCAAACTCAGAACTTCCTGCTTTCAAGCCAGGTCCTTCCCAGCTGAGCCATCTCCAAAGAGGGTGTTGCTGTAGAAGCCCTGAAGCCACTCCTGTTGAGGTACTTGCAAGGTGGACCTGTCATTGCAGCTGCTCAGGAGACAGAAGCAGGATCTTCAAGTTCAAGGCCTGCCTGGGGTACAGAGAGATGTGAAAACCATGCCCCCCACCCCCATGCTCTCAGAGGACACTTGTCCAGGTAGCAGACACTGTGTTCCTGTGATAAAAGATTCTGCTAATGGGCCGAAGAGATGGCTCCCTGGTTAAGAGCACTGGCTGCTCTTCTAGAGGTCCTGAGTTCAAGTCCCAGCAACCACACGGTGGCTCACAACCAT
The DNA here is from genome assembly GCF_008632895.1 of Mastomys coucha. Classification (NCBI taxonomy): domain Eukaryota; kingdom Metazoa; phylum Chordata; class Mammalia; order Rodentia; family Muridae; genus Mastomys; species Mastomys coucha. Next base: position 154,850,772 of record NW_022196897.1, read on the forward strand.
CTGTAATGGGATCTGGTGCCTTCTTCGGGTGTGCATGAAGACAGAGCACTCATACATATAAAATAAATAAATAAATAAATAAATAAATAAATAAATAAATAAATAAATATGCAGTCAAAAGAGACCAGCACTAACAGTTAAGAGAGAGCGTGTCAAGCTGGACGGTGGTGGCGCACGCCTTTAATCCCAGCACTTGGGAGGCAGAGGCAGGCGGATTTCTGAGTTTGAGGCCAGCCTGGTCTACAGAGTGAGTTCCAGGACAGCCAGGCTACACAGAGAAATCCTGTTGTCTTATCATTCCTCCTCCTGCTGCTGGGGAAAATGATATTGTTACCGTCTTACAGAGCAGGACAAGGACATGCAGCTGAAGGAAGCTATGGCTTCCTCAGAAGGCGAGTACAGCTTGGTAACCATTTCCCATGCCTGCGGATCTGTCTACAATAAGCCTTATGCAAACCCGTCTTATACATATTCTCCTTTGCTTCCGGCCTCCTGCCCAATCAGCTATCTCCTTTGCTGTGTGTTTACTATTTGGTTTTGTTTTTCAGAAACAGGGTCTCTTTCTGTAGCCCAGGCTGGAACGCTATATATAGCCCAGGCTGGCCTTGAACTCATAGCAACCTGCTGGCTTCAGCTTGCCAAGTGCTGGATTCCAGATGTGAGCCACAAACCCCTAAAGTTTCATTGTTATTTTTAAAAAGCTTTATATTTATTTATGTCTATGTATATACCTGTGTGAGTACATACCACGTGTGTGCAGTGAGCTGGACTGACAGGCAGATGTGAGCCACCTGATGTGGGTCCTGAGAACCAAACTTGAGTCCTCTAGAAGAGAAGCAAGCGCTCAGAAGTTCTGAGCCATTTGTTTCTCCAGTTCTAAGCCTGATTTTTTTTTTTTTATCTTGAAACACTGATTCTTCTATGTCCATTTATTTATTTATTTATTTTGGTTTTTTTGAGAGAAGGTTTCTCTGGATAGCTCTGGTTGTCCTGGAATGCACCGTGTAGACGGCACAGTGTAGACCAGGTGGGACTAAAGGTATCTGCAGCCACTGCCCTGGCTTCTGGTGTATTTGAAATGACTCCTCCAAATCAACTCTCAGTATATTTTGTTGTTTATGTTATGTTCTGATGTGTCTGTACAGATATGTGTATCTATACACATAAACCTATATCCAGTGTTGTCCTATATATGTTAAATATATACAAACATACACAAATGCACACAGTTTGTGTTTCATATTTTTTTCCTGGAAAATGGTAGACTGTTTCGTATCCTTCCCATTTCCGGTTGTTGTTTTGTTTCCTTTGTGAAGGTTAGTGTGTTATCTGTCTAGAGAGAGGGTGTGTATGTGTGTAGGTGTGTGCTGCAGTGGACAAGTGGAAGACAGTGGCCATCAGCGGACAGTGGCCACAGCAGACAGTGGCCATCAGTGGACAGTGGCCATCAGTGGACAGTGGCCATCAGCGGACAGTGGCCATCAGCAAAAAGTGGCCATCAGTGGACAGTGGCCATCAGCGGACAGTGGCTATCAGTGGACAGTGGCCTTCAGCGGACAGTGGCCATCAGCAAAGAGTGGCCATCAGAGGACAGTGGCCATCAGCGGACAGTGGCCATCAGCAAAAAGTGGCCACCAGCAAAGAGTGGCCATCAGTGGACAGTGGCCATCAGCGGACAGTGGCCATCAGCAAAGAGTGGCCATCAGAGGACAGTGGCCATCAGCGGACAGTGGCCATCAGCAAAAAGTGGCCATCAGCGGACAGTGGCCACAGCAGACAGTGGCCATCAGTGGACAGTGGCCATCAGCGGACAGTGGCCACAGCAGACAGTGGCCATCAGCAGACAGCGGCCATCAGAGACAGTGACCATCAGTGGACAGTGGCCACAACAGATAGTGGCCATCAATGGACAGTGGCCATCAGCGGACAGTGGCCATCAGCGGACAGTGGCCATCAGTGGACAGTGGCCATCAGCGGACAGTGGCCACAACAGATAGTGGCCATCAGTGGACAGTGGCCACAACAGATAGTGGCCATCAGCAGACAGTGGCCATCAGACAACTTTCAGGAGTTAGCTCTTACCTTCTTCATCTCTGAGGCAGAATCTCTCTCCTCACTCCTGTATCCAGCCGTGGAGCAGCACTCCAGGCTAGCTGGTCCCTGTGTGGGCAGTTCTTCTGTGTCTGCCTCCTATCTCGCTGCAAGAGAGGGATTGTGCACAGGTAGCCAGACTTCTGAAATGACCACTTTACTGAGCTGTCTCTCTAGCTCTCAGAATTTCATTATAGTATAAGTAGATTATTGAAATTTTTTGGTAAGATCAAAATTAAAAGTGTTTTAAAGTTAATGTCACATTAACATTTCATAGATACTGAAGGTGGGCACAAGGTGGGCACAGTGGCACACATCTGCAATCCTAGCACTTGGGAGCTGACAGCAGAGGGTCAGGAGTTCAAGGTCATCCTTAGCTACTTAGTAAGTTTGAAGCCAGCTAGACCTACCGGAGAACCTAGTCTCAAAAAAAGCAAACAAACCCAGGAGAGATGGCTCAGTGGGTAAGATCACTGACTGCTCTTCCAGAGGTCCTGAGTTCAGTTCCCAGCAACCACATGGTGGCTCACAACCATCTGTAATGGGATCTGATGCCCTCTTCTGGTGTGTCTGAAGACAGCGACAGTATACCCACGTACATGAAATAAGTTCAAGGCCAACCTGGTCTACAGAGCTGGCGAGACGACTCAGTGGGTAAGAGTGCATAAAAGGATTGCCATAGAAGCCGGAAGTCATGAGTTTGAGCCCCAGAACTCATTCCTGCAAACCCTCAACCTATACACAAGTGCTATGGCATGCCCACATGTGCACACACACAATGAAGCACAGATAGTTAGATAGATAGATAGATAGATAGATAGATAGATAGATAGATAGATAGAAGATAGATGTAATTTAAAAATAATAAATGGGCCGGGAAGTGGTGGTGCATGCCTTTAATCCCAGCACTTGGGAGGCAGAGGCAGGTGGACTTCTGAGTTCGAGGCCAGCCTGGTCTACAGAGTGAGTTCCAGAACAGCCAGGGCTACACAGAGAAACCCTCTCTTGTGAAGCCCTGGCTGCCTTAGAACTTACTCTGTACACTGGCTACCCTTGAACTCAGAGATCTGCCTGTCTATACTTCCCCTAAGATTAAAGGTGTATGCCCCTACCACCAGACAGCCTATTTATTTATTTATTTATTTATTTATTTATTTACTTTGGTTTTTCGAGACAGGGTGATTAAAGGGGATTAAAGGCGTGCACCACCACTACCCAGCCAGAGAGATCTTATATCTCAAAAATAGCTAACTAATTAACTAAATAAAATAAAGCTCTGTTTATTTTTGTTGAACTGAAAACTGAACTCAGGGCAGGTGATCCGTCACAGCTTCACCCACAGTCAATTTTGGTTTTGTGTTTTTGTTTTGAAAGGGGATGCTGCTAAGCTATTCGGGCAGGCTCTGAACTCGGGATCCTCCTGTCTCAACCTCCTGAGTGGCATACAAATCAAACAAGCCAAATAAATAAATAAATGGAGACTCTCAGGACCTACTCAAGACATATTGAGTAAAAGGAAATCACAGAGGAGACCCAACACAGCACATTTAAGTTGACAAAAGCTATGGTAAGTTTATATTTCCACATACTAAGCTCTGTGTGTATGCATAGACAAAGAGATTATATCTTTCCACCTGTCTATTTATCTACCTATTATCTGTCTGTCATTGGTCATTCTTCCATCCAGTTATGCATCTATGCAACTGGCCTTTGAAGGCACTAGAACCCATGTTTGCACATGCCCCTCCCCCTTCACACACAGATATAACACACACACAGACACACAGACATGCACACTTAAAAATGAAACTAAATCTTGTGGGAGGAGAGATGGCTGAGCAGTTAAGAGCACTGGCTGCTCTTCCAGAGGAGCAGGGTTCAATCCCCAGCACTCACATGATGGCTCACTGCCATTTGTACCTCTTACTTATGAGGAGATCCAGGGCCCTCTTGTAGCCTGTGTATTGCACACATACATGCTGGCAAAACACCCATTCACGTAAACTAATTAATTAATATACACAAGAAAAGTCTGTCTGACATTCAAGTGTTTTGCCTAGCTACCTTGAGAAGGATTGTGGATGCACAGGACTGCAGTTAGGGAAACCTTGGGTCAGGGATTCAAAGAGGGAGGCCATGTTTTACCAGATACATTTCTGGATTAACTGATTTAGTTTACAAGGGAAAGCTGTTAATGTATTACCTGGTTAGCTTGAATTTAAATCTTAGGTAATTTAAAAAATAATGGTTTGGCTGGAGGAGGGAGGTGGCTCTGGAGTCAGTCAGGCTACTAATTCCTGTGCTTATGACCCTGGTTGTATTCTGGGCCCCAAGAAAACAACCTGATGCAAAAACCAAACAAACCTAGAAATCAGAAGGCATTAGTATTTAGTATATCTTAAAATACTTAAAATCTCTCTCTCTTTCTTTTTCTTTTTTTGGTTTTTCGAGACAGGGTTTCTCTATGTAGCCCTGGCTGTCCTGGAACTCACTCTGTAGACCAGGCTGGTCTCGAACTCATAAATCCACCTGCCTCTGCCTCCCTAGTGCTGGGATTAAAGGCGTGTGCCACCACTGCCCGGCTTTAAAAATCTCTTAAAAATCATAGCCGGGCATATGTCTTCAATCCCAGTACTGGGGGTCGGGGTAGAGACCAGAGGCAGGTGGATCTCTGAGTTCGAGGCCAAGCCTGATATACAGAGTGAGTTCTAAGACAGGCGGCGCTACACGGAAAAACCTTGTCTCAGAAAACAACCAAACCAAACCAAACAAAACAAAAGAAATATTCTGGAACCCAGGAGCACATCCCACCCCACATTTATGTTCTCTGGGGGCTCAGCCTTCACCCATCTCTTTACTGTCTCACCCTATAAGGGCTCAGTCTGGCCATGGAGCATCTGGTTGTCAAGGTGGTGGACAGGGGACCCATTGCTCAGTTCTGAACAAGGAGAGTGCCCAAGGTTAACTGTCTTTTCGTTTATTTATTTAGTTAGTTAGTTTGGTTCTAACTCCATATCTCTTGTTAGTAAACCCAGTCACAGATCTCTACCTCCTCCAAATATCAGCATTTTTTAAAAATTAATCTAATTCTTCATGTATACCTCATTTTCTTCCTAGCCAGGCAGTGGTGGCGTACACCTTTAATCCCAGCACTTGGGAGGCAGAGGGAGGTGGATTTATGAGTTCGAGGCCAGCCTGGTCTACAGAGTGAGTTCCAGGACAGTCAGGGCTACACAGAGAAACCCTGTCTTGAAAACAAACAAACAGACAAACCTAATTTTCTTCCTTTGAGACAGGGTCTCACTGTATTGGAATGGAACTCGATTCATAGACCAGGCTGCCTCAAATTCATGGCAATCCATTTGCCTCTGCCTCCTGAGTGCTGGGATCTAGGGTGTGCAGTGCCACACCTGACTGAAATAAAAACAAACAAGGAAAGTGAGCAGAGAAAAGGGGAGATGGAGAGACACAGATCCAGTCTAGAACATCTCCCGGCAGCTCCAAGGCTGGGAGAGAGCTGGGGCTTTGTAGCTAGTCCAGTTACAAACAACAAAAACAAACAAAAATCCTTAATCATTTAAGACAAATTCTTAATAAGGAGGGCTGAGGTCCCTGGCTCGTCTCTGTCTTTCTCCCACTTTCCTGAAGTTGAAATTCCACCTAAAACAATGAGAAGGAAAATCCAAGGTTACTTAGGTAAATAGCCCGGCTCCCAGGGACCACAATTCACCAAGCCTCAGCTTATACCGAGAGGCTCAAACAAAGGGCCTTTGTGCTGGGATCAGCTGCCTCTAACTTAGCATACAGTGGCTGCTTGGTTCTGGAGGCTCCAAAGGCCATCAAGGACCCCCCAGGAAGGACAGTTGGAATAAACATCTGCGAGAAGGAGCCAGCTCTCTTGGGAGTTAGCACCCAGGCAGATAGGACGGCTCTGTCCCTGTGCTCTTCCCATTGTTTCCCTTTACACCTGGGTCTGTGGAACCAGGGGTCTCCCCTTGGGTCTCTCAATCTGGGGTCTCCCCTTGGAGTTTCCACCTGGAGAGACCACCTGGGGTCAGCCGAGGTTTCTCTCCAGGGAGCAACAGCGCTCAAGGGCCCTGGTGTCCTGGGAGCACAAACTCAAGCACACCACAGACAGACAGACTCAGTGGTCTTAAAAATTAGGTTACATTCAGGACAGATGGAAGGGATGGAGGAAGGGAAGGAGGGGCTGGAATGATGGTTCAGTGGTTATGTGGGCAGCCTCAGGGGATCAGATGCCCTCTTCTGGATTATGTGAGCACCAGAGTACATGTGGTATGTATTCACACAGACACATAAATCATGATTTTTTAAAAATCCATTTAAATTTTTTTCTTTAGATTATTTTAAGGGTATGAAATGTTTTGCTTCCATGTGTGACCCCAATGGAGGAGGAGGTCAGAAGAAGGCATGCGATCCCCTGGAACCAGAACTGCAGATGGTTGTGAGCTGCCGTGTGGATGCTGGGAATTGAACCAAGGTCCTCTACAAGAGCAATGGTGAACTAACTTAGCCACTAAGCCATCTCTACAAGCCCTCAAACAAATCTTAAGATAAAGCGGGTAGGGGGAGAGAGGTAGAGACTGGAGAGACGGCTCAGCAGTTGAGAACACTTGGTGCTCAGGTGCAAGACTCCAGTTAGGTTCCTAGCACCCACAGCTAGCTGCTCACGACTGTCTGTGACTCCACTCAGGAAATTCTGCATCAGCCATACGAGCATCTCTCTCTCTCTCACACACACACTCTCTCTCTCTCTCACCCTCTCTCTCTCTCACCCTCTCTCTCTCTCTCTCTCTCACACACACACACACACACACAATTTTTTTTTTTTTAAAGGAAAGAAGGAAAGAGAAAGGGAACAAATTCCATTCCATGCCACAACATAAATAAAGCCCAAGGCCTGGCTGGAGAGAGATGGTTCAGTGGTTAAGAGCATTGACTGCCCTTCCAGAAATCCTGAATTCAATTCCCAGCAACCACATGGTGGCTCACAGCCATCTGTAATGGGATCTGATAGCCTCTTCTGGTGTGTCTAAAAATATAGCTATAGTGTACTAGTCATATATATAAAAATTACATTTTAAAAATCTTTAAACAAACAAACAAACAAACACCCCAAGGCTAAGGAGAGGAGGTTAGCCTGGGCTATAGAGCACATCCAAGGGCAGCCTGGGCAATGTAATTAGACCTTATTTCAAAATACAAAGTAACAAGAGGAAGGCACTGAGATGGGTGGTAAGGCCCTCACCCAGAGAATGTGAAGCTCTGGGTTCTCTACACCAGCACTGTAAAAAAAAATCAACAAAGCCATGAAAAAAAGCTGTCACACCACCGGTTTGCATGCCACTGCCCTTGAGGGGTCATTTGCGGCTTCTGTATTTATTTGCACTCTTGCAAAGCTCTTTGTCTCTTAAATCAGGCATATCCTGGCAACCTATAAAATAGCCACCAAAGGTTAGGGAAAGCCTGCTTGGCTTTGAGGTGGACCTGGCTCACTTGTTTCTGGCTTTCATTTGCTATTTATCTTTTTAGGGGGCATGTGGGTAGTGTGCATCTATGTGGTTGTCATCTGTGTTTGTATTCCCCGATAGCTAATTGTATTGGTTTTTACTCTCGGTGTTAAGATAAAACAACCCACAAAAGCAACTTATGGGAAAAGGGCCTTGAACTCACAGAGATCTACCAGCCTCTGTCTTCCAAGTGATGTCTGTGATTAAAGGCCTGTACCACCTAACCTGGCTGGGAGGAAATGTCTCCAAGTCTAATATTTGATAGGAGTCTAGTATATAGACTATATAAAGAGGCAGGCCTGGCGACAAAGGCCTGCTGCCATTCAGCCTCTCGGGAGCTAAGACAGGAGGATCACAAGTTCAGAACCTGCCTAAATAACTTAGCAGGATCCCATTTCAAAAAAGCAAACAAACAAACAAAACTGACTGTGGGTAAAGCTTGAGGCTGATCACCTGCCTAGCAAGCACAAGGCCCTGAGTTCAATTCCCAGCTCAACAAAAATAAATAAGCCAGGCTGGACAGTGGTGACACATGCCTTTAATCCCAGCACTTGGGAGGCAGAGACAGGAGGATTCCTGAGTCGAGGCCAGCCTGGTCTACAGAGTGAGGTCCAGGACAGCCAAAGCTACATAGATAAACCCTGTCTTGAAAAACAAAACAAAACAAAACAAATAAATAAATAAATAAATAAGCCTTTTTTTTTTTTTTTTTTTTGGTTTTTCAAGACAGGGTTTTTCTGCATAGTCCTGACTGTCCTAGAACTCACTCTGTAGACCAGGTGGCCTTGAACTCAGAAATCTACCTGTCTCTACCTCTTGGGTGCTGGGGATAGATTTATATATGTGTGTGTGTGTGTGCACATGTGTGTGTGTGTGTATATATGTGTGTATGATTAGTAGATAGCGTGTCTATGTGTGTATTATCTATGTGTGTATGTTTGCATTTATATATGTGTGTGTTTGTGTGTGTGTATGTGTGTATATGTATGTGATATGTATATATGTGTGTATACATGTATGTGTGTATATATGTTTGTATATGTGTTTGTGTGTGTGCATGCACACACATGCGTGCTCACAAATCATGCCACATATGTAAAAGTCGGAGGACAGTTAATGGGGCTCAGTCTTCTCCTTCCGTTGTATGGAGCCTGGGGATTGAGTTCAACATCTCGGGCTTGGCAGCAGGTAACTTTACCCACTGAGCCCTCTCACCAGCCCCAAGAACAAACCCTTACAACTTCACAAGAAAAAGACAAACAACTCCATCAAACTGTAAGCCGTGGACCTGAGTCATGTCTGTTTTCAAAGACAATTCACAAATGGCCAGAGTCAGACCAAAGTCGGTCAGATCCCACATCCTCTGGGTCAGCTGTTATGAGAGACGAACGGGCATGCAGCTCAGTGGTCGAGTGCTTCCCCTCCAAGCACAGAGACAAGGGTTCAGTTCACAACACTGAAACACATGCACGCATGCATGCACCCACACATACACACCAAACAAAGAGAAGTACAGTACGGACTATAAAACTCAGGTGGGAATACGGAGGAAGAAGGAACATATACAGCGGATAGGAACAAAAAGGAAGCCACTGTGAAGAAAATTTCCAGCTTTCCCCAAAGCCCCAAAGTCGATGGAGCATATGACTTAACAGTTGCGTGTGCCCCAGAGGATCAAAAACGTGTTCTTAGAAGCTAGGTATGTCCTGCTTACACCTGAAATCCAAGTACTCGGGAGGGTGTGACAAAGGACTTGCTGTGAGTTCTAAGCCAGCCTCAGCTACGTGGCAAGAGCATCTCACAAACAAACAACCCTAAACACACTCTCACACACACACTCACACACACACACACACACACACACTGCTGAGATTGGTGTCGTTCATGCCGAGTAGTCAAAAGGATGGATCACATGAGGTCAACTTGTGATATAGAATGTTATTTGCCTATCAGAGGGAATCGAGTGTTGATAGGCAGTATACTATGGTTGAGCTTTGTGAACATTCTGGAAATTAAGGAAAGCCAGACACAAAAAGTTGCACATCCCACGCGTTTTATTCTACTTTTTGAGACATGGTCTTAGGATGTCATCTTGGCTCTAGAACTTCCATGTGTGACTCCCCTGAATGCTGGGTTACAGGCATGTGTGTCTGAGTCTTTTCTGTGGGTACCAGAGTTGAGCCCAAGCCCCCAGGCTTGTACCCGAAGCCCATTACCCATACAGCCATCCCTGCAGCCTTTCCTGTCAGTTTTTTAGCATCAGCTTTTAGTTCTAGAGGTGTGGAAATCTGCTGCAACTGCCCAGTCAGCGTGGATTGTGTTAATACAGGGGGTGCAGAGGAGCAAGAGCTGGGCTGGGCTCGGTGTCAGAGGGCTGCCCTGGAACTCGCTCTGCAGACCAGGCTGGCCGTGAACCCAGAGATCTGCCTACCTTTGCCTCCTGAGTGCTGGGGATAAAGGCGAATGCCACTGCTACCTGGCCTCGCCCTAAGCTTTATGCCCAGCAGAGAAGGAGGAGAGGAGAGAAGGAAGCCGAAGGGGGAAATTTCTCCAAATAACAGTGGCCCTGAGTGGGAAAATTCATTATTTCTCAATATTTGACTTTTGGGGTCCCTTTCCCCCCAATGCTGGAGAGCAAACCATGCTTATAAGAACTGTATCCAGTGATGGCACACGCCTTTAATCCCAGCCCTTGGGAGGCAGAGGCAGGTGGATTTCTGAGTTCGAGGCCAGCCTGGTCTACAGAGTGAGTTCCAGGCCAGCCAGGGCTACACAGAGAAACCCTGTCTCGAAAAACAAAACAATCAAAAAAACAAACAAAAAACAACAACAAAACAAAACAAAACAAAGCAACACCAACAACAAAACCTATATCCTAGGGTCTAGACAGATGGCTTAGCGGTTAAGAGTACTTGCTGCTCTTCCAGAGAACCAAATTCAGTTCTCAGCATCTGTGTCAGCAGGCTGAGCCTCCTGATATTTCAGCTCTAGAGGATCTGATGCCCTCTTCTGATCTCTGCAGACACCAGCAACACATGTGCCATACACTCATACAGACACAGAGACACCGCCACACACACACACACACACACACACACACACACACACATGCACACACGTGCATATGTAGGAATAATATAAACTTTTTTAAAAAAATGCATAAAGGCAAATGTTCTGCCAAGAGAGTTCCCTCTCCAGTCCTACAGTATCTCACTCTGTGGGTGAAGCTGGCCCCTCTGGCTGATGATGGTGATGATAGTGATAGTGGTGATGGTGGTGATGATGGTGAAGATGTGTGTGTGTGTGTGTGTGTGTGTGTGTGTGTGTGTGTGTGTACATGCTGTGGCCTCTCTGCAGTCAGAGGACAACCTGCAGGAATCAGTTCTTTGCTTTCACTGTGTGGGTTCTGGGAACTGAACTCAGGTCATCAAGCACTTTTACTCATTGAGCCATTCCCCTGGCCCTGGCCTCCAACTCCTCTTAGCACATGGCTCTGCTGGTCCCCACTTGGCACAAGGTGGCCCTGCACCCTTGAACTGGAGAATGAAGTGACAGGATGCAAATGTGTTCTTCCTTTTCTCTTTTCACACAGGATTAGGGTTTCAGAGGCATCAGAGAGACCCCCCCATCCATGAAGGAGAGGCAGGAATTGGAGGTTCCAGGTAAGCCTCGGATACACAGATGGTGCGGGTAGCCTTGGATACACAGCGAACTTGGGTTGGGGTAGGGACAAAACAAAGAAAACACAAGCACCCGGCTTCAGCTGTCACGTGTAGAAAAACCCTCACCGTGAAAGAAAGCCTTTCCACCAAGCCAGACTCAGGAGCTGTCCGAATGCTTCTCACCTGATAGACCAGATATGACAGCTGGGCCACAAAGATGCCCCTATCCAGGCCCCCTGCTCCCTACTGGGGCCCCGCGCGGCACTGCACTTCCCTCAATGACTCTAAGGCAACCAATAAGAATGGCAGCAGATGAGGCAGAGAGCATATTTTAATAGTCTGGGGAGGTGGCATCCTCACAGAGCGGTGTAAAAAGAGCAAAATGATTTTGGATAAACCCTGAAGAAATTTTATTGCCCAGCACAGCGTAAATCAAGCCCTCTGCAAATGCAATAAAACAACTGTTTAGTCTGCATGGCTCATACCACAGACTTCAGGATTCTGTGTTTTGATCTTATTGCTGCAATAAACTGTCTAGACAGCAATTAACAAACTACTTTTCCTTCAGATGTTTGTAGGGCCGCTGAAGCGGCTTCAGCACTTACAAATACAGCGGCTTCTTCCTGCCCCCCCGCCCCCCCCCCCGTAATGACGGGGTAGGGAGGAGTGGGCAGGACTGGAATCTGGCCAGAAGGAGCCTCCTGGAGGGCTCCTCTCTAAGAACGCCCCCCAAGATGTTCTCATAGATGCTTCTTAAGGCTCCACTTGTTATTCTGAAGCCCTGATAGAGGACGATGACGAGAACGGGTCTTATTTATTTAAAATGTTTTAATGACATTTTGTATGTGTGTGCATGGGTGTGTGCGTGCGTGGGTGCCACCGCGTGTATCCACATCGGAGGACAGTTTGAGAGAGTCTTTTTACACTATGTGGGCCCCAGGGGTTGGATTAAGTCATCAGCCTTAGTGGTCTTCACCTGCTGAGGCACCTCCGTAGCCGCTTCACCTGTCATTCACCCAATTGTTAGGGCCTCTGCTCCAGGCAAGGACTCTACTATCAAGCTCCATCATCCCCCTTCTCAGAATTAACTCATTTCTATTTTTCCTTCAGGGTCTTACATGACCCAGGCTGGCCCTAAATTCACTATGTTGCTGAGGATGACCCAAATCCTAATCTCTCACCTTCAAGTACTGGCATCTCAGGTGTGTGCCATGCTAGGATCACAGGTATGTGCCATGCTGGCTCTTTGGTGCTGGTCAGACCCAGGGCTTCCTGCATGCCTGTGAGCATCCTACCAACAGAGCTTCATCCCTGCCCCAGAGTTATTTATTTTTAAATATGGAACACTTCAGGAATTTGCCTGTCATTTGTGTGTAAGCACAGGGCCATGCTAATCTTCTCTGTATCATTGCGATTTCAGTATCTGTGCTGCCGAAGCAAGCACCAGGGTTGTTTTGTTTTGTTTTGTTTTTAAGTAGGCAGCATGCGCTATCTAAGCTAAACCCCTCACATCCTGAAGAGGAGAGTCAGACGGAAGCAGGTTTTGTTTGGTTGACTTTGTTTGTTTTGGTCTTTTGAGACAGTTTCTCTGTGTAGCCCTGGCTTTCCTGGAACTCTACTTTGTAGACCAGATTGGCCTCAACTTCATAGATCTGCCTGCCTCTGCCTCTTGAATACTGGGATTAAAGGGATACACTACCATGCCTGGCCTTATGATTAATTTTTTTCAAAAAGATGTGTGTGTGTGTCTGGGATGATGGTCCACACTTTTAACCCCAGCACTTAGGAAGCAAAGGCAGGAGGATCTCTGTGAGTTTGAGGCCAGCCTGTTCCACTTAGTAAGTTTTGGGATAGTTAGAGCTATGTGAAGAGACCTTGCCAAAAAAAATTTTATATAGGTGCTTACAGGTGTACTGTGTATGTGTGCACATGTGAGTGCAGGTGTCTAGGGGTGGATTGTATGTGTGTGCACACTCATATACATGTGAAGGCAGGTGCCTGAGGATCCAGAGGACTCCAGATCCCTAGAGCTGGATTTACAGGCATTTGTGAGGTGCCTGACAAGGGTGGTGGGACCTGAACTTGGGCCCTCTGTAAGGTAATATGCATTCTTTTTGTTTTGTTGTTCTTGTTTTTAAGACAGGGTTTTGTTGTTGTTGTTGTTGTTTTTGTATAGCCTTGGCTGTCCTGGAGCTCGTTCTGTAGACCAGGCTGGCCTTGAACTCAGAAATCCACCTCCCTCTGCCCCAAGAGTCCTGGGGTTAAAGGCCCACGCCACCATGCCCAGCTGATAGTATATGTTCTTACCCACTGAGCCATCTCCCCAGCCCCTAGCATATTTTAATTCTAGGAAATGATGGGTTTCACTGTAACATTTTTATGTATGTACATGACATTTCAGTCACACCACACCATCCTTATGAAGGAAACTGTACCTTATTTTTGTTATTGTTGTTGTTTGGTTTGGTTTGGTTTAGTATTTTATTTTGGCACTTTGGAAGCAGAAGCAGGTGGATCTCTCTGTTTGAGGCTAGCCTGGTCTACATAGAAAATTCCAGGATAGACAAAGCTACATAGAAAGACCCTGTCTGAGGGGCTGGAGAGATGGCTCAATGGTTAAGAGCACTGACTGCTTTCAGAGGTCCTGAGTTCAATTCCCAGCAACCACATGGTGGCTCACAACCATCCGTAATGGGATCTGATGCCCTTTTCTGGTGTGTCTGAAGTCAGAGACAGTGTACTCATGTAAATAAAATAAGTAAATCTTAAAAAAAGAAAGAAAGAAAGATAGAGAGGAAGAAAGAAAAAAGAAAGACCCTGTCTGACAATTTTTTTTTACATTTAGTGTGTGTGTGTGTGTCCTTGTATGCACGCACATTTGCAGGTGCACCAGGGCCATGGCCAACATTTAGAGGTCAGAGATCTATTTATGTAATTCATTTCTCTCCTTCTACCATGAGGTCCCAGGGATTAAAGCCAGTCATCTGGCGCCTCTTCTCAGCCCAGGAGGTGTCACTTTAGCAGGGTGGTCTGTATTCAACACTCCTCCAGACAGGTGGCTGCTGCCTCTGAGTCAGTCTAGAAGTCATCCTAGAATAGGGGAGAGGTTTTGCCCAAGGTTCTGAGCCGGAGTAAGAGCCTGGGACTCTGTAGTAACTTCTGTTCTGTTAAACAGAGCACAATACAGGCTCCAAGGACTCCTCGGCTTCCAGCCTTACAGCACAAGGTCTAGATCATTCCAGCATGCACTTAGCTTTCAGATGGGCTCGAGACAGGACACTCATGGTAGGACGTGAAAAGGGAAGCTGCTTATGTCCATCTTTCCTTGGCGTGAGCTTCCGGGTGTTCCCAAGCCACTGTGAGATAATGCTGTACCAAGATGGCTGCCTGCATACATACCCTGAGCTGAGAGCTGCATGCAGAGACTGCTCAGGAACAACTGGTGTAAACACCAGCCACCCGTGCTCCCTCTGGGCTGCTGCCAGCTGGACCCATATCGGGAAGGCTTGAAACCCTGAACCCTGGTCCCAGATTGACAGCTGAGGGCTCTCTAAGACAGCATTGGCCTCTCAAGTGCTGGATTAGAGGTGTGTGCCACCAGACCCAGCCTGACCTGGTTGTTTTAAGTTGTAAAGGATAATGTATCTGTGCGTCATTAGTGGCGTTAACACTGTTACCACAGACTTGCTGGAGTGGCCACACCTTTAATTCCAGCGCCCAGAAGGTAGAGACAGGGGGATCTCTATGAATGCCACTTTGTGGGAAAAAAAAGTCTCAAAAAAAGAAAACAAAAAGGCCTGGCGGTGGTGGCGCACACCTTTAATCCCAGCACTTGGGAGTCAGAGACAAGCAGATTTCTGAGTTGGAGGTCAGCCTGGTCTACAGAGTGACAGCCAGGGCTACACAGAGAAACCCTGTCTTGAAAAACAAAGCAAAAACAAAACAAAACAAAACAAAACAAACAAACAAACAAAAACAAAAAAGAGAGAAAGAAAGAAAGAAGACAAAATTTGAAGTGGGGCGAGGAGTTCCAGCTCAGTTGACAAGTTGCCTGCCATACACACTTAAGGAGCCCAGTTGGTTCCCAGGAACTGTGTATGATATAAAACCCACCGTGTGCCTACTACTGGGGATGTGGAGACAGGAGGATCGGTGGGTCTCACTTGCTGGCCATCTTAGACTTATTGGTGAGCTCCAGGAATAAGAGAGCCTGTCTCAAAGGATGTGGTATTTCCAAGGATGAACCCTGAGGGTGCCGTCCACCCTCCAGCCCCCACACACTCACGGTCACACAGACATCTGCACACATAAGTGCAAAAAATAAACTAATTCAGCCGGGCAGTGGTTTAATCCCACTTTAATCCCAGCATTTGGGAGGCAGAGGCAGGCAGATTTCTGAGTTTGAGGCCAGCCTGGTCTACAGAGTGAGTTCCAGGACAGCCAGGGCTACACAGAGAAACTCTGTCTCAAAAAACCAAAAACCAAAACCAAAACCAACCAACCAACCAAATAAACAAAAAAAAACCCAAACCCAAAAAAAACAAAAACAATCTATAAGAAAATAGCCAGGCATGTAACCCTAGCATTTGGGAAGTTACAGCGGGAGGTTAAGAACTGAGGGTAGCCTGGGCTACGAACTGAGGGTAGCCTGGGCTATGTAATGAGACTTTATCTGAAAAGAAAAACAAACAGACAAATAAACATGTCTCCACAAAAGAAAAGAGAAAGTTATTTAGGGACACAAGCCCCAGGGTGGTGGCTTCCATCTGGATAAAAAGAACAAGGCACTCTGTGTGACTCGCCAAGGCAGCTTCCAGAAAATGCACAGGAAATTGCTGGTGAAATCAGTCAGAGAGAGGTCTTCAGTGGGGCGTCCCAGATTGGGGAAGGAAACAGACTGGAAAGAGTTAACTGAGGAACATTCTGGAATTATGGAAATGGCCTGTAGTCTGTCTTGTAGCTAATTACAAGTGTCCAAACTTTTTAAGCTGTACCTGTGAATATTGTTTAGCTGTCGGACCTTTAAGAAGTCGGAGGTAAAAAGGCCGGGCAGTGGTGGCACATGCCTTTAATCCCAGCACTTGGGAGGCAGAGGCAGGCAGATGTCTGAGTTCGAGGCCAACATGGTCTAGAGAGTGAGTTCCAGGACAGCCAGAGCTACACGGAGAAACCCTGTCTCAAAAAAACAAAACAAAAACAAACAAACAAAAAAAGAAGTCGGAGGCAGGGGGATGCTCAGTCAGTAAGGTGCTTTCTTGCAAGCATGAGGCCCCCAGTTGCACTCAGGTGAAAAGTCAGGTGTGAAGCCCGGCAGTGGTGGCACACCCAGGAAGGCAGGTGGATCTCTATGAGTTGTGGGCCAGCCTGGTCTAGATAGTGAGTTTCTGGACAGTGAGAACTACATAGTGAGAAGACCCTGTCTCAAAACCAAACAAATAGACAAACAAATAAAGCCAGGCATAATGGTACATACATGTGATCCAGCTCGGGGGAGATGAAGGTGGAGTGATTGCTGGGGCTCACTGACAGTCAGCCCATCCTAACAGGCAAGCTCCAGGCCGATGGGGACCATGTCTCAAGAACACAAAACAAGCAAGCAAACAAATAAATACACAAGGTTGGAGCTGGAGAGATGGCTCAGGGGTAAAGAGTGCCTCCAGCCCCACTAAGCTCACTTCCCATGCTGCCCCACTAAGCTCACTTCCCATGCTGCTCCACTAAGGTCATTTCCCCATGCTGCCCTGCTAAGGTCATTTCCCAGTGTCCATTTCCAGCCACTCACAGCTCTGCCCCCACCCCCACTCCAGCCCTAGAGGATCTGATGTTCCCTTCTGGCCTTAGGTACACATATAGACACATTCTCTCTCTCTCTCTCTCTCTCTCTCTCTCTCTCTCT
>NW_022196897.1:154867963-154874106 GCF_008632895.1 Mastomys coucha
ACACACACACACACACACGCATGCACACACACAAGTATATAGTAACTTTTAAAAAAATAAAACAAAACTGAGTTTGGTGTGTATTTGTTTAATACTAGAAATCAGAAGGAGGCAGAGGCAGGTGGATCTCTGTGAATTTAGGGCTAGCCTGTTCTACGTAGCAAGTTCCAGGACAAGCCAAGGCTACACAATGAGATCTTGACTTAAAAAACAAAAAAAAAAAACCACAAAGTGTGACGTTGGGCATTACCTAAGAAGTGAAGCCTGAGGGTAATCTTAGAAAGATCTTCCTGCCTCTGTGCCCAGAGCATTGGGATTAAAAGGTATGGCCCATCACTCTCAGATTAATTACTAAATTTTTGTTTTGTTTTGGTTTGGTTTTGGTTTTCGAGACAGGGTTTCTCTTTGTAGCTCTGGCTGTCCTGGAACTTACTCTGTAGACCAGGCTGGCCTCGAACTCAGAAATCCACCTGCCTCTGCCTCCCAAGTGCTGGGATTAAAGGCGTGTGCCACCACTGCCCGGTGCTAAATTATCTTAAAGCTTATGTATTTTTTTTTTCCAAGATAGGGTTTCTCTGTGTAACTGTGCCTGTCCTGGAACTCACTCTGTAGACCAGGCTGGCCTCGAACTCAGAAATCCGCCTGCCTCTGCCTCCCAAGTGCTGGGATTAAAGGTGTGCGCCACCACTGCCCAAGCTTATGTATTTTTAATTTAAATGCACTGGTGCTTTTGTCTCATGTATGCCTGCGTAGCACATGTGTGTCTAATATCACAGAGGCCAGAAGAAGGCATTGGTTCACTTGAAACTGCAATTTCAGATTGTTGTGGGCTGCCATGCTGGTACTGGGAACCAAACCGGGTTCTCTAGCAAAAGGTACTCTTAATGGATGAGCTGTCTCGCCAGCCTGTTTGATTCTTTTGTAACAAACACCTTTAAACCCAGCACTCAGGAGGCAGAGGCAGGCAGATCTCTGAATCTGAGGCCAGCCTGGTCTACAGAGCTCTAGGACAACCTGATATTCACAGGGAAACCCTGTCTCAAACAAACAAACAAAAAAGCCAATCCTGACTGAGGCCCCAGGAGGTTGACAGCTCACACTCCCGTGGGCTCTGTGGGAGCCCCTTTCTTCCTTCCCTAGTTTTTTAATCTGCTGCTGTGTTTTCCTAACATTTTTCCAGGCTTCATTCTTCTTGGCTGTGTTCACAGAATTCCCAGCAAATTCCTGCTTGACAGACAGTCCTGGCCCAGTCTTACCACATGCTAATTACTGTTTAGTTGGGAACAAAGTCTAAATTTACTCGAGAGTTTCATCCCTTGCAAGGAAATAAATAGATAAATAAAAAGACACAAAAAACGGGACAACTTTGAAGTTAAAGTCAAAACTTGACAAGATGTACCCTAGCGTCTCTATTTGTGCCCTGCCCCCCTTTTTGGTTTTTCAAGATGGGGTTTCTTTGTGTAGCACTAACTCACTCTGTAGACCAGGCTGGCCTCGAACATACAGAGACCTGTAAGAGTGTGTGCCACCACTGCCAAGGAACTATTCCTACTTTTCACAAAGTTATACGTGCTTTTTTTCCTTCATTTGGTAGAGCTGGGAATGAAACCCAAGGGTTTCCTCTGCATACTAGGCGAATGGTCTAACCTCTGAGCCATGCCTTCAAGACACATACACACACACACACACACACACACACACACACCCATGCATGCACATGAACACACACATACATGCATACAAGCACACACACATATAACATTTTATATATATATATATATATATGTATGTATATATGTGTGTGTATGTATATATGTGTATATGTGTATGTGTGTATATATATATATACATACATACATATATATGCATGGACAAATACATACATACATACACACACACACATGCACACACACCCATGCATGCACATGAACACACACTTACATGCATACAAGCACACACACATATAACATTTTATATATATGTATATATGTATATATATATATACATATATACATATGTATATATGTATACATGTATACATATGTATATGTATATATGTATATATGTGTGTATGTATATATGTGTGTATGTGTGTATACATATATATACATACATATATATGCATGGACAAATACATACGTACATACACACACACACACACACACATGCACACACACTCAAACAAATATACACACATGCTCTCCTGCAGAAGGCTGCTGGGGATAGCTTATAGAAGTCCTGTGGCTATCTGGAGGAAGGGCTGGACTGAGTGCCAACACTGAGGGCCCTCAGAGGGGCCACGCATACTAGTCACCTTTGATTGTGTTATTTGTGTATGTGAACATGTACATACACACATACCATGGCATCCAAGTAGAAGTCAGAGGACAACTTGTGGACGTTGGCTCTGTCCTTCTATCTTACAGTATCTAGGGATGGAGCTCAGGTCAGCGGATTTGGCAGTATCCACTGGATCATCTTACCAGCCCCTCACCTATAATTTTATACTCTTTTTTCCTAAGACAAGGTCTCTCTAAGTAGCCATGGCTAACTAGAACCCACTTTTTATCCCAGTCTGGCCTCAGAGTGATTCTCCTGCCTCAGCCTCCTACGTGCTGGCATTATAGATGATAGCTCCCACACCCAGCATATTTCACACAGTTTTAATTATTTGAACACTGTGTTCATGTCCATCGTTGTTTGAACTTTGCTGAGCTGGTGACAAACCTTGGGCCTCTCACATTCTCAGCATGTGCTCTGCTCCTGAGCTGTATCCTAGGCCTCTCTCCAGTCTGTAGGTGAGATGCATTGATTCTGCAATTTAACATTTCTGTGGAGCAGAGGTTGAGGCACAATCTTGCCATATAGGCAGGCTGGCCTCGAACTTGTGGACTTATGAGAGCCTCCTGCTTTAACCTTTGAGTGCTAGGACCACAGGCATGAATCCCCACCTATAATTGAACATTCTTACAGTTTAAGAAAATTGTGTGTGTGAACATGCGTGTCCATGCACATGCTGAGGCACAGGTGTAGCATGCAGAGGATCATTTTTGGCACTTGCTTTTCTCCTCCCATCATGCGGGTCTTGGGGATTGAACCCAGGCCCCCAGGTTTGATGACAAAGGCCTTTGCTTGCTGAGCGATCTCACCTGCCTCATGTTACTGTTTTCATTTTCGTTTTGTCTTTGAATTCTAAAATTTAGTTTATTCTAAATACCCAACTTTTCTGTTGACCTTCACAGGAATAAGAAATTAAACCCGTTCCAGTGAACTAGAACATTCCATTCCATCAGGAGGCAGTCTGTAGCCTAGCGGTGAACACTCAATGCTCCAGGAGCAAAGCCCACAGTGCGAAGATCACGGTTCCCTGGTGGACCTTGCTAAGTATGCGCACCCCCATGTTCTGGGCAAGCCAGTTAAGAGAGCACTCCCAGTTCTTTGAGGCGTCCAGTCTTGCAGATGGACAGGCCCTGCCTTTGTGTGGCCTTAAGAAAGTTATTTATGGAGGACGGAGACAACGCTGGGTGGATGAAAGGTTGGGCTGTAAAGGAAAACAGGGGCTTAGAGGGGCAGGTTTCTCTCTATAGCAGCGACTCTCCGCATAAGATAAATCACCCTGGACCATTAAACCTTCAGAAGAATGCTTGTAAACCTCCCTTGACTCTCAGGGAGCACACTGTCTCCCTCGTACCCATGTGGTGCAGGGGCTCATGGCCTTGCCCCAGCCACCAGCTCAGCACAGTCTCACCCTCCTGGGGCCCTGGCCTGGGAAACTGAACCAGAAAATCGCTTCCAAAGCCATCCGTTTTGGTGAACAGCTGTCTCTGTTTGCCCAGAATGGACGAGTGGCCTGGGATGGGAGATGGAGACAACTCCAAGCATAATCAGGCAAGACCAGGGTCATCTTGGATGGAATAGTGGTCTCTTTATATCTAGTACCTATTTGTCAGGGCCTACTGTGTGCCGTGTACCAGCCAAGAATAGCTCTCCCTTTTTAAATTTTTTAAATTGCATATGGGGGCTGGAGAGATGGCCCAGCAGTTAAGAGCACTGACTGCTCTTCTGAAGGTCCTGAGTTCAAATTGCAGCAACCACATGGTGGCTCACAACCATGCGTAATGAGATCTGACACTCTCTTCTGGTGTGTTTAAAGACAGCTACAGGGTACTTACATATAATAATAAATAAATCTTTGGGCTGGAAAGAGCAGGGCCCGAGCCAGCAGAGGTCCTGAGTTCAATTCCCAGCAACCACATGATGGCTCACAACCATCTGTACAGCTACAGTGTACTCACATACATAAAAAACAAATAAATCTTTTTTAAAAATTGCATTGATTTAGGGCCAGGTGTGGTGGTGCACACTTTTAACCCTAGCACTTCAGAGGCAGAGAAAGAGGCACACATTTGTGACTTGTGCAAGTATGGGCTCTCTCTCCACTGAGTGAGTTCCAGGGATAACCCAGGTTTCCCGGCTTGGCAGCAAGTACTCTTACTCACTTAGCCTCCTTGCCAGCTCAAAGTCAGCCCTTTATTTGGTCTTTCTGGTTTAATTCTCACAACCACTAGCTTTGGCACCTCTCTATGTTGGGGATTAGATGGGGGGCTCCCCTTGTGAGAGCTTGGTGCTAGCATTAACGCATACATGACAGGTGAAGAAGCCGAAGTCAGTAAAGCCGAAGGCGACATCTTAACTCTCCTCTGCATTATGTGGCCTGGGCACTGAGCTTCTCCCTGGGCACTGAGCTTCTCCCTTCTCCCCATTCCTCTCCTCCTCCTCTCTTTTTCTGCAGTGCTAACTTTATATATATATATATATATATATATATATATATACACACACACACAGACACACATATATGGATGGAGGGAGGACTTTGGGGTCAGTAATGAGTAGATGCTTTTGTTAACATTGGCGATACAAGGCTCCAGAGGATCTGTCTGCACCTCAACTTCATTTGCCCACTGAGAAGCCCAGACTGATTTTCTATAAATCTCTGGACCCCTTCTTTGCCTGGCTTCGTGAACCCACAGTAGTGACTGGTCAAACCCAGCACTGTGTGCCTGACTACCTGGGACCACCAGAAACAGAAGGCAGTGGGATTGATTTTCCACCAAACTCAGGAAACTCCAGATCAGAGGGGGAACCCAGAAAAATGTGTGCTGGCCCAGCCTTACTCCCACCAAAGTCCTCTCCAGAGAGCTTTGCATATTTGAGATTTGCGGAGGTTTGACACTAACTACTGGCTCAGTTAAGAGTTCACTTCTAGCGGGGCCCTACTGGGTGACAGGAGTGTGTACTCTTACTTTACAGCTATCTGTGGAGCAGGTCACATTCTATTGCAAACCAAGGTGTGGACAGCTGCAGAGGTTCATTTAGAATGTGGCCTGGCTCAGGGCCTTCGGCATTGGTAGCTGGCAATGCCTGGAGGGAGTTAAGGTTACAACACAAGGTAGGACATCTATGTGGAGAGCCAGGGATTTGGTGGCATGTCCCGCACAGCACCAAACTGCCCCTTAGAGGAATGATGTCACTCTAAAAGCTATCGGTTCTGGGGATCTGTATGTTTGCTGCTGCATGTCCCATCTCCCATCATGCACCAGGCATGATAGTGACGAGGATGGCTGTAGGTGGGTTCAGGTTCTATTGGCTTTGTCAAGTGCAATGGTACATGTGAGTAACCCCGGCACTGGAGAGACAGAGGCAGGAGGACTGCTGGTAAGTTTGGGCCCAGCCTGGTCAACACAGTGAGACCCTGTCTCAAAAGGTTTTTTTAAAAAAGGTCTGGGTATGGGGTGCAGCTCAGTTGGTACAAGGCTTGCCAAGTGAGCAGGCCCAGCACTGTATAACTAGGGTTCATAACTCACGCCTACAATCCCAGGGGAGGTAGTGGGCAGAGAATGTGTTCCAAGGTCGTACTTGGCAACAGAGTTTGAGGTTCATTTTTCAAAATTCTAGAATGTTGCCACTGTGCCAGGCAGAGTTTACCCTCTGTTCCAGATGTGTCAGAAGCAAAGACAACCTTTATGGTGTAAGGAAGCATGCGTTCGTTCCCTAACTGCACAGGGCTTTATAGATGTGCTCTGTAGGAGAGGGAGGAGAAGGAGGAGGAGGAGGAGGAGGATGGGGGGGAGGAGGAGGAG
>NW_022196897.1:154874302-154885240 GCF_008632895.1 Mastomys coucha
GAGGAGGAAGAAAGGAAGTGAAAATAAACAAAAAAAAAAACCAGTGCTGGCAAGATGGTTCATCAGGTAATTGAGCTTGCTACCAAGCGTGACAACCCAAGTTCGATCCCTAGAGCCCACACGGTGGAAGGAAAGAACAGGACTTCTGAAAGTTGCCCCCTGACCTCTGCGGGTATGTGTATGCAAACACACACACAAATAAATGTAGAAACAGTAACAACAAAACTCCAGCCAGATGTGGCCTTTGGGGGATAGAGGCAGGAGGATTGCTGCAGATCCTAGGCCGGTCAGAGATCCTGCCTCGAAAGTAAATAGACAAATAAATCCCTTTGGTCCCTGTAGATGTCATAGCTGACACTGTAGTAAGCAACACCCTGGAATACCCAGTTGTGATCAGAGAAAGTTCCATATGGTGACACCATGGGACAAGGAAGATGGGTCTCACAGGGTGTGTGTGTGTGTCCCTCCCCCATAGAAACTAAAGGTGCCTTAGCAGAAGAGAGATGGGGTCCCACCAGGGAACCCAGCAACCTGTCATCATGGACAGTTTTAATGAATTCACCAAGGCTGTGGCTCCAGGGACATTTCCATTTTATGACATCTTTTTATACTCCAGAGGAGAGGATTCTGAATAAAAATGCTTTTTATTATTAGCATTTGGTTAAAACCATCCTTAAGGAGGTGTTAAGAGGTATCCTACACCCCACTGTGGAGGAAGCATGAGAGATCATAAAGCCCTGAAAAGCCACAGGGCAATTTGTGATCCTGCCGTGCCCGATGCGGCTTGCAGGGCCATCTTCAGAAGGGTACTTCCTGCAATTCACTAGCCCAAGCGCTCCCACCCCATCCGCCTGGAACCTTAGCGAAGGCCTGCGCAGGCTCTCTGCTTTCCCTTGAGAACTGTAGCCTGGTGCCCCCAAACCATTCCCCGTCCCGAGAGTTCCCAGAGAAGTCTGACCCTTACAGGTTGTTTACCTTTCTTTCCTGACTGGTAAGGAATTTAACAGTGGGGGGAAATATAGTCCAAAGAAAGCAAAACAAAGCAAAAGCCGGGCCACTTGGACTGCCCGGCAGGGAGCTGCTGTGTTCCTGAACAAATATTGTGATATTTTTTTCGGGAAGGCCACCAGTCGGTGACCCTCCTGAAACAGACCCGTGTGAAGGTTGGGGCATTTAAGATCGCCGGCTCGTCAGAGATGAAATTGAAGTCAGGCAGGCTCTAAGGGTACCGTGTATCGGACCCAGCTAAGCTCGCCTACCAAAGCCTAGCTCCGCAGAGATTGGGGGGCTTCGTGGGGGGGCGGGACAAGGGATGTGTGCAGAGGCAAGTAGAGGTGGCTAAGGAACAAATCTTCAGACACAAAGTTTCAATTGAGGGGTGTGCCCTCCAGGTTCTGCCTTCAGACTCAGCCGTGCCTCTGTGGGGCAGGACCCTCCATGCGCTGGCTGCCTCACAACAGAATAAAAGCAGTTGGTAAAAATCCACACCTAGGCTGCCAGTAAGAACCTCTGGTCTCATTAAAACATGTAGCTTACAATAACACCATCCACTCCATGACATTATCTGACCACCATTCTGGTCTCTGACTCGTCTCTGGCAAGGTCCACCTGTGGCCACATCTGGTGACCTCCGTGCCATCTCTGAACCCATCTTCCTGTCATGGAAGGACAGAACCAACTTCCACAAGTTGTCCTCTGACCTCCACATGTGCACCATAGTGCTTGTGCACACACAAACATGCACACAATTAATTGATAAATCCACAAATGTAACTTTTAGAATTTGAAGAAGGGCAGACAAGATGGCTCAGTGCGTAAAGGGGACTGCTGCCAAGCCCAAGCCTGAAGACCTGAATTTGGGCCCTGGCCCCATTTGGTGACAATGAGAACTGCCTCCAGAAAGTTGTCCTTGGACCTCTGCACAATGACTGTGGTATGCACCTGCACCCACACACAAAATAAATCAATAAAGAAAAAAAATTAAAGTATAGCAATTCTTCTCCAGCCTCACAGGAGACGGGTGTTTGGGGTGTTTTTTTGTGACTATTAAATTCTTGTTGTTGTTGCTTTTGAGATGGGCACTCATGTAGCCCAGGCTGGGCTCATACTCATTATGTACCTAAGGCTTGCCTTGAGCTCTCTATATGGTCAAGGATAACCTTGAACCCTTGATCCTTCTCCCTCCACCTCCAGAATGCTGGGATTGCAGCTGCAGCACCATAGCTGGCCTTAAGTTATCAACATTTCAGACCTTACTTGATTTTCCTAGGTCTTTTGAACTGCTTTTTAAGTAACTTGAAAACAAATATTTATGTTTCTCCGCAGTGAAACAAACATCTTTGAGGAAAAAAAATAGTTTTAAGAATTATATATTTTTGTCCTGTAAGATTTTAGAATCTAGATCATTCTAGGCTCACTGATACATAACTAAACTATATGTTTGGTTCATAGATCATCTGCAGAATCTTGTGGGAGATCCCCCAGAAGGCTTTGGATTGTGTGATTCTGAGCCCTCACTTGTCTGTCAGTGACCCCTAATAAAGACAATCACCCCCACGGCCCAGGTTGTTACATTTTTTGTTTGTTTGTTTGGTTGGTTGGTTTTTGTTGTTGTTGTTGTTTGAGACAGGGCTTCTCTGTATAGTCCTGGCTGTCCTAGAACTCTCTCTGTAGACCAGTCTGGCCTCAAACTCAAGAGATCCGACTGCCTCTGCCTCCTCAGTGCTGGGATTAAAAGCGTGTGCCACCACCGCCTGTGGTTGTTACATTCTTATTATTCACTTTCACTCTACTTGAGTAACTCAGAAACAGTCAACTAAGTTGAGCAGAGGCAGAGGACAGCTTTAGTCCCCCCCACGTAGAGGCAGAGGCAGGGGGATCTCTGAGTCTGAGGTCAGCCTGGACTACAGAGAGAGTTCTAGGGCAGACAGAGCTAAGCAGAGAGACCCTGTCTCACAAACAAACCACAAACCAACAGATGCCATACGACACTTGTTTGTTTGTTTGTTTGTTTGTTTGTTTTGCATATGACATGTCTGTATAAAGCAGGTTCACAGCACATCGCTGAATGGGTGAGAAGAGAAGCGTGAGTTTCACTCAGATGGGGTCAATGACTTGCCAGAGCCACGCAGCCTGTACAGAGCGGAGCAGAGATTTGAATTTGGGAACACCTGACACAAACGCACCTCTAACTCCCCCAAAGCTCAGGCAGCCTACCAAGATGGCATAAGTGAAGCTGACCAGAGGTTGTAAAACTGTCTTGAAAAGCCAGGGGAGGGGACATGGCCAGAACAGCAGAGATTTTTTTTTTTTTTTGAGCAGAAAAAGACCCTGGGAATTGGCTAATTAAACAACCCGATTTGAGCATGATGAGGCTGAGAGCCCAGCTCGGGTCATAAACCAGCAAAGAGATTTCGGATGAGAAGAAAGGCCCCCAGCTGCTCCCAAGGTCCCCATAGTGTGTGGTCAATCACTCAGACTGGAGAGCCAGGAGCTTGGGCCTGTCTGACCGCCACCCCTCCACAGCCAGAGCCCTGGGAGGGGCACAAACCAGTGGGAGAGGCTAGGGCGCTTATGGAAGGATTAGACAGGCTTAAGACAGGACACGCTGAATGGTGCTTGTCACACGGCCGACTTCCGAAAGGATCATAGTCCCTCCCAGCTGCTGCTGCTGCTCCTGGAAAGGGTGGCTTGGGGCGGATGGAGTGAACATATGAAGAAATCCATGTGTGAAGCGTCCCCTTTACCTTGTGAACAGACTTTGATGTGTTATTTCCCCTCCAATTCCCTTTGCCAGAGTCTTACTATGGATCCCAGGCTGGCCTTGAACTCACTAATGCTGGGATTCCAGGGGTGTGAACCACCTGGCCTGCCAGATTGATTTTTCTTCAAAGTCCCTATTACTACATTTTCATAAAGCATCTGTGTATCTGAGAGGAGACTAGTATTTGAGCAGAGGAAAACCCCTTCCTTCCCTCTTTTTTTTTTTAAAGATTTATTTTATTTTTTTATTTATATGAGTATAGGGTAGATGTCTTCAGACACACCAGAAGAGGGAATCAGATCCCATTACAGATGGTTGTGAGTCACCATGTGCTGCTGGGAATTGAACTCACAACCTCTAGAATAGCAGTCAGTGTTCTTAACCACTGAGCCATTTCTCCAGCCCCTCCCTCCCCTCTTAACTGCTGTACTGTGTGTAAAGCAAAGAACACAACCAAGGAGCTAGAGAGATGGCTACACAGTTAAAAATTCTGACTGATCTTCCAGAGGACCGGGGTTCAATTCCCAGCACCTGTATGGCAACTTACAACTGTCTGTAACTCCAGTTCCAGGGGATCCAACGCCATCATACAGACACACATCTAGGTAAAGCACAAGTGCACACAAAGTAAAAATAAATAAAACATAAAAAAAAAAGAAATTAAAATGGGCACACCTGACCAGACATAGAGGAGAGGCTTCTGACTGCCAGCTCAGCATCCTTAGTCGTCTGGGGTCTGGAAGCCACAGCTGCAGGGACGTGCCACTGAGGACCTCCTAGTGGGTGGTCTAATGAAGAGGGTGAAAATGCAAGAGGGCCAGGAGGTGGCTATGTGGCTAAGAACACTCCAAGTGTGAGCATGAACCTGATTTCAGATCCCAGCACCGTACACCAAGCTGCACGTGACTGCACTCCCTGCCACCCGGCACGGTTAGGGGTGGTTATAGGAAGATGGTCAGGGATCCAGGTTCAGTCAAAGAAAAAGTGAGAGGGTGATGGAGCGGGATGCTGGATGTCTTCTTCTGCTGTCTGTATCACACAGGCACATGCATCCATGAATACATGTGTGTGCATCCATCACGCACACACGCGCGCGCGCACACACACACAGACCTCCAAAAGAGGCCTGTAACAAATGTCAATAAGAACAGAAAGAAACCAAGACACTCAAATATTTCTTGTGGGAATATAAACAACAAAGCCCACTTGGGAAATAGTTTGGCAATTTCTCAAAGTATTAAACACATAAATTTCCACTTAGCCCAGCTATTCTATAGTCAGGCATATAACACAGAACCTACAGAACCGAAGATCCATCCACCCAGAATTCAGCACACAAATGGGGAGAGCAACATTATCCTTGATAGTTAAAAGTGGACGTAACAGACAGATGGGTAAACGGTCATGCCAAACAGTGGAATATTATTCAGTCATGAAAAAAGTGGGGGCTGGTGAACTGTCTCTGAGGGTAAAGGTACTTGCGGCACGAGCCTGGCTGTTGGAGTTTGATCTCTTGAAACCTACAGAAAGGTGAAAGGGAAGAACCAAGTCCACAGAGTTGTCCTTTGCTCTCTATGCACGTGCCATACGCACCATGGGTGCACACACACAATAATAAATAAATAAAAATGTCAAGTCAGCATTATGGGAAGTTCCTTGGCACAGCTGATTTAGGGCAGAGAGCCTAAGGGCTCTTGGGAACACCTGCGGGTGCTTTTGGTGTTTGGGACTTGAAGTGCAGCAGTCAGCTGCTGGACAGAGGGAGGATGCTGCAGAACATCCCCCGGACATTCCACGGTGCACAGGACAGCCGCCCTCAGCGTGGGGAGGCTGCAGAACATCCCACGGTGCACAGGACAGCTGCACCTCAGCGTGGGGATATGGGTCTTCAAAAGTCTGCCATCCCGAGGCTCTGGTAGCACACTGCCAGGAAGGATGGTGGGGGCAGGCGGGGTCTTCTGCTTCTTGGGATGCTGTATTCGTAAGATTTGGATGGGTTCAGCTACTGACCGGCTCTAGCCCATGTGTCCTGACTGCCTGACACTCTGTGGAGACTGTCCCTCCGAAAGCTCTGCAGAAGGGTTGGTCGGAGACTGGGGGTTCAAGGTCAAGGGTTCTGCAAACTAAGGAAGTGCAGAGGGACACACTGCCCAAAGCTGAGAAGGACCGTCGTGGTTCTTGTTTTTTTTTTTTTTTTTTTTTTTTTTTTTTTTTTTTTTTTTTTTTTTTTTTTTTTTTTTTTTATTTTGTTTTGTTTTGTTTTTAATTGTTTAAGAAACAACAAACACACTCTCAGTCTGGGCCAGAGAAGCATCTTTTTCCAGTGGAGCAATGCAGCGAGTCCACCCACTCACCCAGTGGGCCCAACGGGTAAAACCTTTTACTACCAAACCTGACAACTCTAGAGAGATCCTTGGAATGCACATGGCAGAAGTCGGATATCAACCCATGCAAATTGTCATGACCTTCGCATGCCCCTGCCTCCCAAAATAACAATAAATATAATAATAATAATAATAATAATAATAATAATAATAATAGCTGGGCTGTGGTGGCACACGCCTTTAATCCCAGCACTTGGGAGGCAGAGACAGGCGGATTTTTGAGTTCGAGGCCAGCCTGGCCTACAGAGTGAGTTCCAGGACAGCCAGGGCTACACAGAGAAACCCTGTCTCAAAAAAAAAAAAATAATAATAACATCAACAACAACAACAACAACAACGAACTGGTCAGAGTGCTGAGACTGGCAAGCTCAGCCCCAAGTGGTACCTACCATCTGCAGGAGCCTCCCCACGGCTCCGAAAGGCACCGCAAACATGGAGGCAGACGATGCAGAGAACTTAAGAGCGGGAGAATGGGATGGAAGCTGTGAACTGCTCTGCTCTGGACAAGCAGGGCGGTGATCCTCACACACTCTTTATAGCCAGGGCTGCCAGCATGAGACCTGGGCAAGTCCAGCCAGCAGAACTCAGTGGGTTAGAAGGAGACATAGCACAGGCTGGCCCTGCACTCACAGAGATCTGCCTGCCTCTGCCTCCTGAGTGCTGGGACTAAAGGCCTGTGCCACCAGGCACAGCTACTTGCCCTCCTCTGCTTTTTTTAAAGATCATCATTACCTGAATAATTTCCGTGTGTAGACTGAGGTGCACTGGCTAGTGGGCATTCTTAGGGGAAGCCTGGGCTAATGGAATCAGCCAGAATGGTGAGAGCTCATGAGAAAGTCCCCACCCCCTTTCGGGGGCCGTAGACTAGGAAGTCCCAGTTTGTGATCTCAGGAGCTCCGAGCTCTGTAAATAAAAGGGGGGGGGGTCCTTCTGTCCGTTTTTCAGCACAGATCGTACACTAACTGAACTATCCTCTCTACTTGCTTAATGCTTAACTTCATGACCTCACAGGAATTACTATGTCAAGGGCAAATTGACTCAGCTCCCTGCCTTTATTTGCTGACTGTGAGCCTGGCTGACAGCCACACTGTTCTGTGACAGACAGACAAGTAGATGGAGAGGATATCAAAACAGGCTGGCTAGGAAAATGGACTTTTTTTTTTTTTTTTTTTTTTTAAATTTTTGGAGACAGGATCTCTCTG
The DNA here is from genome assembly GCF_008632895.1 of Mastomys coucha. Classification (NCBI taxonomy): domain Eukaryota; kingdom Metazoa; phylum Chordata; class Mammalia; order Rodentia; family Muridae; genus Mastomys; species Mastomys coucha. The sequence goes on from NW_022196897.1 coordinate 154,881,652, forward strand.
CGTAGCTCAGGCTGACCTGGAACTTACAATATAGACCAGGCTATACTCAAACAAGAGTCAGCCTGGCTCTGCCTTCCTCATACTAGAGGACTGACAAGTTGTTGCTGGAATTTGAACTCACGACCTTCAGAAGAGCAGTCAGTGCTCTCATCTGCTGAGCCATCTCACTAGCCTGAGGACTGGTAAGTTGTATTCTTATTTATTTGTTTAGACAGAGTCTCCTATATCTCTTACAAGCCCGCCACAGTTTCCTGATTTATCTAAGGAGGCTGACCTTGAACATCTGATGTTCCTATCTCTCACTACAATACCTGGTTTGCGCTGTGCTGGGGATTAAAGTTAGGGCTTCAGATATACGAATTGTAAGCACTCTATTCCAGCCCTAGTTTATTTTATTTTTTATTATTTTTGAGACAACATGTCACTGTGCAGCTCTGGTTGGCCTACAATGTGCCATGTAGACCAGGCTGGCCTCAAACCCACTAAGTTCTGGATGCTGAGATTAAAAGCCAGCACCATCATGCCTGGCAGCATCTGACTTTTAAATCTTCTTTGTTTCATGATAGCAAATAATTCAGTCCCTGCAGCATCTCCAGGGACTGAATGAGCATCTGTCAGTGACAGGAAGTGAAGGTGTAAAATGGGATGCATTTCCAGTGGCTCTCAATTCAGTTCACGAATGGTGACATCGAATTTGAAGAAGTCAACGAGGGGCGGGGAGGGAGGCTAGAGAGATGGTTCAGTGGTTAGAGCAATGGCTGCTCTTGGAGAGTTGGCTCACCACCACTGTAACTCCAGCTCAGCTCCAGGGGATCATCTGACATCTTCTTCTGGCTTCCCAAGGCACCTACCCATACATACTAGACACACAGAAATAAAAATGAAAATAAATCTAAGCAAAGTAACAACGAATCGGGAGTAGATGACTATGGTTCCCCTGAAGACTTTGGAGAGTAACCCCAGCTACTAGCAGCCATTTCCAGTCCTTTCTATGGAAAGCCCTGACATGAGCTACAGGTCGAAGAACCTGTCTCCAAAGCGCACCAAGGGCTGCCAGGCCAGAATCCAGCTTCTTATCTGTGCCCTAAACACAGGATGTTGAAGGGGCTTGCTCCTCCACACAGCTAGTCCTCTGATCTAAGCCATCGATAGCTCTTATCTTCTCAGGAGACAGAGATGCACTGGATAGCAGCTCCACCCAGAGCGATTCCACTCCAAAATGAGATACTAAATGCAATCTTCCTACAGGAGAGACATGACAGACCCCAGCTTCTGCATTCATGAGATTTTGTTTCAAAGTGAAGATAAAGTGTTCAGCATGGAAAGGATGGACTCATGGGACAGTTAAAAAAAAAAGTCTTTGAGAAGGTTAGGAATAATGTTTGTGTGGAGTGTGCACTTGGATTAGAAGGGATGAAAAAACCCAATTTGTTCTGGTTAAATGATTGAGAGAATAAAAAAAAAAAAATCACAAAAAGAACATTTTAAGACAGGCTGGTGGTGGTGTCGGTGGTGGCACACGCCTTTAATCCCAGCACTTGGGAGGCAGAGGCAGGCAGATTTCTGAGTTCGAGGCCAGCCTGGTCTACAGAGTGAGTTCCAGGACAGCCAGGGCTACACAGAAAAACCCTGTCTAGAAAAAAACAAACCAAAACAAAAACAACCAACCAACTAAACAACAGCAACAATAAACCAGACATTTGTCATGAACGGAAATTACAAAATTCCTATTTCAGCATTTGAGGAAAAAGCTTTAGGAGCTGAAGTGGCTCACTGAAAAACCTGATTAGCATATGTCAGCTCTGGGATGGAAATGGGGCCTGCTGGGCAAGGACTCTTCAAATGGCCAATTTAAGCCTGGGACTTACATTTTTGGAAGCCAGGGCAGGCAGAGAAGGGGAGTTGAGGAGCTCCAGGCTGCATGTCTCTGTGGCCGGAAACCCTGCAGGTGGAGGAACTCTCTAGCAAAGACTCCTCGTGTGTGAGTTTGAGAACCGGGATGGATCTCAGCTGTGACGTGTATGCAGGTGTGAGGCACCTGAACTGGCCTCTATAACCATGCCAGTGTGGAGGCCTAAAGGGGGTCTCCACACGTGGCTGTGGTCCACATACAATAAACAAATAAATATAGACCATTTCCACCCCGATTCCTTTATATCCTGCAACCAAGTGTGTTGTATTCAATAACATTGACTTACCATGTAGGTTGGTGTTCTCTGACTTTTTTTTTTTTTGGTTTTTCGAGACAGGGTTTCTCTGTGTAGCCCTGGCTGTCCTGGAACTCACTCTGTAGACCAGGCTGGCCTCGAACTCAGAAATCCGTCTGCCTCTGCCTCCCAAGTGCTGGAATTAAAGGCGTGCGCCACCACCGTGCGGTGTTCTCTGACTTCTTATAAAATAAATGTATGCTGGGGTTGGCTGGGTGGTTCAGTGGGTACAGAAGCCTGCCACCAAACCTGAGAACCTGAATTTTATTCCTGGGACCCACATGATGGAGAGAGAATCTATTTCTGCCTGTTGTTCTCTGACCTCCACGTGTACACTATGACACACATGTGCACACACACAAATATATAAGTGTAATTTAAAAAGTTTTTAGTCAGGCACTGATACCTTCAGTCCTAGCACTTGGGAGGCAGAGGCAGGCAGATCTTGTCAGATCTCTGTGAGTTCAAGGCCAACATAGACTACATAGTAAGTTCCAGATCAGCCAGAGCTACATTGCAAGAGCCCTTCTTATTTTTGTTTATATTTTTACATAGTCCACCTGATGCAGTTTGTGTGTGTGTTGGGGCAGTCTTTTAAGAGAATGAATCTCTTAGATGTGTGTGTGTGTGTGTGTGTGTGAGTCTTTTTAGAGAATGAATCTCTTAGATGTGTGTATGTGTGTGTGGGGGCGTCTCTTTAAGGAATGTATCCATGCAGGGCTGGAGAGGGAGTTCAATAGTTAAGAGCACCCATTGTTCTTCCTGTTCCCAGCACCCCATGGTTGCTAACAGCTGTCTTCAACCCCAGGTCCAGGGGATCTGACATCTTCTTCTGGCTACCACAAGCACTGCACGTACACGGTGCACAGACATATATACAGGCAGCACAGACATATATACAGGGAACACACACACACAAAATTAAAAACAGAAAAAGATCTAAGAGACTTAGGCTGAAGTACAACTCAGGGTCCACCCCTTTCCTAGACTATATGAGGCCTAGGATCCATCCCCAGTCCTGGGAGGTGGGAGATATATAAATAAATAAATTAATTAATTAATACAAATAAATAAATAAAACAACTGCTATAGGTATAAATAACTTTTTTTCTGGTTATGGTAATATATGCTTTTGATCCTAGGATCTGGAAGGCTGAGACAGGAAGAGGCCAATCTGGACTACACGGTGAATACCAAACCAGGCAGAGCTAGAGTGTGCCCGGAAAGAAGCAGGGGGAATAGAAGAGGAAATGAAAGGGTGCCAGGGAAGAAAGGAATGGAGGAGAGAGGAGAGATATGAGAGGGGAGGAAAATGGGAAGGGGAGTGGAGAGAGGAGGGAAGGAGAGAGATAAGGGGGAGGGGAAGCAGGAAGAAGAGGGGA
>NW_022196897.1:154885471-154897633 GCF_008632895.1 Mastomys coucha
AAGAAGAGGGGAGAGAAGGGGATGAGAGGGGGAGGGAAGAGGGGAAAAGAGGAGGTAGGAAAGGAGGGAAGGGAGGATGGGAGAAGAGAAGAGAGGAGAAGAGAGAGAAGAGAGAGGAGGGGAGGACAGGATTGGAGAGGAGGGGAAGGGAGGATATTTAAGTTGGCCTTGGTGCCACAGGTCTGCAAGCCCTGCTACTCGGGTGGTTGAGGCCACACTGAAGATCCACGGGCTGTGAGGCAGCTGAGAACCATTGCACGCCTGTGGATCAGGGAGCAGACAGCTAGATGAAGAGAGCTGCTTCAAGGCTCTGTTCTCATGAGCCTTGCAAAGCAGAGCTGTTGGACATTGATCTGGAGGGAGAGCAGAGCAGGCGGACCCACTGGAAAGAAGCACGAGTTAGTGGGGTTAGTTCGTAGTCAGTACAACCGAAAGCAATGCCTTTTAGTTTGAACCAGGAGCTGTCTGCAGAGAGAATGGGAAGCTGTCTCTCGGGGGCTGGGACCAGAGGATGCCACTCAGTCGCAGACCTTCTGAAGAGGCCAACAGAATCACCCAGGCGTTGTGTGGACACATGAAGCAGCCTCTGTACTTAGTTTTATTAAGGCGTGCATTCGAAATGTAAATATGCTCTGCAGAGGTCCTTCTAAGGCTCTGACTAAGCCTCCAGCTGGCCTTCCCGATCGGCAGGGACTCCCTCTCCCTAGTGCCTCCAGGTTACAGTCGCCAGCTTCAAGCCGAGTGGGACACTCCCTCTCTTGGTTCGACACAGCATTCGGACTAGATGTCCCTCTGTGCTACAAACAGCCCAGAAGGCCATGCTGTGGACTGACTCTCTGGTCTCCGCTTCCTTGTCTGTGAGGGTTGGTGGGATGCGACTGGGGTGAGAACTGACCTGTGGTTCCCCAGGTCCTCCAGGACCACATCCTGCCTGTCACATTTCTCAGAGCCAGCGCTACCTCCAGCAGCGTTTCTGCTTCCATTGTTTATTGATTGTTACGTGACAAATGACCCCAAACCTAGCGTCTTCAGATGATAACCATACACTATCTCAGAGTTTCGGCAGGCCTGGAATCTGGGAGTGCTGCAGGGACAAGGGTCTGGAATGGAGTCTGTTTTAAAGTGTCAGTCAGGATGTCGCCAGGTCCCATTACCTGACGCCAGCGGAAGGAGATCTGCCAGGTACAGACACTGGAAGCCCCGCCCGAGCCCCGCCCAGCCATGAGAAGCCATTTTCTAGAAGGTATGCGAGGACCTCGGGCAATATCTTCATAAGCAAACGCTAAGCAGGATCAGATGGAGGGTGTGGCAGCAGCCGTGGTGCCTTTGGAAGGAAAGGAAAATCACCTTCACATTTATCGCTAGGGACAGAGCTGGCTGGTGGAGGCTCTGCTTGCCATGTGCAAAACCCTGGCTTCCACCGCAGCGCTGCAAGAAAACACATATATCTGTATGGTAAAGCCAGAAGTATGTGACTCACACAAGGCAGTTAACGTTTCTTACTGTGTAGCCTTAGCTGGTCTGGAACTCGCTATGTAGACCAGTCTGGCCTCGAACTCTCAGAGCTCTGCCTGCCTCTGCCTCCATAATGCTAGGACTAACGGCAATATGGGGATCCGTGTTTTGTTTTACTGGGTTTGCACTCTGTTTCTTTATGACCAACACTCAGAAGTCAAACATCTCTCCAGCTCTGCGCCATTGGAGAGCGGGATAGTGTGTTCACGGTGGAAAGGCAATCTCTGGGACCCTCTGCACATCCTTGCTGGAGTGGCCACGGCATTTTGATTGCAGACTCAATGTTAATGTCAATTGAAGGGGAATGAAGACATGGACCCCACAATCCACAGCTTATATCCATTAATTAACTCTCAAAGATTAGCTTTCTCTTTTCTCTTTCTCTGCTTTCTTGGCTTTCTCTCCCTCCTTTCCCTCCCACCTTTCTCTGATACAGTGTTGGTTCTTATCCCCCCATGTCTTAGCACTTCCTCTGAGCCGGGCAGTGGTGGCACATGTCCTTAATCCCAGCACATGGGAGGCAGAAGCAGGCAGATTTCTGAGTTTGAGGCTAGCCTGGTCTACAGAGTGAGTTCCAGGACAGCCAGGGCTACACAGAGAAACCCTGTCTCGAAAAACCAAAAAAAAAAAAAAAGTAGCAGAGGCTGGCCTGGAAATCACCCTGTAACAAAGGCTGCCTGAAGCTCATAGCAATCCCCCAGCCTCAGCTCCTGAGTGCTGAGATTACAGGTGTGTACCACCATGCCCAGCAAGATCTTTCTTAATCGATTGACCTGGTTTAGAAACGTCTGGAAACATCTTCTGAGCTTCCAGGATAGGACACTTGTTTTCCTCCAGACTCAGGGGCAGCCCTCTGTTACCGCCGAACTCAGAGCTGAGCCTGGAATGTCCCTACTTCATCCCCCTGTGCTCATTTGATTCATGTCCAGATTCAACATTCGTTCATTGATTTCTGTAACTCACTGTGCAGCACGGGTAGGCCTCAAACCTGAGGACACCCTCCCTTTTCTGCCTCTGAAGGGTGGGATCTAAGGTATACACTGCCACGGCTGGCTGTGCCACGCAGGCCTTCAGATGTCCATTGTTACAGTGGTCCCAGTTCAGGTAGCTCAGGTTTCTGTGTCCTTGTCCCATCCACAGCCTTGCTGTGCTTGGAAAAGTCTCCTGGCTGTGCTCACAGACCCTGTCCTGGCTCCTGGGACCACTAAGATCATATCAACTCTTTCTTTCCCATCACAATCCTCCTGGTCCAACCTGCTCTACCTGGAGATCTCTGAAGCCCTGGCCTCTCTCCATCTCTTTTGCTACCTCCTGCACACAGCCCTGAAGCTGCCTTGGCAGGGTTGGGACCCGTAAAATGAAGGTGGGAAATCAGGAATGGTGGCACATATTTATAATTCCACTATAAGGCCTTGAGGCTAGCCTGGGCTACAGAGTGAGCTACTGTCTCAAAAAACAATGACATTAAAAGTATAAATGGGGGGGGGGGGGACTGGGGAGATGGCTCAGCGGTCCTGAGGTCCTGAGTTCCAGAGGTCCTGAGTTCAAATCCCAGCAATCACATGGTGGCTCACAACCACCTGTAATGGGATCTGATGCCCTCTTGTGGTGTGGCTGAAGACAGCTACAGTGTACTTAGATATAATAAATAAATAAAGCTGGGCGGTGGTGGTGCACACCTTTAATCCCAGTACTCTCGAGGTAGAGGTAGGTGGATTTCTGAGTTCGAGGCCAGCCTGGGCTACAGAGTGAGTTCCAGGACAGCCAGGGCTACACAGAGAAACCCTATCTTGAAAAACCAAGATAAAAAAATAAATAAACAAATAAATAAGTAAATCTTTAAAAGAAGAAGTGTGAGTGTTAAGTCCTCACTGGTCCGAGGATGGGTACCTTCCTTGGCTGTCCAAACCATTCGCCCCTTGCTGACCGTCACAGCCACAGAGCCTCCCTCCAGGTCCTGAAGGCCTTCAAGACATTGCTTCACCTTTGAGTCTGGCCCCTGTGGCTACCTCAGACCAGCATGCTCCCCGCAACTCTCCAAACCTCCCTTTCTTCTTGCATCTGTTCTTTCTTCCAATGGAGCTTCCCTGGGCCTTGCTGACCCGTTGATTCTGACCTTGTGTTCCCGAGGTCTTTTGTTTGTTTGTTTGTTTGTTTTCAAGACAGGGTTTCTCTGTGTCGTCATGGCTGTCCTGGAACTCACTCTGTAGACCGAAGTGAGGCAGAGGCAGGCGGATTTCCGAGTTCGAGGCCAGCCTGGTCTACAGAGTGAGTTCTAGGACAGCCAGGGCTACACAGAGAAACCCTGTCTCAAAAAAACAAAAACAACAACAAAAAAAAGAAAGCTGGGCTCACTGGGCACCCGTCACAGCATCCAAAGACATTTGGGGGAAACCAGGTGGGGTGGTGCCTGCCCGCCAGTGCAGCCCTCAACAGGCAGGGCTGAGAGTGTGAGTGAGTGTGAGGCTAGCTGGGATTAGAGTAAGACTTTGTCCTTAAAAGGGTAGCTGGGGCAGGGGCTGTGGGGGGAACGCCTGGAGAGTTGGCTCAGAGGTTAAGAGCACTGGTTGTTCTTCCAGAGGTCCTGAGTTCAATTCCCAGCAACCACATGGTGGTTTATAACCATCCATGATAGAATCTGATGCCCTTTTCTGGTGTGTCTGAAGACAGCTACAGTATACTCATATACATGAAATAAAATAAACCTTAAAAAACAAAAAAGAGAGGAAGAGCAAGAAGAAGAAGAGGAAGAAGAGGAGGAAGAGGAAGAAGAGGAGGAGGAGGAGGAGGAGGAGGAGGAGGAGGAGGAGGAGGAGGAGGATATTTGGGAAGTACTGTGGTGTATAAAAATCCTTCAGTTTTAGCTACATAACCTAAGGGGTTTAGTGACAATTCACAGGCTATAATTTCAAATTCCTAAAGAAACATAAATAACACATGATGTTTACGATCATCCCTGAATATACACAATCTCTATTCCATCTCAAGGAGGCGGGGTGGGCCTGGTCAGTCCCTGCACCAGAAAGCAGATGTGAAGTCAGTGATTCAGCACCAGGGGCTGTGAGATAAGATCTCCTCGGCCCTTCTGTGTGGAGTCTCAGAGTCTTCAGAAGGAAAGCTGAAGAGAGGCCTAGAAACCAGAGGAGCTGCCAAGATCCCTCAGGCAAATGCCAGGTGATAGAATGCCCACTTAGCATATGTTTAGCATATGCATTATATTACAAACAGGCCTGATTATTGATTCATATATTCATTACTTTGCAATAAGGACTCTTGTTATTTAGCCCAGGTGGGCTTCGAGTTGGCACAGTCTTCCTCTTTCATCTCTATCAGTGCTGGGACTGTGTGAGGAAAGTGATTTTAATTAATTAATTAGATTTTTTTTTTTTTTTGGTTTCTTTTTGAGACAGGGTTTCTCTGTGTAGCCCTGGCTGTCCTGGAATTCACTCTGTAGACCAGGCTGGCCTCATACTTAGAAATCCACCTGCCTCTGCCTCCCAAGTACTGGGATTAAAGGCATGCGCCACCAGATTTTTTTCTTTTTAAAAAGAAATTGAAGCAAGGCCTGGAGAGATGGCTCAGTCGTTAAGAGCACTGACTACTCTTCCAGAGGTCCTGAGTTCAATTCCCAGCAACCACATGGTGGCTCACAACCATCTGTAATGAGGTCTGATGCCCTCTTCTGGTGTGTCTGAAGACAGCTACAGTGTACTTACATATAATAAATAAATAAATCTTTTTTTTTTTTTGGTTTTGGTTTTTTGAGACAGAGTTTCTCTGTGTAGCCCTGGCTGTCCTGGAACTCACTCTGTAGACCAGGCTGGCCTCAAACTCAGAAATCTGTCTGCCTCTGCCTCCCAAATGCTGGGGTTAAAGGCGTGTGCCACCACTGCCCGGCTAAATAAATATTTAAAAGAAATATTTTGAAGCAAGGTTTCCTGTAGCTCAGGCTAGCTTCAAACTCAGTCAATGATGACCTTGAGTTCATGATCCTAATGACTCTACCTCCCTGGTATTGGGATTATAGGCCTGTGTCCCACCACCTGGCTCCTTGAGGGTGATTTTATTATTTATTTGAGAGTGGTGTAAATACACAGTAATATATTGAGGAAAAAAATTGTCCCTGGGCCAGTGTCTTCCTCTCTTGTGTCCAATGTTCTCAGTGATTCTGTGTGCCTGCACTTGAAGGCAGGGTACCAGCTCCTCTTCTGGAACCTGGTCTCGAGGCACGTGGAGCTGCCTGAGGCTGGGTTAGACCAGGCTGCAGTCTGCTTTGTCCTCCATTTTTACCTTCCAAGATCCTGCCTGGATTCAGATACCAATCTGCGCCATGGACTCACCCAACTTTTCAGAAATTCCGTTTATTCTCTGGAACGGGAGAGCTCGATCCAATCGGTCAGGTGGAGGTGAGGTGGGAAGCAAGAAGCAGTTAGACCGCTTCTGGTCTGACAGATCAAATGGTGGTGAGGATGTAGCTCCGTTCCTAGTGCTCTGGCCCAACATGCAGGAAGCCCTGAGTTCCCGTCCTAGAATCACATAATCCTCTGTGGAGGTGCACTCCTAACAACCCCTTCTTTGGAGGGGAAGGCAGGAAGCTCAGCTGTTCAGGGCCATCCTTAGGTACGTGATGCCTTTGAGGCTAGCCTGGGCTGCTGGAGAGTCCTGTCTCAAAGGAGAAGGATAAGCAGTTGTTTCCCCGTACTCACCCTCAGAACGCCAGCTGTCGTTAGAGCTTCCTGATTGCTCTGACTTTAATCTAGGACCCTTAGAAGACAGCATTGTTGATAAGCACACAAGGATACTCAGAAGACACACTGTCGATGTCGATAAAGGGATTCTGGAAGATTCAAAGTCCACAGACCACGCCCCTCTTTGCGCAGTGAACGCCTTGGGCTAGAATCCAAATCACTCAGTAGCAGAACCCAGCACTGGGATTTCACAATGGAAGCTTCATATCTTCTTCGGTTTTTCCAAGGCAGGGTTTCTCTGTGTAGTCCCAGTTGTCCTGAAACTTTCTCCGTAGACCAGGCTGGCCTCAAACTGCTTGCCTCTGCCTCCGAAATTCTAGGATTAAAGATGTGCAACAACCCACCTCGCTTAAACTTGTTTCTAAATAAATGAATCTAAAGGGTGGAAATTTTGACTAACAATCCAATCTATGTGCTGTGTTCTGGTCGCAGCTGGGCACAGTAACTGCTAATTAAGGTTAACAGTGCTTGCCGCAGCAACACAGTTTGGACATTGTGTGTGTGTGTGTGTGTGTGTGTGTGTGTGTGTGTATGGCTTGTGTCATAGCACATATGGGAGATTGGAGGCCAATGGGTCTTTCTTTCTCCTATGCGGGGCTCAGAAATGATCTTTGGTGGTGAGGCTCCCTAATCTTTTGAAGCATTTTGACAGCCCAGAACTATTATCTAAAAAAGATTTATTTTTCCTAGTTTTAATTATATGTATGAGATGTTAAGTTTGTGGGGCCCTGAGGTCAAGTCAGGATTGTGAGGTAAGACCCCTAGTCCCGAAAGGTAACAGCTCTCAAAAAATGATAGCAGTAGCCAGGTGATGGTAGTATACGCCTTGAATCCCAAAACTGTGGAGGCTGAGCCAGGGGGGGTGTCTGTGAGCTGGAGGCCAGCCTGGTCTACAGAGTGAGTTCCAGGACAGCCAGGGCTATACAGAGAAACCCTGTCTCAACAAACAAACAAACAAACAAAATGGACATCAACAATGTAAAAAGGAAAGAGAGAGAGAGAGGAGGAAGGATGAGGAGAAAGAGAGTGTGTGTGTGGAGGAGGGGCCTGGGGTTCATGGCCAGCCTGGGATATATAGTGCATTTGAGTAGAGTCAGGGCTAGGTGACACCCTGTCTAAATAAATAAAAATAAGTAAGCAAATAAATAAGAAAAGGAGGGAGGGAGAGAGAGAGAGAGAGAGAGAGAGAGAGAACCCAATCCCTCACAGGGGAAAAACTCCCTGAGCATTCCATAGCTGGCCTTTTTTTTTTTTTTTAAGATTTATTTATTTATTATAAATAAGTACACTGTAGCTGTCTTCAGACACACCAGAAGAGGGCATCAGATCTCATTACAGATGGTTGTGAGCCACAATGTGGTTGCTGGGATTTGAACTCAGGACCTTTGGAAGAGCAGTCAGTGCTCTTAACCTTTGAGCCATCTCTCCAGCCCCTGGCCTTTTCTGATAAGTAAGAAGCTGGGTCACACACAAACCACAACAAATAAAGGACGGATCCATATGACCTCTGAACCCACAATGACCACCCTTCTCCCAAATGCAGTAGATAAGCAAGGAGGAGAAGAGTAGCCATCTCTCAGGAACTCCCATGAGACAGCCGTGACTGCAGCAACTCCTTCCTCCGGGAGATGAAGACAATGACCATCCTCCTTACAGGCATGTGGGACCCATCCTCCTTACAGGCACGCGGGATGAGCTACAGTGTGGTCCCATCGACGTCTAACTTGGCAGGATGCTGGGTTGATTGGGTTTACTCAAACAGGAGAGGGCTTACTTACAGGAGGGTGGAGACCACAAGGCAGCCACACCGTACTGTCTCACCCAGCATGGATGTCGGCTTCCCCAAGGCTGCACAGATGGAGTCCCCAGCTCTGGTAACTTTCTACCACGTTGTACTGGCTAGTTTTGCATGTCAAGTTGACACAAGTTGGAGTTATCACAGAGAAAGGAGCCTACCTTGAAGAAATGCCTCCATGAGATCCAGCTGTAAGGCATTTTCTCAGTTACTGATCAAGAGAGGAGGGCCCAGTCCATTGTGGGTGGTGCCACCCCTCGACTGGTAGTCCCGGGTTCTATAACAAAGCAAGCCAGGGGAAGCAAGCCAATAAGTAGCACCTTCTATGACCTCTGCATCAGTTCCTGCCTCCAGGTTCCTGCCCTGTGTGAATTCCAGTCCTGACTTCCTTTGGTGAGGAACAGCAACGTGGAAGTGTAAGCTGAATAAACCCTTTCCTCCCTAATTTGATTCTTGGTCATGATGCTTTGTGCAGGAATAGAAGCCCTGACTAAGACACACGTATATACTCTAGCACCTCTTGATGCCACGAGGCTACGAGGCTACTTGCAGTTAGGGCAGGATTGCACACAAGTGATCGAGAGGCACAGCGGCCAGAAATGGGAATCTCGGTGAGGGTCCAGTGGCCTACCCTACCCCTCCTGTGAGGGGACACCAACAGACAAGCAGGAACTCAGGAGTCTGTGATGGATGGACCACAGCATCTTCAGCAGACTGGACTCGGACTTCACTTTCAGTTCAGTTGTGTTAGCTTTTTCACAGTGGTGGGAATTGCTTCTGTGGGTGACTGTAAAACAGAATAATAGCCCCTCGTGCCTCAGTCCACCTGGGATCTCTCTTCCTTTTCTCCCCTCAGTGGGGTCCCTGCGTGTTACCAAAGCTGATCGGGAACTCTTGGTCTCTAGCAAGTGTGAGCCACTATACCTGGTGCTATCTCTCTACCCCCGAGCATGCTCTGTCTCTCTCCTTGGACATCCAGAAAAATCCACCCCTGACTGAGTTTTCTTGCCTTGACCAGTCTTCAGACTGACGATGCTCACAATATTTCAAGCACGTTGTCCTTTCAGCAGAAAAACACAAGTCCCTAGGACCCCAGGCCAACCATCGAACTGTCTCAAGGGAAAATTCCCATCAACCATTTGTCACATAAAACCAAACAAATGGTCAACCTGATCAACGTGCTTTATGTGAAGCAAAGGTGCGGGGACTGAAAACAGGCTGTGGCCATGGATTCTAGCTGGGGGATCCCCGGAAGAAAGAGGAATTTCAAGGTCTAGAAGTAAAGGCTCTGGGTGGAGAGGGAAGGGGGGGGGGAGGAGAGAAAAGAAAGGAAGAAGGGAGGGAGGTGGAGGAGACCTCTTCACAGTGTTTAGTTGCAAGACGTGCTTCCCTGTTAGCAGCAAAACAGGTGGAGAGAGAGGGAGAGAGAGACAGAGAGACAGAGAGACAGAGAGAGACAGAGACAGAGACATAGACACAGAGACACAGAGACACAGAGAGACACACACAGAGAATAAGGAGGAAGAGGAGGAGAGGGGAATCAAGGGAGGGAAGAGGGAAGAAGGAGGGGTGAGTCTGGATAAAGGAAACCGATCCTCCCCACCCCTAGCCACCCCACCACCACCTCCCTGCACTGTCAGGAGACTTCCTGGAGGATTCTGGGTATTTGTTCTCTTGCTCTTTGCTTCTTTGCTGATTGTGAGTCTATGAGAGTGTGCAGGTTGGACCTCAGACTGTGAGAAGGGACTGAATGATACAATGTGTGTGTGTGTGTGTGTTTGTGTGTGTGCGCACGCGCGTGTGGAGTGTTCTCCAGCCAGAGTACCGGGGTAAGAAGGGATACCTCCCCCACAATGTGGTGGGGCCAAAATCTTCAACCAGTAGTGCTTGTTTGTTTTTATTTTTGAGACAGGGTTTCTTCCAGTAGCCCTGGGTGTCCTGGAACTTGTTCTGTAGACCAAACTGGCCTCCAACTCAGAGAAATCCACCTGCCTTTCTCTCCTGAGTGCTCTGATTAAAGGTGTGTGCTACCACTGCCTGGCTTCAACCAGAGATGCATAAAAGCCAGAGGCTGAGCTCAAGTCCGAGGGAATAATTATAGAGATGACAGAAACTATGTGCCTAGATATTTCCATGTGATCACAGTTTGTCACTTAAAATTATTATTTAATAGGCCAGATATGATGGTTGGTACACACCTATAATCCTAGCATTCTAGAGGAACAGGCAGGAGGATCAAGACTTCAAGGCCACACTCTAGCTACCACCTTGGACTACATGAGAACCTGTCTCGATAACAAAATGAATCAAGCAAACAGGAAATGAAATTGGAATGGTGGTATAGGCAGGCCTGTTATCTTAGCTGCTTGGGGAGCTGAGGCAGGGGAATCTAGAGTTCCAAGTCAGTGTGGAAAACAATTCTAGGCTAGCCTAGACAGCTTAATGAGACCTTGTCTCAAAATAAAGACAAGAAAAGGGGCTAAGGATGTAAGAATATAGTCCAGTGGTAGAGTGGTGCTGGTGTGCCTGAGCTCCAGGCTGGATCACTAGTAACAATGTCCCCTACCAACGGTTATGCAGACAACGGGAATTGTACCATCCATTATCCATCTGTCCACTCTTTTTTATCCATCCATCATCCTTCATCCATTATATCAGCCATCCATCCAGGCATCATCAACTTATCCTCATCCACCCACCAGTCAGTTATCCATCCATCTTTCTTATCTACCTACCTACCTACCTACCTACCTACATACCTACCTATCATCTATCTATTTATCTATCTACCTATCATCTATCTATCTACCTCTCTATGTATCTATTTGTATATTTATCTCTCTATATCTATCTATCTATCTACCTCTCTATGTATCTATTTGTATATTTATCTCTCTATATCTATCTATATATCTATCTTTTTATGTATCTATTTACCTATGTATCTATTTATGAATCTATCTACCTAACTACCTATCCATCTACCTACCCATCTTCCACTCATCCATCCACCCATCCATCTCTCCTATCTCCATTATCTATCCATCCATCCATCCTCCATTATATCATCTAGCCAGCTGTCACCAATTTGTCCTTATTCACCCATCAGTCATCCATCTATCCATCCATCCATCTATCCATCCATCCATCATTCATTCATCTACACATTCATCTTCCTTCCATCCATTATCCATCCATCCATGTATCATCCATTCATCCATCTACCCACCCATTTTCCTTCCTTCCTTCCATCATTATGCCTCCATCTAAGACGTGGCATAATGGAGAGGTGGAGAGGTGGGAATTTAGCTTGGAGCCAGGTTACTTTGGTTTGATGCCTGATTCCATCTCTCTGACTTAGAATGAGTGGCTCTAGCTCTTTACCTCGGCTTCTCCGTCCATACAATGGATACATTGATAGCACTTCCCTCCCTCCAACAGACAAGAGTCATAGGTTGTACAGGAGCCTGTGTCCTGATGCCCAGAGCCTATGAATATGTTGTTTCATTGCAAGGGGGGTTTAGAGCTTTAGAGAGAATGACGGTTTCTGATGAGATGTCTATACGACAGATTTGCTGGATGGACGAGCACTACATGGTTGTGTAGCTGATGTGAATATAGCACCTGGGAGGGCGACTGAGGGGTAAAGGACTCCGTCTGCCTTGCAAGGACCCAGGTTCTGTTCCCAGCATCCACACGGCAGCTCTGAGTCATTCTAACTCCAGCTCCAGGGATCTCACGCCCACTTCTGGCCTTTGCATGCACCAGATATGAATATGATGCCCATACATATGTGTAGTTAAAATACACACACACACACACACACACACAAAATAGAAATAAATCTTTACAAAATTATCTTTAGATAAATGTAAGTACAGATTCATGACAGAAAGCTAAAGGAGAGATTTTTATATAAGATACTCTAAAATGGATTAAAAATTGATCCTGGCCAGTATGGTGGTGCACGCCTTTAATCTCAGCACTCAGTAAACTTAGGCAGTCTCATTTTTGAGTTTGAGGCCAGTCTGGTCTACAGAGGGAGTTCCAAGCCAGCCAGGGAAACCTGTATCTGTGTAGCCTTGACTATTCTGGAACTCACTC
>NW_022196897.1:154897643-154918350 GCF_008632895.1 Mastomys coucha
AGAAATCCTGAGAGTCATGTGACAAAGCAGGCTCCCTTTGGGTTAGCTGCCAGTCCATAGTCATTTTATGGAAATGACACAACAGCCAAGAGGAGGAGCTTTGTGCTCCGTATTTACTCTATAGGATTTCTTTGTTAGGGCTGAAAAGGAATTTTTTCTAATATACTTTTTTTTTTCTGGAGCTGAGGACCGAACCCAGGGCCTTGTGCTTGCTAGATGAGCATTCTACCACCAAGCTAAACCCCCAACCCCATCATATAATTTTTTTATTATTAATTTTTGTTTGTTTGTTTGTTTTGTTTTTTGTTTTTTTTAAGACAGAGTTTCTCTGTGTAGCCCTGGCTGTTCTGGAACTCACTCTGTAGACCAGGCTGGCCTTGAACTCAGAAATCCGCCTGTCTCTGCCTCGAAAGTGCTGGGATTAAAGGCATGCGCCACCACCGCCCGGCTATTTTTAATTTTTGTGTGAACGATTTTACTGGTTGCTTATTCCGTCTTGTTTAACAGCCTAAAACATGGGTCGCTTAGCAAAGGTAACTAGTTTTGAGTGCGCAGCAGCAGTGAGTGCGGTCAGTTCTTCCCCCAGATCTCTCCTCTGAGCATCTTCTCTCCATGCTCCATAAAGTTATCATCTTTAATGAAAATACGCTCGCTGAGGCTCGGGGAGGACCTCAGAGCCATTTGGTCCTTTCCTGTCAGCAGAGGGAAGGGAGCAAGGCTGAAAGGGTTTTATTGTCACGTCGTAAACGAGCAAATGGCGTCTGTCAATACAAAGCCAGCCAGAGCCTCAGTCTGGGGGAGACCATCAAGAGTGTCAAGATGGATTTTGATTAACCGAGGTTCAACATCTCTTCATCTTGCTTCCTTCACTCTCCAGTATTAGAATGCTATAAAACATACAAACAGGAAGCTGATGACCATTAAACCCCTGCAGGGCCACCCCTTACTGAGCAAGCAGACAGTAAATAGTTCTCATCAAACCCATAACTAGGCTGAAGGACATATTTGCATGCTCAGGCTGGACCTGCTTTGGCATTCTGCTCAGAGGATTTCTTTCCAAGAATAACGCAGTCTACTTGCCTAAGTGTTAATTCCCACACGTTTTTCATATTTGGGTCATAAATATCGTTTAGACGCTGGTAAAAATGGCCAAGGTGTTTATGGGCTGCAGAAAAACACGGATGGCAAATGGAATCAACGGAGTCCCACCTGGATGGAGTGGAGCACTTGGGAGTGGGGACAGGGAGTGGGGATGAGGAGCGGGGATGGGGAGTGGGAACCGAGTGGGGACTTGGAGGCCAGAGACCCACCCCTACCCCTTCACTGCCCTGGAAGTCATTAAGGGGTGTATGTCTCATAAAGATGTTTACTAAGTGGTCACAGGGATCCGGCAGGGCAGGTGTGGGGACACTGCCAGGCTGGTTGTTAGAACTGGGGCCCAGCTGTTGAGAGGTCTCTTTCTCCTTTGTGGCCAGAGAGGATCATGGGACAGCCTAGGGCACAGAAAACTGTTAAAGGGATATCAGAAGAACCTTATAGAAGCCACCGTTCCTAACAGATGGATCTGAACAACAGCTGGCTGGGAAGTGGCAGACCTAGGCAGAAGTGTCACCAGGGCCATCGCTCCTCAGTCCTGGGTCTAGATTTGTTCTGATTTGCAAAGAGGTCCACATTTCCTTCCTCCCTCCCTCCCTTCCTCCCTCTGTCCCTCCCTCTGTCCCTCTCTTCCTTTCTTTCTTCCTTCCCTCCTTCCTTCCTTCCTTCCTTCCTTCCTTCCTTCCCTCCTTCCTTCCCTACTTCCTTCCTTCCCTCCTTCCTTCCTTCCTTCCTTCCTTCCTTCCCTCTCTTCCTTCCCTCCTTCCTTCCCTCCTTCCTTCCTTCCCTCCTTCCTTCCTTCCTTCCATCCTTCCTTCCTTCCCTCCTTCCTTCCCTCCTTCCTTCCTTCCTTCCTTCCTTCCTTCCTTTGTTTTCTCCTTCCTTTTCCTCCTTCCTTCTTTCTAGTTCAACAACATTTAAGACTTGTTATATTTTAAAATGTTTGTTACATTTTATTTGTGAGTGTGGGCAGTGGCACTGTGATGCATGTGTGGAGGTCAGAGGACAGTTTTTAGGAGTCTGTGTGGTCCTCCACCAAGTGAGTCTGTGGGTTCCATAGCAAGGACTTCAATTCACCTCATGAGCCATCACACCAACCTAGATTGTTTAAATTTATATTTATTTATTTATTTGTATGTGTGTGTGTGTGTGTGTGTGTGCATATGTCTGTGTGCATGTGTATATAAATGCAGGCACACGAGTGTCTGGGTGCCTGTGGATGACCCAGAAGGGTTGATTTTTCTCCTGATATGTTGTGAGATCAGGGAATCAAACACAGGTTGTCAGGACCTTCTCAAAAATGCTTCTATCGCCGGGCCGTAGTGGCACAGGCCTTTAATCCCAGCACTTGGGAGGCAGAGGCAGGCAGATTTCTGAGTTTGAGGCCAGCCTGGTCTACAGAGTATAAGTTCCAGGACTACCAGAGCTATACAGAGAAACCCTGTCTTGAAAAACAAAAACAAAACAACAACAACAAAAAATGCTTCTATCTGCTAAGTCATCTTTCTGCCTCTCCTCTAAATATTTGTGTGTGCATGCATGCGTGTGTGTGTGTGTGTGTGTGTGTGTGTGCATGTGTGTGTGCATGCATGCGTGTGTATGTGTGTGTGTGTGTGTGTGTGTGCATGCATGCGTGTGTATGTGTGTGTGTGTGTGTTTGGTTGTAGGGGGCAGATGTATGCCATAGCATTGTGTAGAGATTAGGAAAATTTGTGGGAATCATTTCTCTCCTTCTACCATGTGGGTTCCAGGGATTGAACTCAGGTCATCAGGCTTGGCGGCAAGCACATTTACACACGGAGCCACCAAACTAGCTGGTTTCACTCTATCATTTATTTATTTATTTATTTATTTATTTTGTTTCCTAAGGCAAGCTTTCAGATAGTCCAGGCTAGCCTTGGAATCCTGATACCCCGCCTCTACCTCTAAAGTGCAAAGATTAGAGATGTGTGCTCCATCTCAGGCTAAAGTTACGAGACACTTGTCGTGGTCGTTGGGGACCTCATGTCCTGGGCCTCAGTGCATGGCAGGCAACCACTCCAGATTACTGAGTTTAGTGCTGGGTTCCATCTGCCTGGACATCCTGCCCTCAGGCTCAGTGAGAGACTCTGTCTTGAGGGAATAAGGCAGACCATGATCCACAGACACAGAGCCCTCCTCTAGCCTCTCTGGGCACACACACAGGTGCAAGGTGCACACCAGTACACACATGTGCACAAATCCCCACCCCAAGAAAGAACACAACCCAAAAGGATGAATAAGTAAATGGGGGGGTGTGGGGAGGAAATAAAGTAACACACTATAAAGTTTTAGTTCATTTGCAGTGACTCATTGCTGTTGTTGGAAGTGCGTTGCAAAGACAGAACACACCGTGAATAATTGCCTGGAATCAGTTATGAGTTTGTGGGAGGGTCAGCCATTCCTGAACTCGGGGGAGAGGTTCAGGGTCCCTTCATTCTTCATGGAATTTAAAACCTTCCACAATAAAGAATCCCTCGACAACACCACATTAAACCACAGTGCTGAGAACCTGGGAGGCTTTGAAAGTGCTATGGGGCTCCAGCTTCCCTCTGGACCAATTAAAGCTGGAGATCCTGGGAGGCCACAGCAAGCAGGATGGTAGCTACAGGGGTCCCCTATAGTTGGCTGGGTGGTAATGGTGCATGCCTTTAATCCCAGCACTTGAGCGGATGAGGCAGATGGATTGTTAAGAGTTTAAGGTTGCCAGGAGGTGGTGGCGCACTCCTTTAATCCCAGCACTTGGGAGGCAGAGGCAGGTGGATTTCTGAGTTCGAGGCCAGCCTGGTCTACATGGTGAGTTCCAGGGCAGCTGTCTACACAGAGATAATTTATCTCAAAAAACAGTATCAACAAAACAAACAAACAAATGGTGGCTAATGAGGGACTGAGACTGGTTCCTGCTGTTGTAGATTTGAACCTTTCCATAGGACAGCTAAAAAGGAGGGACTGGAGAGACGGCTCTGGAGCTCAGTTACGAGCAGTCCCTGCTTTTGTAGCTTCCTGCTTCAGTTCCAAGCACCTATGTGGCAGCTTACAACCGCCTGCAATCCCAGTTTTAGGGAACCTAATGCCCCCTTCTGGCTTCTATGGACACTGCATGTACATGGTGCACAAACTCACCCAGGCAAATAAATGCATATACACATAAATTAGTTTTTAAAAGAAGGAGAAGAAGAACGGCAGGACATGAAAAGATTACCCAACTTTCTTGGAAATGATAGCATATTTTCAAAAAATATTTTTGGGCTGGAGGGATGGCTCAGCAGTTAAGAACACTAGTTGTCAGCTGCATATGTAACAGAAGATGGCCTAGTCAATTACCAGTGGGAGGAGAGGCCCTTGGTCCTGTGAAGGCTCTATGCCCCAGTGTAGGGGAATGCCAGGGCCAGGAAGCAGGAGAGGGTGGGTTGGTGAGCAGGGGGAGGGGGGGAGGGAGTAGGGTTTTTTTTAATTTTATTTTTTATTATTTTATTTTATTTTATTTTATTGGTTTTTCGAGACAGGGTTTCTCTGTGTAGCCCTGGCTGTCCTGGAACTCACTCTGTAGACCAGGCTGGCCTCAAACTCAGAAATCCACCTGCCTCTGCCTCCCAAGTGCTGGGATTAAAGGAGTGTGCCACCACGCCTGGCTTAGGGTTTTTTTTAAAAGAGGGGAAACCAGGAAACGGGAGAACATTTGAAATGTAAATAAAGAAAATATCTAATTAAAAAAAAGAAAAGAGGGGCTGGAGAGATGGCTCAGCGGTAAAGAGCACTGACTGCTCATCCAAAGGTCCTGAGTTCAAATCCCAGCAACCACATGGTGGCTTACAACCACCCATAATAAGATCTGATGCCCTCTTCTGGTGTGTCTGAAAACAGCTACAGTGTACTTACATATAATAATAAATAAATCTTAAAAAAAATGAAGTAATCTCTGAAGATAATATAACTGGTGGACCCTACAATACTCAGGGCAGATTGCGTGAAATGGGAAGGAGTGGATAGTGTTCCAAAATGAAACTGCTCAGTCATATTTTATTGATTTAAATACAACTCATCGCACATGCATCAGTGATTTTACCACACTGTACACAACACAGTTAGATGAATTAAACATTAGAGCAAAGAGTAAATACAGAAATGCTATATAGTAAAAAAAAAAAAGAAAGAAAAGAAAGAAAAGAAAAAGATGACATTTCACAGCTTTTAACTGGAAGACAGATTTTATTTCTAAATTATTATTATTATTCAGGAGTTTCACGTTGTACATTAATAAATTAGCACTTTGGCTTGAAAAAATAAAAAAGAACACTAGTTGTTCTCCCAGAGGACCTGGGTTCAATTCCCAGCCACATGACAGCTCAGAACTGTCAGTAAGTCCAGTTCCAGGAGATAGCCAGTCTCACTCAGACATACATGCTGGCCAAACAGCAAAGCATAAAAATAAATCATTAAGCCAGGTGGTGGTGACGCACGCCCTTAATCCCAGCACTCAGGCAGATTTCTGAGTTCGAGGCCAGCCTGGTGTACAGAGTGAGTTCCACGACAGCCAAGGCTACACAGAGAAACCCTGTCTTGGAAAAAAAAAAAAAGAAAGAAATCATTAAAAAAATGTTTGTTCCTGAAAGGGAAATGAATTCTATTCTGGGACTTTCAGCTGTGTCAGGACACCCCCTCCCCCTTTCCAACCCACCACACTCACAGTCTCACATACTTACACACACACACTCACAGACACTGTCATACACATATATACACACTGACACACTTACAGACACACACACTGACACACAGTCACACACTCCCACTCACAGACACACACACACACACTCAGACACATATACTCACACAGTGACACACACTCACACACACTCGAACTCACAGATGCATTCTCACACACTCACAGACACAAAGACACACACTCAAACACACTCATAGGCACACTGACATACAGTCACACACTCCCACTCACAGATGCATACTTACACACATAGACACACTCATGCATACACTGACACACACATACACACTCAAACTCACAGATACGCTGTCACACATACTCATAGACACACACTGACACCCATTCACAGACACACACTCATATACACACTCACACACAACACTCATACATGCTGTTACACACACACACACACACACACACACACACACACACGGACAAAAGGGCTTAGCAGGATTCTTGGAGTTAATGAGCTGCAGTTATGACCTTTGCTTGGTGAAAACCAACACAAAATATGTTTCTGTTTGTAGCTTTGATTTTCATTGTTTAGGATAAAACCAAGTTCAACTCCTTGACTCCACAGAACTTGTAGAATTTTAGTCACCGCTAAAAGGAGATTAATTTGAAAAATTGTCCTCCAGAACAGAAAGACTTGTTTTTCATCAATCTTAGACCTATGCTTGCTTTCTTTACATTTTTTTTTTTAAATACCACCATAAAACCACAATTTGTTATACTACTCTTTTTAAGTACATTAGTTGGCACAAAAGTCACTCCCAGGACATGGCCGCTGCGTTCAAGTTTGGGGCCAGTGTTTATTTGCCTGTGTGGGATTTTTGAGAGGACTGGGAGTAACTAAAATTTCAACAAAGTCAACTTGTGTTTCTCCCTCATTGTCTTTCTGTTGACCCAACAAACAAGCCCAAAGTGGCATGGCTTAAAGAAAGGGAAGCTGTGGGGCCTGGCAAGTTTTCTCACTTGCAAAGAAGGAAGAGCAAGCCTGTATTCCTGTCAATTATTGACATCTCACTGTGGTCGCCGGATAATCTTTCTCTCTCCCCTACTGTCTGTGCTCTCGAATCTAACTTTGTGTTAAGAACGCAGTTGACAACCCAGTGTATGAGAAGCAAGTCCTTTGTACGTGTCAGAATGAACAATTTTTCCTCTGGGCTCTCGAAGGTGTTTAAACAAGAGCTCCGTTGTCCCTTTCAGAAGCAGATAATAGGAAACTGAAACGAAATCTGGAGGTCATTTGGCCTCTTCCACTCGGAGGAGGCAGCGGTAGCAGCAGCTCCAAACCCTGGAGCGTGTGAACACGTGACCAGTTACCCGCGCTCGAATTTTTCACTGTAGACTGGGAGGATGCCCCTGCTCCGGGTAGTCGGAAGATAGAGATTCTGACTGAACCAGACTGGGGATCGTGGTGACCAGAACACTAACAGGCATGGCTGGGAGGGACTGCTGTGTCTTGAGTGTGTGTGTGGTGGAATTCAAGGGGAAGAACGCGGTGTGTGCTCCACACACCGGGGACTGAGAGCCAGAGACAAAGGCAGGGGACCCTTGAAGAAGTTGGGACTCAAATCTGAGTTACTTCAGAAATTATCTTCTTTTCTTCTTCCTCCTCCTTCTTCTTCTTGAAATTTAATTATTATTATTATTTTAGACAGGATCTCATTACATAGTCCTAGTTGACCTACAACTCCAAATATATAAACCTGGCTGGTCTTGAACTCTCAGAGATCTGTCTCTGCCTTTGCCAGTGCTAGGATCAAAAGTATGGGCCGCATTGCATCTTTTTTTTTTTTTTTTTTTTTTGAGACTGGGGCTGTCCCTGAACCTGGAGCTAATCAGTGACTAGCTAGCCAGGGAGCCCCCGGGGGTACCCCAGTCTCTGCCTCTCCAGCTCCAGGATTACAAGTGTTCATTGGTGTATTCAGCTATTTAGGTCGCTTTTGGGCATTGATCTCAGGTCCACGTCATCCTTGTGTAGCAAGCATTTCCTTACTGAGCTATCTCCTCAGTCCTTCAGGTATTTGTCACAGAGATACAAAGTTGCTATCTGAGTAGAAAATACAAAGCCGCACACGGAGTAGAAAAATTCACTGAGGTTCACAGCGTCTCCAAATTACCATCTTAATTAGACTCAGGCCTTTGCAGAACTCACAGCCAAGTTGGAACAGTCAATAATGCTAAATGAGATAAAGGAAGCATATGTTTTAAAAATTCTATCGAACTATAAATTATAAATACATATTTTATAATTATCGTGGGAGTTGGCACAAATATGTAGAGGTCTGAGGGCACCCTCTGAAAGTCTGTTTTCTCCTTCCACCATGTGGGTCCGGAGAATCAGGCACAGGTCATTAAGTTTGGCAACCAGCGCCTTTATCCACTGAGCCATCCCACCATCCCCCACAATGTGTTTGATATTTGCATTTGTGCATTTAAAATGCTGTAAAAGAGGCAAGGTAGCTCTGCACAATCTCACTCTCCATCACAGTGGGAAGGGGTGGCGGGGCCGGGGAGGCTGTGAGAACAGTCTGCTGCTATTAAATATATTAAATATATTTTCAGAGCTAGAGGAAGTGCAGGTTGATGGCCGTTGAAACCCAATATTTTCCATACAAATGCATATCACTCTTCTAAAAAAAATAATTTTAGGCTTTCAAAATCCGTTCCTTGGGACATAGTTGCTCCTCCACTTGGGGCGCATTCATTCCGCCCAGAGTAACCCCATCGGCGCGTAGATGCCTGCATTGGGGAAGATGCGCTGTTGTTACGCTAGACCCTTTTCAGCTTTAAAACGTGGACCTTCACCAAAAACTCTGACCTCCGTTCCCCCCTCCCATCCCGAGGCAGAGTGGGGACGAGGCATTGAATTACCAGCTTGTCACTGACGCCACGGGCTCTCTCAGTTCTTTGAACAGGAGCTGGGCTTAGGAAGAGAGTTTTTCTTAATAAGTAGCTGCTCCGGCTTTGATATGCACATCTGGATGCTAGGTCTTATCTGCAGCCAGCTAAGACTGCTTCCTGTGGGTAGATGATAAAAGAACAGCTCAAAATAACAAAAACGGAATAAAATGTGCCAGATGCCTCCGAAAAGCCGGACAATGTGAAAGAAAGCAACTATTGACAATTGAAGCAATCATTTTAGAGGCCTACTGGCTCAAGATTTTTTTTTTTAAGGGATTAGGGAGAAAGGGGGGGATGCCAACCTCGGCTGACAGGCACGGCTGTATTCTGTTGGAAATGAAGGGGGAATAACACGGAGCATGCTATCAATCACGTTGGGGGTTAATTTTGCTTCTGTCCTGGCCTGTTTCTGAAGCTTAAAAAAAGAAAAAAACTTCCCTTTTCTTTGTTGCCCTCTGTTTAAGCACAGTTAACTCTGAGGCCCCGCTCAATGATTCTGATTCACAAATTCTTTCAGGAATGACAAAGGATTTCACACAGACCGAAACCACCAAGAAGAGTGACCCTCTGGTGGGGCCAACTTCCACTTTCTCTCCCGTTTAGTTTTAAAGAATAAGTTTTTCTTTATTCTGATTCCTTCCATACCGTTTTTTTTTTTTTCTTGATTTCTTCACCACCTTTGTTAGAAAGAGTTCTCATGAAAACCTTATGATTATCTCAGCTTGGGGACATTTTGAAGGAGCTTCGGTCCCCTCCTTCGTGTGGACTGGTCTGATGTTTTCAGAGTTAGGGCAGAACTGCCTAAGGTGACACACAAATATAAGTCTAGCTCTCTCTTGTTCATTTCAAAGCTTGCTTTGTAAACACACACTGGGGACTTCAGTTACTCTGCGGCTGATTGTAACTGATATGTTAATAAGCAAATGAAACTCAGGGCTTTACATACATCTCTCCTTAGAGTGGAAACTGAGGACGGGGTGGGGGAAGGGATCTGGAGGGCAGGCTTCCCCCCACCCCCAGCCTAACCAGATAACGCCTGCATTGATTCCACATTAACATACAGCAGGCATGGGAAAATGATAGACTCCTATGCCACTGTCATGGCAACTGAAAAAATGGCTGCTTTAGAGGGGTGGGGGAAAAGAGGGCCGCAGGGAAAGAAAAGCCAAAGCCTGTCTCTTTTTTTCTGTTTGACATCTGTTGTTTAACATACAAAATTGTATTATCGTGATGAAGCCGCCGCTGCCTCACTGAAGCCTCACCTAGGAGTTTAGGGAGTGCAGCCCCAGTTCTGAGAGTGATTCCCCGACATTCCCACCTAGAGCTAAAAGCCCCCCTCTCCCCACCCCCCATCATTCCAGGTGTGAAAAGCTTGACTCTCTGGGGAAAGATGGGTGTGGGGACAGGGCAGGGAGGGACTTGTAAAGCTCACACCAAGTCCTGCCAGCGGTTACCTTCATTTCTCTTCTTTAAAACAGATTTTGAATTTTCCTAAAATGTCATTTGAGAGGGCTTGTCCTTGCCGACACAGCAAATCCGGAGAATACAGCTATGGTTTGTAAACACAGGTGCGGCCCAGGGTTTAAGATGGTTATTGAAGGACGGGAAAGACTTGCCCCTCCCCCACAGATCCCGGACCTCGCACACATGAGGGATTCCAGCAGGAGAGGTGGCCTTTATTTCCTTCCTTCTGCAGCTCCTTCCCAAGTTTGTATAAAGGGCCACTCATATAGCAACGACATATTCCGAATGGGAGCGTAGAAACTGATATTTAGGGCTCTGAGCACTGATATAAAACTTTCATATTGCCCCAAACATATATTACCTGGAGGAGATTCCTTCTTTGCCGCATATATAATATAATAATATTATACAAACTTGGGAAAAAGCCGCAGAAGGAAGGAAATAAAGGCCACCTCTTCTGCTGGAATCCCTCATGTGTGCGAGGTCCTGGGATATATATATCTTTCTTAACAATAAGTGACTTGGGCTGGCCAGATGTTGCTGCCAAGGCTAATGACCCGAGTTCTATTCCAGAAACCCACTCATAGTGGAAGAAAAGAACTTACTTCCAAAAGCTGTCCCTTGACCTCCGAGTGTGCGAGCACGCATGCATACACTCTCTCTAAATAAATGCATATTTTTAAAAATAGAATTTTAAACGCAGCAATTCGTAATCGCACGTGGGGGCTCACAGCTCGCAGCAGGGGCTCAGAGACAGCTGTGGAAGATTGCCATCATCCTCACAGCCCAACGGGCTTTCCAGGAAGGCTGAGATTAAACCCCCTGATAGGCAAAGGTCAGATAAGTCCAAACAAAGACCATTTATATAATTGCCATGGGTCATCAGCAAAGTTACCATTTTAAGGTGGGTGGGGAAGCAGGAAAGAAAAAACAAAAAACACCCCCCCAAAAAAAACCCCAAACCCACCCCAAGCCAGGGCCACCAGGTAGCAAGCTCAATCTGTAACAGCCGGGTCCTGACAAACGCAGGTTTGGGAGAGGGGCGCAGAAGCCCACGCAATCGGAAAGGTCAGAATGGAATTGTTTGTTTTTCCAAATTGTCGAGTAAAACTACAAGAAGCCACCTGGGTAAAGCCGCAGCCCGAATCCCCAGATAAAGCATACGGGGGCTGCAGGGTGTCTCCAGTAGATTGGAGACTGGAAGGAGGAATTTACTTGGGGGGAGGGAAGGAGACCAAAGGACATTAGAGGATCAAACCTAGCTAGGAGGCACACGCTGGGTGCTAGGCTTGAAGACGCCTGCCTCCTCACCCTACAAGGGCCTTTCCGGAAAGGGCGTTGGCCAGGCTGCTCGATCCTAGCCGCGAATATATATATTTTGCTTCTTTTTTGTTTGATTATTTTCTGCTTCAGGGTTACATCAGCAAAGTCTTTGTCCCGAAGGGCCTCGACTTTGACATTTGCAATTCTAGATTTTTTTTTTCATTCTGTTCAGATTCCGGAAGGGCGGCTCACTGTTTTTGTTTTTTACATAGTCATATTTATTGCACTTCAAAGAACGCCTTCCCAGGGGCCCTCAGACTCTCCTAGGGTGAGGGGCTCCCGTGAGATCTGAAAGGCATAATTGTGGGGATGGGAGACAAGAGTTCTCCCAGGGAACTTTTCCTTTTCGAATCTTTTTTCTTCCTAAGTTTCATCCCTGGGTTTTTGAAAACCTGAACATGCTCCCCCAACAATCGTTCAATTAAGCGGATCCCATATTCTCCGGCACTGTATGGAGCGTCACCCAGTGAGTTCACAAAGTGGGAGCTGGCTTCAAATTTTCTCCAAAATTCGAGAAATTAGACCAGTCGGGGAAGTTTCTCAGCAGTCAGGAAAAAACAAAAGACAAAAAACAAAAAAACAAACAAACAAAAAAAACCCGAGTACATGGAAGCATATGGGGATTTAAAAATAACAAGGAGCCCTGATACACCAAAGGCGGCTTCCCATCCGACCCGGGTCTTATCACTTTTGAACGTCGCCTCCCCAGAGCTCAGCATCCGGCTCTTACACCTAACACCAGCTCTCTCGAACTATGAAAAGTGGGTCAGCCAGTGGGTTGGCTCGGAGGGTCAAGACTCTTCCCGCCAAGTTTCCTCACCGGAGCTGGATCCCCGGGACCGCGTGGTGGGAAGAGAGAACCATGTTTGGCACGTTGTCCTAGGGAGGGGCTGACGGGCGTGCGCTCCCAAGCCACAAAGTGACTGTGTGCTTGGAGACAGAAGTTTTAAGGAGAAAACTAAGGTTAAATCAATTCTTTTTCAGGGCTGGAGAGATGGTTCAAAGGGCTCGAATTTGGTTCCCATCACCCCTGTTGGGCAGCTTACATTGCCCTCTTCTGGCATCCTCTGGTATTACATGCATGCGGGTGGAGTACATACATACACATATAAATAAAAATACAAAATTTTAAAATGAGTTCCCTTTCTCACCACCGTTATGAAAATACCTGACAGAAGCAGGGGGAGGGCGAGGAAACATTTTATCCCATGGTTTCAGAGTGCATCGTAGTGGGGTGAAAGGGGAGTCTCACTTGGTGGCAGCCGACTGGAGCGGCCCTTTGTCCATTTGGCAACAGGCAGACATGGAACACTTAGGATCAGAACAGAGGGGACACTTCATCTTTAAAGATCCACCCCTAGTGACCTGTTTCCATCACCTTAACCCTCAAAAATCACACCATGAGCGGGGACTGAATGATCAGAGTGCGCCTGCGCCTGTGGGGAGATACCTAGATTCAAAGCACGGACGTGAGGGCAGAAGGCTGGGCTCTTAGCGACACACTGTTGTCTTTATCTGTCATTACTTCATTATTGAATAAGTTTTAGGTTATCACACAGAGTAATGAAGTGTTTGTTTGTTTGTTTTTGTGGTGCCTTTTAAAGCCAAAAAAAAAAAAGGGGGAGGTGGGTGAGGATGGAGGGATGGCCCAGTGGTGAAGAGCATGTGCTGCACTTACCAGGGACCCCAGGTTGGTTCCTAGCATCCATGTTGGACAGCTCATAACAACCTATAACCCCAGCTCCAGGGGACTCCGGGGGACTCCAGGGGGCTCTGATTTGGCCTCAGTAGGCATCTAACTCAAGAGGGCACACACACAGGCTCTCTCTCTCTCTCTCTCTCTCTTTCTCTCTCTCTCTCACACACACACACACACACACACACACACACACAGAGGCTTGTTTCTTTCCCTGTGGGGGGGATCCAGGATAGAGTCACACCATGCATGTCCCTCTACGGGCTAGTTCTCAGATGCAGGTACCAATTGTGGACAAAATTTGCACTCCATGCCACCGTTTTCTTCCCTGAACAAGAACCCAAAGGTCGGGCTGGAGAGCTGGCGAAGCAGTTAAGAGCACTGACTGCTCTTCCAGAGGTCCTGAGTTCATTTCCCAGCAACCACGTGGTGGCTCACAACCATCTGTAATGGGATCTGATGTCCTCTTCTGATGTGTCTGAAGACAGCTACAGTGTACTTATATATATAAATAAAATAAATAAATAATCCAAACAAACAAACAAACAAACCAAAGGTCACTAAAGGTGGCGTCCTCACAGTCACAGCATGGCTGCAGCAGCCTGATCCCATACTCAGGAAACAGACACTGTGCAACTGCTTTGGAAAAAAAAAAAAAGCATCAGCTCTTAGGCCTACAGCCACCTAGGAGCCAGATGGACGCCAGCTACCTCTGCCTTCAGTTTGTATCTGTGCTTTAGCTGCTGAAGGCACAGAGATAAGTTACTGTCCTAACACAGCAGGGCCTTAGATTCCAGGAAGAGCCGAACCTAGGAGGACAATTCACTCCCCCTTAAAAGAGGATAATTACCCAAGAAGGTGAGGCCACACCCTGGACAAACTGCCTGACTTATCCCCTCAAGCGCAGGACAGGGGGAAGGACTGCCAGGGACCAGCTCTCAGGATAAGGATAGTGATTATGGAGAGCAGCCCCCATGCCCACAGGAAGGCTTTGCTAGTGGACCCTTGCTCCATCTTGCACTTAAGCCTAAAGGTCATCCGGTTCCCCGAGGATGGACTCAGGGGTCTCCGGATCGCTTTGTCTTTATGCAGTGTGTTGAACTTGTCTCTCACGGGGACTTGTTTCTCCCATTGATGTATTAGGGACAGGTGGCCAACCCTTGCCTGTTGGGGCTGCCGGCACCCAGGCTTGCACCCTAAAGATATTCCTAGCACCATCAAAATAATGTCCAAAGCAGTAGGAGGAAATTTGTATTGAACTCCGGGTCTTCTCTGTGGGGCAGGGGGCAGGCGGGCGGGGGGGGGGGGACAGGAAAACCTCTCAGAAAGTCGGGTTTTTTTAAGGTGCATTTATTTTATGTATATGAATGTTTTGTTTTCGTGCATGAATGGATACCAGGAGCATTCCTGAAGTCCTCAGAGTTTAAAAGAGGGCATGGGATCCCCTGGAACTGAGGTAATTAATGGTCGTGAGACACTATGTGGGTGCTGGAAATTGAACCTGGGTCCTCTGCAGAAGCAAAGAGTGCTCCAAACTTCCAGGTCACCTCTCCTGCCCCGGAAGTTTCTTCCTCTTCTATTTTTGAGGTCACCACTGCGTGACATACTTGCTTCTGGAACAATCTCTGGTTCTAGGAGCTGGTGATGGGCTCTTATCAAGAGAAGTGACGTGCGGGGAGATGGTCAGGAACAGCAGCTACATCACACTTCAGGAGTACTTCCCCGGGTGAAGCAGAGGCGGTTCAGGCCCCTTCCAAGTCTCTGGACCCGCTGCTGCATGGCCTGCTTGCTCACATTCCAGGCCTGAAATGACCAGTTTGATGCTGGGGCGATAAAGGGGGTGCTCCGCTGGAAGGTGGGGTCCTCCATCGCAGCAACACTCCTGGCACAGAAGCACCCGGCGGCAGACCTCTGAGAACATTCAAGCTAAGGGCTGGTGAAAGCAGAGAAATCTGAGGAGGCCGTAGGCTCTGCTCGAATGACTACCTCTCCCAGAAAGACAGAATTCTGGGACAGAACTCTCCCTCGGCCTTTCTCTCTGCTTACAAGTCGCTGAACACTGGTCCTGAGGAGATGACACACTGGGAAAGGTGTTTGTCACCAAGCCTGAGCGACTGAGTCTGATCGCCAAGGCCCACAAGATGGATGAAGAGAACCGGCTTCCTCTGTCCTCCACATGTGTGTGACCGCATTTCTGCGATCATATACAAAATAAGTAAACATGCAAAAAGTAGTTAATGATTAACGAGCAATAAGTCCAGAGCCATCTTACCTTCCTGGGCTTGTCTCCGTAAGATTTATTTATTTACTTTGTGTGTGTGTGTGTGTTTGTGCATTTTCACTCCCTGTGTGCATGTTGCCCACGGAGGGAGCCGAGGTCAGGGCCGCTGGAGCTGGAGTTATAAGTGGTTGGGAGCCACTGTGTGGCTGAGAACCAAACCTAGGAGAGCGGTGAGCGCTCCTTACCCCTGAGCCATCTCTGCAACCACAACCGCTGCTTCTCTTCTTTATGCAGAGAATGAAGAGAAATGGACAGAATGTGCTCTGGTCTCATCCCTAGATTTCAAAGGGGGTCAGTTTCTCCATCAACCCCGACTTCCCACCGACCACCCACGCTGGGAGAAACAGTCCCTTCCAATAGAGAAGGAACAGTGGGAGGTGGGCTCTAGTTCGTAGTTTCTTGCATACTTTTTTTTTTTTAAGACAATGTCATGTAACCCAGGCTAACCCAGGACTCACTCTCATCCCTCAGGCCTCTAAGGACTAGAATTCCTGGCATGCACCCAGCTGGATCTCTGTACCTTGGAGAAAGCTCTCCCCCAGGCTCTTCCTTCTACTTGATTGAAGTTGAGATTTCCATGGAGGATGGAGGATGGGTTTGAGGCTGGCGATGGTTAACATTGTTGGTGTGGTTGCTGTAAGCCAAGCACCATGCAAAGCACTTTCTTGTATAAAATGCGTTTCATCCTTGGTTGTGGTGGTGCACCCCTGGGACCCCAATACTCAAGGGGTGCAAGCAGGGGGACCAGGAGTTCGAGACCACTCGCAGCTAGATGAGACTCGGTCTCAAAAACAATGGGCTGAGAGGTGTGTCTGTGGACAGAGGACTTTTTGTCAACTGTAAGGACTTGAGTTTGAAGGCCCAGCACTCACATGAGGAAAAGCTATGCATGACAGGGTGTCCCTCCCCTGCTGCTGGAAGCTTGGCGACAATGGATTCCAGGGACTCTCTGGCCAGCCAGTTCAGTCAAAGAGAACTGCAGGCTAAGTGAGAGAAAGACACCAAACTGCAGGCTCTGGCCTCCACACCACCGTGTTGGTGCACTGGTGAGCATGTTCATCCACACACATATTCAAATACACATACATGTGCGCACACACATGTATCAAATACACATATGTGCGTGCACACATGTACACATACACATAATCAAATACACATATGTTCACACACACACACACACACAGACACACACACGGATTCCAAGCTGGGTTGCTGTGAACCATCACACTTCAGAGTAGGCCCCTTTACAGGCATAGAAGCTGAGCTTTGTGGAGGCAAAGGAATTCCAGCAGGAGCCAAAGGACTAACACCCTTGCCACTCTAACACTGGGCTGCGCAGGGTGAGGGTGTGTATGGGTGTGTGAGTGGGTGTGTGTGTGTGGGGTGTGGATGTGTGTGTGTGGGGTGTGCGTGTATGTGTGTGTGGGGGGATTTGTGGGTGTGTGGATGTGTGTGTGCGTATGGGTGTGTGTGGGGGTGTGAATGTGTGTGTGTGTGGATGTGGGTGTATGTAGGTGAATGTGGATATATGTGTGTGTATGTGGATGTGTGGGTGTGGATGTGGGTGTGTGTGTATGTGTGGGTGTGTGGATGTGTGTGTGTATGTGTATGGGTGTGTGGGTGTGAATGTGTGTGTGTGGATGTGGGGGTGTGTGGATGTGTGTGTGTATGGGTGTGTGGGTGCATGGGCTTGTTGGAAGGAGGGTGCAGCACCTGTAATAAAGTGGGGGAGTGAAAGGAGCCTGGATGCATGGGGAGCAGACCCTCGATCTAGCCATAATCAAACGTACAGAGGAAGAGACAGAATCTGGAGGAGCCACTGAGTCATGGTTCCAGGCAACGGCTGTCTGGAGCCAGCAGGAGAGGGACTGAGCAAGAATTTTTTGCCTAGAGCGCCAGGGCAAGCGCAGCTCTGGCGCCATCCCGGAGGCTGGACTCATGTTCTCTAGAAGTGTGAGCGAAAACAGCTGTTGTTCTGAGCCAATGGCTCTGCGCCTGTGGTAGATCATTACAGAAGGTCCGGAGATAGCAGGTGCTCCTGGCGACTGGCGGCTGGCTGCTGGGCCACAGTCACCTGGGCCACAGTCACCTGGCCTTTCTTTCCATAGTCCTCAGCCCTCAAGGTTTGGATGACAGCAGCAGCTCTGAGGGGGACTGTGCCTGTGTGCCTGCGGCCATCTGAGGGGTTGCATGCTGAATGCCTACGTGCAAACCAAAGCATTCAACAGTCTTGTCTCTCTCTCTCTCTCTCTTTCTCTCTCTCTCTCTCTCTGTTTTTGGTTTTGTAGCTGGCTGGGAAAGGGCTGTAGGATTGCTCCAGACAGTGGGTAGCATCTCACTATTCTGACCAAACTGACCTCATACCAGAGGTGCGTCCGACCCTGTGATGAGGATCGGGAAGGCACCTGGACGCTGTGTGGAAGGGCCTCCTGTTGGTAAAATCTCCCCGCTCTGGCCTGATACCTTCCCACACACCTACAATCCCAGTACTTGGCAGGTAGAATTCTCCCCGAGTTTATGGCCAGCTTACAGTCTAACCACGCAGCTCTGACTGTCCAGGAGCTTGTCATGTAGACCAGGCTGGCCTTGAACTCATGGAGATCACCCTGCCTCTGTATCCTGAATGTGCCACCACACCAAGCTTCCACTGGCACCTAAGTGACATGCTGGCCTAGGGGATGTGACAAATTGACACCGAGCT
This sequence comes from Mastomys coucha, assembly GCF_008632895.1. Lineage (NCBI taxonomy): Eukaryota > Metazoa > Chordata > Mammalia > Rodentia > Muridae > Mastomys > Mastomys coucha. The sequence goes on from NW_022196897.1 coordinate 154,915,861, forward strand.
CTCTTGGCTTGTCTGACAAAAGCTGGCAGGTCTGCCCTTTGCAGCAGTGACGTTTCAGAGCTTTCAGTCTTCTAGGCACCCTCAAGGCACCACTTTTCCTCTAAGCCCAGTTGGACATGAGTTAGTGACCTCAGCAAGGCCATTCTGTTCTGGCACTCTGTGGATGCCTTGTGTGAAGGTAATGATGGCTCAGATGACTACAGAAACTTGACTTAACTGCACTCAAAAACTGACCCTGGTTATTTAGGCATTTATTTATTTGTTTGTTTGTTTAATTATTTTGGAGTCTCTTATAGCCCAGGTTGCCTTTGAACTTGCTATATGGTGAGGCTAGCCTTGAACTCCTGATTCTCCTGCGTCTTTGTCCCAGGAATGGAGATTATAGCCTAGCTACACATTTGCTCACAAACTCATTCATTCATTCACACGTACACACACACACACTCACTAACAAACTCACACACTCACTCACTCATACACTCACACACACACACTTATTCACTCTCACACACACTCATACATTCACACACACACACTTATTCACTCTCACACACACTCATATACTCACACTAACTCATAGGCTCACACACTCACACATACACACTCACATACATTCATTCACTCATACTCACTTATACTTACACACTCACAGACATTCACTCACACTTACACTCACTCACACACTCACACTTACCCACCCACACTCACCCATTCACTCACACTCTCATACACCCTTACTCAGACACTCACTCATATACACACTCACACACACACTTGCTCACATTTACCCACTCATACTCACCCATTCACTCACACAAACTCACTCACATTCACACACTCACTCACTCACTCACTCAAACACACTCACACACTCACTCACATCCACATAGCTAGTATTCTTAGAGTTCCCATTTGTGAACCTGACTTTGTATCTGGGCTGTGATGTCACCTCCTGTCATTTTGGGCCACTTGCTTTCAGGTTATTGACTGAGCCCTTTTCTAAGCACCGGACCTGTGCCCTCATCCACTTGTTTCTTCAGGCTGTAGGGAGGGGACCTGCTGAACGCCTGTTTCTCTTCTACTCTTTTCTCCCTTCTCTTTTCTCTTTCACTCTCTCTCCTTTTCTTCCTCTGCCTTGTTGAGGTATACATGGCAGTATCCCACACTTTACAGGTGGGGATCCCAGAGACAGGGCCGTCCATGGACTGCCTGAAATCCTGATGGAGCAGGGTTCGAATCTAATAGTCTACTCCAGAGAGCAGATTTTTAGTCAGTGTTCAAAACCACTCCTCTGACTGTGCAATGATTCGATGCAGGCAAGCAATCCTGCATTCAGACAGCAAAGGCCAGGAGAATTCCAGGCTAGCCTGGACTAACAGCCTAACTCTCCATTTCCCCCAAAATATTATTATGTATTTTTTACTTAAGGCAATCAGGCAAATAGAAATTTAAAGTCTTGCTTACATTTTAGATAGCACCTTTTAAAGATTACCTTTTCTTTTACGAATTTACTGTTTGCATGATATAGTTAAAAAAAGGGGGGGGGCTGGGTGGTGGTGGCGCACGCCTTTAATCCCAGCACTTGGGAGGCAGAGGCAGGTGGATTTCTGAGTTCGAGGCCAGCCTGGTCTACAGAGCGAGTTCCAGGACAGCCAGGGCTACACAGAGAAACCCTGCCTCAAAAAACAAAAGCCAAAAACAAACAAACAAACAACCCCTCCCCCGCCCCCCAAAAAAGGACCTTGGGTTACTGACCTGAGCCAGAAGGGTGTTTTCCGTGGCCAGTTGCTACTGGGATAAGTCAATCCTGTTCCATCGGTTTACATAGAGTTTCTTTTCTTCTTTTTTTTCTTGAAGATTTATTTATTTATTATATGTAAGTACACTATAGCTGTCTTTAGACACACCAGAAGATCTCATTACAGATGGTTGTGAGCCACCATGTAGTTGCTGGGAATTGAACTCAGTACCTTTGGAAGAGCAGACAATGCTCTTAACTGCTGAGCCATCTCTCCAGTCCTACATAGAGTTTCTTAATTATGATAACTCAGGCACATTTTACGTATTTAGTCCGGGACAATCTCTGAGTAATTGATCCAGGCTAAATTATGTTTTCTTTCCATTTGAGCAGGATTGTCACCAAACAAATAAAATGAGAGTTTTGACACCCAGCTGCACACCAAAATTAGTGTGTGTGTTTTGCATGTCTTTAGAGGACAAGATGGGAGACCCCATGAGATGACTCAGTGGGCTAAGAGACGGGAGACCCCATGAGATGACTCAGTGGGCTAAGAGACGGGAGACCCCATGAGATGACTCAGTGGGCTAAGGTGCGAGCTGTCGGGCCTGACCTCATGAATTTGATCCCCAGGACTCAAAAGCTGAAAGGAGAGAGCTGATTCCTGGAAGTTGCCCTCTGACCTCTACAAACACATCATTACACACACGTGGTCATACTCCATTCACACGCATACACAAGTAATAAAATAA
>NW_022196897.1:154918360-154941278 GCF_008632895.1 Mastomys coucha
TGCCTCCCAAGCGCTGGGATTAAAGGCGTGCCCCACCACTGCCTGGCTGAAAAAAAAAACCAGTTAAGGAAAGAAGAAACGAAACACAGGATCTGGAAGCAAATGAGATATGATAAAATAAATCTCCGTGCTCACTGGGATCACAGGCTTCCCTTCCAGGATAAAATGGAGTGTCCGGGCTAAACTTAGGTTTTGTTGGGTGAGACATCGTGTCTGTAGGGTTAGGTTCCCACCCACCTCGTTCCCGGGAGTTTTGGGATCCTCTCTTACCTGTTTCCCTGCTTTGGGGCTTTCGGAATTGAATTTACTCTGTGTGAGACATCTTGATTTCCATTTTAAGACTCGACGATATGAGGGATTTTTTCCCCCTCTGTGCAAATGGGATTGGGCACACGCTGGATCCTGAGAGCAGCTTGCCCGCCATCTCCGCGCCTCTGCTCGTGTCTAATGAAGAGCAAAGTTTGTTTCGTTCCCCGACGTTTTAATTGCTACTTAGATGTCAGGGCTGCAATTTTGCCGTTCTGTAAATTACATCCCCAGCAAGGAAAGCCGGCAAACACATTTATTTCCTTCCTCCCCCTCAGATCGCTCCTTCCAAAGGCGAGAAACTTCATTAGGAAGGCCCGACTCCCAGGCCCACCCTGCTGGTTGGTTAGATCTTAAAGCAGTCCCCACTGCTCTTCCGAAGGTCCTGAGTTCATATCCCAGCAACCACAGGGTAGCTTACAGCCATCTGTAATGAGGTCTGACGCCCTCTTCTGGAGTGTCTGAAAACAGCTACAGTGTACTCACATATAATAAGTAAATAACTTTTTTTTTTAAAAAAGATTTACTTATTATTATAACTAAGTACACTGTAGCTGTCTTCAGACACACCAGAAGAGAGCATCGGATCTCATTATGGGTGGTTGTGAGCCACCATATGGTTGCTGGGATCTGAACTCAGGACCTTCAGAAGAGCAGTCAATGCTCTTACCCGCTGAGCCATCTCACCAGCCCCCAAATAAATAACTCTTTAAAAAAAAAAAGAAAAAAAAAAAGGAAAGAAAAGAAGCCAGTTCCCAGAGTAAAGGGCAGACAAAAGGGGACAAACCCTAGGTATGACTCTTAGGTCTTTCTGACAATCTATCAAGCAATATGTCACAAGAAAAGCATTTCCTTTTTAAAGCCATAACCATGTCTTACAGCAACCACCAGGAAGTGTACAGTACTTGGGAGCCCCTGGTGGCTTGGTGACACATTCCCGCAGCAGCAAGATGCTGTGTTGGGTGACGCCTGGGGGATGCTTGCCAATTGCACATGGAGATTAAATATAGCCTAATTTTTATCCTACCTAAGAATGCTTATTATATATATTCAGCTGAATCAGGACCCACCCCCCTCCCAGTGCTTCCCACAGGATCAAAGTTTATTTTCTTTTGATTAAAAGCTCTGTAGGTGGTCCCAGGCCCAGTGGCCTTCTTTCAATTTCAGCCTCCCTTCTGGTGTCCCACTCTCCACTCTGGCCCCCTTGAGGCCGGATCTCACGTGGCCCATGCTGGCCTCTGAGTCACTATGTAGCGGAGGATGGTCTTGAACTCCTGATTTTCCTGCCTGGCTTATAAGATGCTTGGGATTGAACCCAGGACCTAGTGCATGCTGGGTGTGTTCTCTCCCCACAGAGCCACAGCTCCTGTCACTTCTTTGCACATTTTACAAATGTCATAGGCTCAAGATGACAACATCTATGTGGGGGCAGCAAGAAACAAACAAGAAGAAGAGAGGCGGGAGAAATGCCCCTGCTGAAGAGTGCGGCTGCTTTTCCAGAGGAGCCTGTGTTCAGTTCCAGGAGAATCTGACACCCTCTTCTGGCTTCCATACCAGGAACACACAAGGTGCACAGACATGCATGCAGGCAAAATACGCATGCACTTAAAATAAAAAATGAAGAGTTTATTTTTAAAAATTAATAAAGACTTGAGTCATTTGGTTTGCTCTCTCTGATGGCTACTTGTGGATCAAGAAGCTTCAGCTTCCAGGCCCTGCAACCATGCCCCTGCCTCAGACAGAGCCTCACTGTGCCTAGCACTCACTATGTAGACCAGGCTGGCCTCCAACTCATAGAGATCTCTCTGCCTCTTTTTTTTTTTAAGATTTTGTGTGTGTGTGTGTGTGTGTGTGTGTGTGTGTGTGTATGTGTGTTATGTATGTACGTACACTGTCACTGTCTTCAGACACACCAGAAGAGGGCATCAGATCCCATTACAGATGGTTGTGAGCTACCATGTGGTTGCTGGGAATTGAACCTCTGGAAGGGCAGTCAGTGCTCTTAATCGCTGAGCCATCTCTCCAGCCCCCCTCTGCCTCTTAGGTGCTGGGATTAAAGGTGGGCACCACTGTGCCTGCCTCTGTCATGCATTCTCATTCCCTCAGAACTATAAGCCCAAATAAACATTTTTTTGCTATATGTTCCTTTGGTCATGATGTTTTATCACAGCAATAGAAAACTCACTAAAGACGTCAGGCATTAAAGAACTCTATCTCGGGACTGCTCAGTGGGTAAGAGCACTGACTGCTCTTCCAGAGGTCTTGAGTTCAAGTCCCAGCAACCACATGGTAGCTCACAACCATCTGTAACGGGATCTGGTGCCCTCTTCTCGCACACAGGTATCTATCTATCTATCTATCTATCTATCTATCTATCTATCTATCTTTAAAAATATTTTTAAAAAGAGAGCTCTATCTTGGAGCTGGCAAAGATGGCTCAGTAGGCAAAGGACCTGCCTCGAAGCCTGACGAGGCCTGAGCATCTGATCTCCAGGACTCCCAGGACAATGGAAGGAGAAACTCCCGGGAACTCTCACAAGATGCCCATTGACCTTCACTGTGGGCTATGGCAGTCACCGGCTACCTACCTCCTGCCAAGGGTCAGACAGACAGGAAGGAGCGGGCACACTCCGCAGCTGCTCCTGGAGGCCGTGGAGCAGGGGTGGGTAGGTGAGGGTGGCGGGGCGGGAGATGGGGCATGGCAGGAGACAGTGAGTGGGAAAGCCAGGCACCCAGCAACCATGAGATGTGCTTTTAGTTTTAGTAGTTTTTTCTTTTCTTTGAGACAGGCTTTCTCTGTGTAGTCCCAGTGTCCTGGAACTCATTCTGTAGACCAGGCTGGCCTTGAACTCAGAGATCTGCCTGCCTCTGCCTCCCAAGTGCTGGGATTAAAGGCGTGCGCCACCACTGCCTATTCATTTCCATTTTTAAAACTCAAAAAGCACGTTGTCTCCTCGCTCTCTCTCTCTCCCTCCCTCCTCTCCCCCCACCCCCTACCCCTTTCGTTATGGACTCAAGTTACCCAGGCTGGCCTCAAACTCACTATTGTAGCTTAGGATAACCTTGAACTTCTGATCCTTTTTCTTGTTTCCACCTCTGGAGTGCTGGCATTGGAAGTGTCTTCCACTGTACCCAGTTGTGCAGTGTTTGAGATGGAGCCCAAAGAGTCACCTGCGCCAGGCAAGCACCCCCTTCTTGTTTTTTGTTTTAAAGATTTATTTATTATTATAAATAAGTACACTGTAGCTGTCTTCAGATACACTAGAAGAGGGCGTCAGATCTCATTATGGGTGGTTGTGAGCCACCATGTGGGTGCTGGGATTTGAACTCAGGACCTTCGGAAGGGCAGTCAGCGCTCTTACCCACTGAGCCATCTCACCAGCCCTAAGAGCCCCCTTCTTGACACTTGGGGTCATATAAGTCGTTGTGTTGGGTCTGGTCTGAGAGGGGACGGAAATCTGACGCATTCTGAAGCTAATAGCATTCTCTCTACCTGGGACAGGCAAATGTCCCCAGACATATGATATGTCCTATTGTCTAGGTGCCAGTTTTACCTGGTGACCAGGCATAGTGACACACACTTCTTATAACACCTGGCAGGCTGAGGCAGAGGGATTGCAAGCTCAAGGCCAGCCTGAGCCAGAACCACATAGGGAAAACTTATTTCAAATAAAACAAACAGCCATAGTTGAGATAGACTTCTGATAATTAATATACATATTAAAAAATATAGCCGGGCGTGGTGGCGCACGCCTTTAATCCCAGCACTTGGGAGGCAGAGACAGGTGGATTTCTGAGTTCGAGGCCAGCCTGGTCTACAGAGTGAGCTCCAGGACAGCCAGGGCTACACAGAGAAACCCTGTCTCGAAAAACAAAACAAAACAAAACAAAACAAAAAAAAAAATAAAAAATATATATATAGTTATATAATTATACATGTATGTATAATACAAGAATGTAAATGTTATATAGTTATATTTGTACATACAACAAAATACCATTTTAATTGATATAAATACTGTATATTTGTGGATAAGAACATATATACAAATAAGTACGACAAAATATACACTATATAATTACAACTGAAATGGGAAGCATAGAGAGAGGGCATTCAGAAACACAAAGGAAAGCCCTGTCTGTCTGTCTGTCTGTATGGAACGCATTGATGGGACAGTCTAAAAATCAAGGAAAAAATTAAAAAGGCACATATATCGAAAGGAAAAACTTAAGTAAACAAGAGGCCATTCAAAACCCAAGCCTCAGTGACATGGTGTCTAATTTCTACCAAGGCAAAATGTAGACCAGATGGGATGTGCTGTCCACACAGAGGAATGCGGTTTGTTCTGGGGACCGTGTGTGTGTGTGTGTGTGTGTGTGTGTGTGTGTGTGTGTGTGTGTATGTGTGTGATTGTGATTTGTGGGTGGTATAGTGTATGTGGTGTGTGTGATATGTGTGTATGGTGTTTGTGTTCTCATTAAAAGGGCCAGGGAAGAAAGAGAGACAACCAAAGCCATGCTGTAGCCATGGGCTCGCTGGTATGGATTCCTTGTGTTTGGAAGGCAGCTGGAGGCGCTAGAAGGACAGCCAGCCACAGCTGTGAAGACCGTGTTCAGGGAGAATCAGTCTCCCTTTCTGTCATAACTCAAGTGTGCGGAGAACACTGAACACTGTTGTTATCTGAAGCTCAGCAATGAATTCCAACAGCTCTTTCGTGTGTGTGTGTGTGTGTGTGTGATTGTGATTTGTGGGTGGTATATGTAGTGTGTACATGTGTGTGTGTGTAGTGTATGTGTGTGTATATGTATGTGTGTATATGTAGTATGTGTATGTGTGTGTGTATATATGTGTATGTATGTGTGTATATATGTGTATGTGTGTATATGTGTGTATGTAGTGTATGTGTGTGTATGTAGTGTATGTGCATATGTGTATGTGTGTGTATGTAGTGTGTGTATATGTGTGTATATATGTGTGTGTGTATGTGTGTGTGTAGTGTATGTGTATGTGTGTGTATATATGTGTGTATGCGTGTATGTAGTGTATGTGTGTATATATGTGTGTGTATGTGTGTATGTAGTGTATGTGTGTATATATGTGTGTGTATGTGTGTATGTAGTATATGTGTATGTGTGTGTATGTTGTATATGTGTGTGTATATAGTATATGTGTATGTGTGTGTGTATGTTGTATATGTGTGTGTATGTAGTGTATGTGTATGTGTGTGTGTGTGTGTATGTTGTATATATGTGTGTGTATGTAGTGTATGTGTATGTGTGTGTGTACCCATCTCAGGTACAGCATCTGGTGCCAGGCTCTTCAGTGACTGCCTAGTGAGGACAGAGGGTTTTGCTAAAATTTTCCCCCAGGAAAACATAAACAGCTTCTGCCCTCCCCCGTGGGTCCATCAACAAACCTAGATGCAACTCTGCCATTGTTTATGGAGGTGGACTACGGAGGTGGGTGTGGGTGTGGGAGAGGTAGGAGGGGGTAGGGGCTTGGGAGTGTAGAGCTGAGGGGGGGGACCCACAGTGCTGACACAGGATACTGACAGACAGTTGGGAGGGACGAGCATGTGACACAACAACACATGACACAGGGTGGGGGACCTGGGGATATAACCATGGATTTATGGGGATTACTAATAGAATATAGGTGAGGGGTTCTGGGCAGGAAGGTGGGTGGCCTTCAAGCAGCCGCAGAGAAGGACCTGGACCCGCCAGGGATGACTGGCTTCCCCATAGACCCGCCTCCCCTCTTTCACCTACAGCCCCCCCCCCCACAAGACCACAAGCAGTTAGGGAATTGAATTCAACCGGTTGGGAGTGGTGGCTAGATACACAGGTGAGGGTCCTGTGACCCTCCCTGCTCTTTCCTTCCACGAGAGAAGGCCAAGAATCGATAAGCCCAGTTGAGATGATGGAAGCAAGCCAGGTTAAACTCCTGAAGATGGCAGCAGTTTGGTGTGAAGGCCAGCCTGGACAGCAGCCAGTGATTGTGGAGAAGTCCCAGGCGTGAGGGAACATAGACAGCATGGATGATGTTTGCCCTGTACCCAATGTTTTCAAGTGTCACCTCTTGTTCTGAGCACAACACAACAGTTCCTTTTTGCCTTTATAGAAAGTTCAGAGCCAGGTGTGGTGGTGCTGTGTGTATTAAACCAGCACTTGAGAGGTAGAGGCAGGAGAATTGTAAGCTGGTGACCAGCCTGGGCTAAATAGGGGGCACTTGTCTCAACAACCTACCAACATCAGTGCAAACTCCTGGAAGACAGTGTGTCTGTCCTTGTCTCACAGATGTAGGGGTTGGGGCATAGAGGCTACAGGCTCCCCAGCAGACAGGGAACAGAGGCAGAGTTTGAGTCCATGCTACTCTAGAGTCCATGGCTTCATGCTGGACCAGTGGGTCTCAAAAATGGTGTGGGTGAAGGCATTTTGAGTCCCAAGGCACATCTGGTTGTAGCAGTAGGGGTGTCACCCGAGATCAAAGGTGTTCCTGAAAGTCCTACAGCACAGGGACATCCACCTGTGGGACTTATTCTGCTGAAGCTGTCAGACTCAAGCCTGGGACTTTGAAAATGTGGCTCAGAGGTGTAGAGGACTTGACCAGCTTGGATGAGGTCCTGCTGTGTTTCATGAAGCTCGGTAGGATAGTGCAGTGCACTCAGCGGACCCTGCCAAGGAGTCAGCCATGCGACAGACCTAAATAAAGGTTTATTGGTGGGATGGGAAAGGGACTCAGAGAAGGGGTCGAAGCAGAGAAAGAGGGGGACAGAGAAGGACAGAAAGAGAGGGAAGAGGCCGGCAAGTGGGAAAGGAGAGAGAGCAGGAGAGTAGATGGAGAGAGAGAGGGAGAGGGGAGGAGGGGGACAGGAGGGGGGCAGGAAGGGGAGGGGGAAGAGGGAGAGGCAATGAGCAGTCTTCTTCTTCTGCCCCGCCCCTCCACTCCCCAGACAGGGTTTCTCTGTGTAGTCCTGGCTGTCCTGGAACTCACTCTATAGACCAGGCTGGCCTCGAACTCAGAAATCCGCCTGCCTCGGCCTCCCAAGTGCTGGGATTAAAGGCATGTGCCACCACTGCCTGGCTTTTTTGGAAGCAGTTCTTTTATGCTTGGCTCCTGGCTCATACCTGGCAGGCAGAGAAACAAGCTGTTGCTAGGTAACTGTTGGGCAGAGCCTAGAGGAAATTACTAACCCTTAGGGTTGGTCCTTGGTGCTAGCAAACCTGAAGCTGGTAAGAAATCCAGGCATCTGCTGCTTTTGTCTTGAGATAAGGTTTCAGTTATGCTAGGCTCAATCTGGCTATGTAGCCAAGGCTATTCTTGTACTCCTGATCTTCCTCCTACCTCCATTGCTGGGATCGTAAACAGGCACCATCACACCTTGTGATGGTTTCTATGTGCTTGGCCCAGGGAGTGGCACTATTAGAAAGTATAGCCTTGTTGGAGAAAGTGTGTCACTGTGGATGTCGGCTTCAAGACCCCCATCTGAGCTGCCTGGAAGTCAGTATTCTGCTAGCAGCCTTCAGATGAAGATGTAGAACTCTCAGCTCCTCCGGCACCATGCCTGCCTGGATGCTGCCATGCTCCCACCTTAATGATAATGGACTGAACCTCTGAACCTGTAAGGCAGCCCCAATTAAATGTTGTCCTTTATAAGACTTGTCTTGGTCATGGTGTCCATTCATAGCAGTGAAAACTCTTACCAACACACACCTGGTTAGCTTTTCTCTGTCCCTCTTTATTTAAAAATGTTTCTTCCTATATGTATATGCACATGCACAGGTGCACGTATGCTCGCATGTCTCTGCACTACGTGTATCTGGTGCAATGGGGACCAGGAATAGGAATCAAATTCCACTGGAACTGGATTAATTGTGAGTTGTCACGTGGGCGCTGACATGCAAACCTGGGTCCTGTGGGAGAACAGCCAGGGCTATTTCCTGCCGGGCCATCTCTCCAACCCCAGCCTACTGTTTCAATAAAAGGCAAAAATCAGGGTGTGGTGGTACATGTCTGTAATCATAGCCTTCATGGTGCTGAGGCAGGAGGACTGTTAGGATTTGAAGCCAGCCAGGGCAATGTAGAGCAAGAGTGTTCAAGCAACAACAAAGAAATGAAAAGTCACAGCTAGAATTTACAAGCATGGCAGTGCTTGTGGTGATCCCAGATCATGGGTAAAAGCAGGAAGGAAGATCAGGTGTTCAGAGTCATCCTTGGCTATGTAGTGAGTTTAAGGCCAGCCTGGGCTACATGAGACCCTGCCTTAAAACAAATAAATAGGCTGGAGAGATGATTTGGCAGTTAAAAGTACTTGCTGCTCTTGCAGGGGACCCAGGTTTGGTTTCCTGAACCTATGTGGGGGCTCACACGCCTTGGTAACTCCAGCTCCGAGGATCTGACACCCTCTTCTGGCACCCGCACACATGTATCATACACACAGAGATAATAAAATAAATAAAACAAATATGAATTTTAAACATGTCTCAATGAAGATTATTAAAACCACACCATACAATAACATCTTGAAAGATATATAATACTTAAGTCCATATATTTTTCAGTTCTGCCAATTCACACTGACCAGAAGGGGTGGGAAATAAGTTTAACTCATTTTTGCCAAAATAATGCAAGCTGGGAGCTTTCCAGTCCTAGAAGAGTCTACATGAAATCAACCCAATAAATGCCATAACCCAATAAAGTGAGCTATTTTACTCACTTTTATTGAACAGTTTCCTGTAACCCAGGCTGGCCTTGAGTTTGCAATGTAGCTGAGGGTGGCCCTCCTGCCTTCACCTCTCAAAATGTGATTGCAGACCAGACCTGCCACACCTGGCTTTGTATGGTGCCAGACCCATGGTTCATGAATGGAAGGCCAGCATCTCACCAAGGAGGCTCCCCCCGCCCCCCATATCTTTAAATGTCTCCAGTACGCTCTGGGAGAAGTGCCTTTGTGTTGATCTCTCTTCCTGGCAAAATGAGAACAACTTGTCTTGTATTTGTTGTATTTGTTCTCTAATAAATGGAGCCGCAGCCTTTTCTCTCTTTCAAATTTTGATTACCTTTTGTGTGTGTGCTCGCGCACGCACAGGCTCGCTCTTGTCTATGTGACTCAGTCCTGTGTAGAGGTCAGAGGACAATTTCTGGGAGTCATTTTTCTGCTTCCGTGTGGTTCCAGGGATCAAAGCTGGGTTGTCAGTTTTGGCAGCAAGCACCTTTACGCACTGAGCCATCTCACCAGCCCAAATGAAGCATGTTTAGAGCCGACGACCCAAAGTTCACCTTTCAGAGACTCCCCCGTTTGCTTCTGCTTCATCTCAGGTGTGAACTCATAATCTGACACACAATCGGCATCCATGTTTGTAGTCTATATAGAGGAAGAAAGAGGAAAAAGTTATCTAGTCTTCTTGTTTTTACCTTTTTTTTTTTTTCTTTTTTTGAGACAGGGTTTCTCTGTGTAGCCTGGCTGTCCTGGACCTCACTCTGTAGACCAGGCTGGCCTCGAACTCAGAAATCTGCCTGCCTCTGCCTCCCAAGCGCTGGGATTAAAGGCTCCCACTGCCCGGCTACACACATTCATACATAAACGCACAAGCACACATGTATACACATACACACAAATGCACACACACATATCATATACCTTTTATAAGCCAGGAGTGGTGGTGTACCCCTGTAATCCAAGCACTCAAAAGGCAGAGGCAGGAGGATCATCATACATCCAAAGTTAGACTGGTCTATCTTGTGAGTTCTGGGCCACCCAGGACTACAAAAGGAGCCCCTATCTAAAACAAACAAGCAAAAACAAAAACAAAAACAAAAACAAAAACAAAACAACAAAACAAAACCAATAACAATCTGGCTGTGGTTTTATACTTTAGTGTCAGTGCTTGAGGCTCAGCAGCCGCAGGAGCAGCAGTGGCAAGAGGAGCTCTGCGTAGTCCTGACTGACCAGCCAGGGCAGCACAACCCAGACCCTGCCTCAAAAACCATTGTCCAAGCCAGCAAAGAGAACAATAACAAACCGGCAAGCATAAGAGGACGCTAGGTAACATTTCGCTACTGTGATTAAAAAATCCAGTGTTGCCTGGCTTTACTAGGTTTTTTTTAGGAGTAGTACTTAAGCAGTCTGCCAGTTACTAGTTAGAGCCAAATGGGTTTTTTCTCACCTCGGCCCCAGGCTGGGCTTGCTCTTCAGCCAAACCCCTTTCCTACGGCTTTCATCCTCGAAGCAAGACCCTGGCTTTTATCCTAATGCCATTTTAAAACAGGAGCATATGTTTCCGGGAGTAATTAGTGCTTGTTTAATACAAGGACCCCGCAGGCTGGAAGGCTGTGGGTCTGAATTGTTAACAGGCAAAGCAGTGAAAAATAGCGAAGCATTAGCAGATAGCATAAATAGTCAGGCCTGACCTCTGCAGGTCAGGGAGAACTAAATAACTGGGTCCCAGCAGTGACTGATTTAAGTCTCCGTAGCCTCAACTTCCTTCCCGAGGGTGTACCCTTGGCATTCCAGGAGTGCTGGAGGCTTAGGGCAGGGGACAGGCTCGAACCCTCGTGTACTTGGCTTCAAGAGGGGAAAAAAAAAACAGCCAGCAGTATTTCAGGAGCCAAATGAAATGACGTGAAAAGAGCGCCACTGTCGATCTGCGGCTGGCACGGGTGCTGTGGGAATCATTTACAATGGATCGTAACTAACTACGGAAGTATTTTGGACATCCAGTCTTCATACCCTGCTTCCTCGGGTTGACAATTACACCTTTACATTAGAAAATGGAAATCTGGGGCAACACTTCAGCTTGGCTCAACCAGACGGTAAGCTTTTCTTTTTTAAAAATATATACTAAATTTGATAGCTTGTAATTTCAGATTTCCAGCCATTTAAAAAGAAATTACAAGATCCCTCCTCTCTCCCCCCACCCCTCCTTAATTTTTTTTTTTTACATGTTCAGTTGCTGTTAGTTTATTTATTTTTTGGTAATAGTTCTGTATCTAGTTTCGATTAAGAAAAGAATATTTAAAGAAAAAAATTCTTTGAGTGATCCCCAAATCACTCTAAGACCCAGGGGGACCGTGCTCAAGACCAAAACAAATTTGTCACAAATCATCATATAAAAGAACAGCAGGACCTAAGCCGGGGCGCAGGGGCCGCCTGCATTCATCCTTCGTCTGTTTGGGAAGCTCCACCCTCCCCCTGCCATGTTCAATATCTAATTGGCATTCTGACCCTTGAGATGACTCAACATCTGCGACTCGGATGCGTCCTGGAGACCCTTTGTTCCTTCCAGCGGAGTTCAAGGGGTTCTCCACGGATACACAGGGCTCACGCAGGCTATTGTGCGCTGGGGCCTCATGGAGCTGACACAAAACTTTTGCCGGCCCATATGGAAAACTGAATGTGCTCCATGGCCCTACCGAACCATGCTCTACTGGGTTAAACATTAAGGGGTAGCCAGAGGGTGAGGCAGGGACACATCAGTTTAGCTTCTCTTTTACAAATTTCATTAATGTGTGTATGTATGTGTGTGTGTGTGTGTGTGTGTGTGTATGTACATGTGTGTGTGTGTTTGTAGAGTCTCATTTAGGAAGTGAAGATGATGTTACCTTAAGTCCTTAGTGAAAAAATGGGGTCATATCCATGAAACTCAGCGCCTAAAAGAAATAGGAAATCCATGAGGAGTAAGATTTCAGAATCTGGGGCTGGCAAGATGGCTCAGCGGTTAAGAGCACTGACTGCTCTTCTGAAGGTCCTGAGTTCAATCCCAGCAACCACATGGTGGCTCACAACCATCTGTAATGAGATCTGACGCTCTCTTCTGGGGTGTCTGAAGACAGCTCCAGTGTACTTACATATAATAAATAAATAAATGAATAAATCTTTGAAAAAAAAAGATTTCAGAATCTGAGATAAAACAGAGGCAGTAGACAAGGTTTCGGTGGGTAAGCGAAGCTAACTCCGCTTCAGTTACCCTATGCCCCCTTCCTTATGAGAGTTCTTATGTTACTTCATTTATTATTACTAGCGTGTATGCATTCACCCGTGCACATATATGCCAGGACTAAGTGTGGAGGCCAGAGGATAACTCTGGTGGCTGTGTTCTCCTACTATGTTCATGTGGGTTCTGGGAATCAAATTCAGGTTATCAGGCTGTGTGTCTGTGTGTCTGTGTGTCTGTGTGGCGAATGCTTTTACTCACCAAGCCATCTCACGGCCGTGAGATTATTTTATTTAGTTTCCTGTTTTATTTTTGGCTTACTTGAGACGAGGTCTCACATGATGTGGGTAGCCTGCTCTGTAGATCAGGCTAGCCTTGAATCTGTAGCAATCTTCTTGCCTTTGACTCTTAAACCATGCATACTACACCACGCCTTTTTCCTCTAAATATTGAAAGCCCATCCCACCCAAGGTCACACGTACTAAAACACACAAGGGTAAGCACCTCTGCTTACCCTGGACTTATTAGGATCGAGTCCAGAGAAGGTTACTGGAGGTGTCTAGTTATCTGAGACTTTCAGTGTGAGAGCTCACCATGGGGCCAGCAGGGTGGTGGACTGTGCAATTCACAGTCTTTAGCATCCCTGGCCCCTAAGCATAAAACACAAACAGGCAGACAGACAAACAGACAAACAAAATCCTTACGGATATTTCAATCCTGTTTATTCAAGAGAAAAGCCAGAGGGCCTGTGAGAACACTTGTGGACTGAGTGATGGGAAGGGTGCGCCTCAGTTTGGCCTAGCCTGGCCTCCCTCCATTCACTGTTTATTGCCCTCCCCGGGACTAATCCCCTGTCAGTCATGGCAGGGATGTTCTGGGAGCCAGGCCTGCATAGCATCCACGACTCAAGGCCCCTTTGATACATTTTATCCCCCCTTATCCCCACAGACACACCGTGACCCTCCGCCAGTCACGGCCACCGAGGACTGACACCCCTTCTTTGGATGGGAAATGGGGAATTTTCTTTTCTTGGATAGAAATCATCCTTGATCCGGTGACCTTTGTCAGGGAATTTTCAACCAGACGGTACCTGCAGCAGCAGTTGCCAGCCGTAAGCACCCTGGCCTCTGTCAGTTTCCTACTGGTCAAAACCCAGAACTTAGTTTTGTTTAATTTTTTTGGTATAGGGTGGAGGAAGGTGAAGGAGATATTCTGAATGAGTAGGGTTTCTAATATGTGCTAAAGATTAAAAAAAAAAAAGGGGGGGCTGGTGAGATGGCTCAGTGGGTAAGAGCACTGACTGCTTTACCGAAGGTCCTGAGTTCAAATCCCAGAAACCACATGGTGGCTCACAATCATCCATAATGAGGTCTGACGCCCTCTTCTGGTGCATCTGAAAACAGCTACAGTGTACTTACATATAATAAATAAATAAATCTTTAAAAAAAAAAAAATTACAGGCTGGTGAAATGGCTCAGCCGGTAAGAGCACTAACTGCTCTTCCGAAGGTCCTGAGTTCGATCCCAGCAACCACATGGTGCCTCACAACCACCCGTAGTGAGATCTGATGCCCTTTTCTGGTACATCTGAAGATGGCTACAGTGTATTACGCCAGAGCAAGCGGGCTGGAGTGAGCCGGGCCGGAGCAAGCAGAGGTCCTGAGTTCAATCCCCAGCAGCCACATGATGGCTCACGGCCATCTGTACAGCTACAGTGTATTCATACACATAAAATAAATAAATAAATCGTTAAAAAAACTACATGATTAAATTTTGATGTTCAACCCTTCAAGACTCATGCAATGAAGCCTGAGCATGGCATATTCCGTTGTACAATAAATGTAAATGCAGTAATGTTAATAGCGAGCTTGGTTGCTTCGTTCGAATTTTTACTGGCTGCTGATGCTTTTATTTATTTATTTTTAATGTGATAGTCCTACTATTTTATTTTATTTTATTTTAGTTTTTTGAGACAGGATTTCTCAGTGTAGCCCTGGCTGTCCTGGAACTAACTCTGTAGACCAGGCTGGCCTGGAATTCCCAGAAATTTGCCCGCCTTTGCCTCCCAAGTGCTTAGATTAAAGGTGTGTGCTACCATACCCATCTTGTCTACAAGATAAAAAGCAAAATTTAAAAAAATTAAACTGTGTTAATTATGATGATTTATTGGAACTGATAAGGAGAGGGTCACCATGCTCGCTTGGGGTCAGGCTAACACCACGCACAGGGTCAGGCTAGCACCACGCACGGGGTCAGGCTAACACCACGCTCGCTCGGGGTCAGGCTAGCACCACGCACGCTCGGGGTCAGGCTAGCACCACGCACGGGGTCAGGCTAGCACCATGCACGCTCGGGGTCAGGCTAGCACCACGCACGGGGTCAGGCTAGCACCACAGGGTAGCAGTATCTTTACCTGATGAGCCAGAAAAGCAAATCTTAATTAATTACACAAATGAGTCCAGCTTGTCTAGTGATTACATTTATAGATGTTAAAGGTAAAAGCCTTTCTTTAAAAAAAATATTTATTTATTTTATGTAGACAACTGTACTATAGCTGTCTTCAGACACACCAGAAGAGGGCATCAGATCCCATTACAGATGGTTGTGAGCCACCACGTGGTTGCTGGGAATTGAACTCAGGCCCTCTGGAAGAGCAGTCAGTGCCCTTAACCACTGAGCCATCTCTCCAGCCCCTAGCGGGTCTTGTTGGGCATCACGGCCCAGGTCTTGAACCTCAGCACTGGAGAGAGAGATCCACCAAGTGAGTGCCAGGACAGGCAGAGTTAAGTAGTGAGACTCTGTATCAAAAGCAAAACTAACCAAACAACCTGCCAGGACTTTATCTCCAAGTATGTGGATCTGTTTGTCCTGCTATCTAGTTTGTTTATGTGTTTGGCTTTTTTGGTTTGTTTTCTTTGTTTGTTTGTTTTTCAAGGCAGGGTTTCTCTGTATAGCCTTGGCTGTCCTGGAACTCACTCTGTAGACCAGGCTGGCCTCGAACTCAGAAATCTACCTGCCTCTGCCTCCCAAGTGCTGGGACTAAAGGCGTGCGCCACCACTGTCCAGCGTGTTTGGTTTTTTAAAGATAAATGGAGAGGCCAGGCTGGTCTCCAACTCGTTATCCTTCTGCCTCAGGCTCCCAGATGCTGCAGTTGCCAGTGTGCACCACCATGCCTGGCTAATACATTTAGGATTTAACTTTATGGTACTTTCCAGCGTTTACGGATGGTACCTAACACATGCTCACTGAAGGTGACAGTAGTGTCCTTGCAGAACTTCTGTAAGGCTGGTGGTACATGGAAGGACTCACTTTATGTAAAGCCCATCACAGGGCAGAGAGACAGCTAAGAGGTTGGTTGCTGGCTGCTCTTGCAGAGGACCTAGGTTGGGTTCCCAGTACCTACATGGTGGCTCACAAGTATCTGATGATCTGATGCCTTCTTCTGGCGGGGGCTCCTGCACAGATGTAGTGCATATAAACTTGCACAAACACATACAGAGAAGCGTAGAGAAAGTAATATACATTTAGGGGGGTTAAATGAGTATTTAAGATATATCTCATTACACCAATTTCTTTGTTATTGCAACCCAAAAAATTAGATTGGGGGTGGGGGTGGGGCTAGGCACAATTCCATCATGGTACCGAACATTGACATTTGATAGAAAATGCTACAGGTGATGACTCTCCTTCACCGGAAACCTGAAATCTTAGGTTTCCAAAGTTGAGTGAAAAGGGATTTTTACAAAGGGATTGTGGTGCACCCCGTATAAACCGCCACTCAGGAGGCAGGAAACTCCACTCCCTCCCTCCCGCTCTCTCATTCATAACTGTATTGGTCAGGGTTTCTATGGCTAAGATGAACGCCATGACCAAAAGCCACTTGGAGAGGAGAGGGTTTGTTTCTGTTCACAAACTCGCCGGTCACACTGCATTCCTGAGGGAGGTTGGGGCAGGAGTTATGGAGGAGTGCTGCTTACTGGCTTGCTCCTCATGGCTTGTTCAGCTATAGCACTCAGGATCACCAGGCCAGGGTGATACCACCCCCAGTGGGGTGGGCAGGGCTCCCCGACATCCATCGTCAATCAAGGAAATGCACTGCAGGCTTGTCCAGGCTTGTCCACAGGCAAATCTGGTGGGGCGTTTTCTCGGTTGAGGATGCCTCTATTTAGAGAACACTAGTTTGTATCAGGTTGACACAAAACTTGCCGACACAATAATCTTTTTTGCTGGGAGCCCCTCCCCCACGCTGTTAACCTTGTTGAAGAGGACAGTAACGGAAACATGGTAGTGCCATGTAGATTCCACGGTGTGCCAGCACATCTTAGTGAAGAGCAAGTTTATTTAAGTGGGATTTCAAGTCTGTTTCCCTCGCTGAACTCCAGCAGGCGGCTTTTTACTCCAGGTGCCTAGAATTGCTCTCTATGATGGCCTCTCAATTGTCACACGTCCTATGCTGTTACATCCCCTCTTCACTTCAGTCATCCATCGGACTCCTGACAGCCTCTGTTTGAGGGCTAACACCTGAGAGCTAAGACAGATGCTCTCTGTTGACTGTTTGTCTTTGAAGAAGCCGCCTGACCACGCCCACCACCTGAATACACCCATCGCCTGAGCACGCCCACTGCCTGAGTATGCCAGCCCACTGAAGATCTTCTGAACCTGGAGACTCTGGCACCTGATCTTTCTTTGTAGTTAATCCAGAGACTTGTTTTCAGTTTCCCCTGTGATTATAAAAACCCTTTGTTCTCAGTAAAGTGGAGCCTTGATTGGGACGCAACTTGGCTTCGCGTTTTCTCTTGCATTTCAAAACCCTCTCTTTCAGGTCCTTTATTCCCTCCTAACTGAGGAGAACCCCGTTCATGAAACTGCAGGCAGTTTCACTATGCCAGGGATAAGCAGGTACAACTGTCCAGCATAGAAGCTTTCAATTCCTAACGTAAGGGAAAGAGCTAGGGATACGGCTCCACTGGTGGAGGGCTTGTCTAGCAGGCACCAAGGACAGGCTCGACACTTAGCACTGCATAACCTGGGCATTGTTGTGCATGCCTGTAATCCTAGCACTTGGCAGGCAAGAGGATCAGGACTACATGGTAAGTTCTAGGCCAGCCTGGGTGTCTTAGTTAGGGTTTTACTGCTGTGAACAGACACCGTGACCAAGGCAACTCTTACAAGGACAGCATTTAATTGGGGCTGGCTTACAGGTTCAGAGGTTCAGTCCCTTGTCATCAATGTGGGAGCAGAGCAGCATCTAGGCATGGTGCAAGAGGGGCTGAGAGTTCTACATCTTCATCTGAAGGCTGCTAGCAGAAGACTGGCTTCCAGGCAGCTGGGAGGAGGGTCTTAAAGCCCATGCCCACAGTGACACACCTACTCCAACAAGGCCACACCTTCTAATACGGCCACTCCCCGGGGTGAGCATATACAAACCATCACACTGGGCTACACACAACCCTGTCTCAAAAAATCCAAAACAAGAGAACAAATGAATAAGTCATAGTTATTAAATAAATGAATAATAAATAAGTAACATTTATTTATCTGTGACTGGTCACGCTTGTGTTAATTTTTCAAGCTCCGGGAACAGGCGTGCAGCCCCATGCCTGGCTCCCTACCAGATCCTTCTAAAGAGCTTTTGGCATTAGCCAGACTTAATGGGACCTACATCCATTCTCGGAAAAAACATGGCAGAATCCTCACGTGTCTCTGAAGATGGGAATGGGGGTCTCAAAGGAGATCCCATCTCACACAGTTGCTAGGACTGAAGATTGGATCTAGGTGTTTGTGGCTTTCTTTTTCTTTTCTTTTTTCTTTTTCTTTTTTTTTGGGGGGGGGCGTTCGAGACAGGGTTTCTCTCTGTAGCCCTGGCTGTCCTGGAACTCACTCTGTAGACCAGGCTGGCCTCGAACTCAGAAATCCGCCTGCCTCTGTCTCCCAAGTGCTGGGACTAAAGGCATGTGCCACCACCGCCTGGCTTTTTTTGTTGTTTGTTTTTTGGTTTTTTTGGTTTTTTTTTTTTTTGAGTGTTTAATTCTTGCTTTGTAGGCCAGGCTGATGTCAAATTGAGATTATAGGCATGTGCCACCTGCTGTGGCTGAAAAATTTAAAATATAGTACTTTAAATCCATGTGTGCACAATGTATTTTGATCATAACTTACTTCCAGTTCAACTTCATGTCCTTTTTTCCCCAGGTAACCCATACTGCCTAGTTTGTGTGAGCCATAGGCACATAGGTAAGGGCTCCTGGAGCTCCGTCTATCAGACCACACTCCAGGAGAGAAGTGATCCTCCTGCTCCTAGCAGACATTAAGTGTTGATAGCCCCTCTGCTCCTGTGAGCCTCCTGCCTCCCATGCCCCAGCTCCAGGTTGGAATATCGACCGGCTTGATCTTGTGCAGATCGACAAGTTGGCATCTACAACAGTTCTAACATCATGAGTCTTTTATGCTTCCTCAGTATTCTCTGAGCTTTGGGGCAGGGCAGGATATGTCTCTCCCATTTATGACTGAGCCCTGGCTGAACTTTATGTTGGGTTTTGAAAATGCTTCTTGTAAGCCGGGCGGTGGTGGCGCACG
Source organism: Mastomys coucha (assembly GCF_008632895.1). Taxonomy (NCBI): domain Eukaryota; kingdom Metazoa; phylum Chordata; class Mammalia; order Rodentia; family Muridae; genus Mastomys; species Mastomys coucha. Next base: position 154,937,174 of record NW_022196897.1, read on the forward strand.
CCTTTAGTCCCAGCACTTGGGAGGCAGAAGCAGGCGGATTTCTGAGTTCGAGGCCAGCCTGGTCTACAGAGTGAGTTCCAGGACAGCTAGGACGATTCAGAAAAACTGTTTGAAAAACCAAAAAACAGGAAAAAAAAAAAAAGAAAGAAAGAAAGAAAGAAAGAAAGAAATCATAGAGAGTATGAGGGAGTCAGGAGGAGGACGGATAGAGAGACACACAAGAAGTAGAAGGGAGGGACATTTGGTTTGTAGGAGGGTTCTTGCTAGGGTATAAGGGAGAGGCATTTGTTCTGGGCCATCGGCTGAGGAAGGTCAGCTGGCTGCTGTCTGACTCTCTGAGCTAGCAGGCTTTCACCCTAGCATCTGGCTTTTAAGTCTTCATTGGTAAAATCGAGGAACTTGTTTAAAAAAACAACACTTAAAAATTTGTTGTCAGCCTTAACTACATGAAGCCATATATTGTGTGTGTATGTATATGCATTCATGTGCATATGTGTATATGGATATGTGTGTATTGCATATATGTACATATGTATATATGTACACACTCTCATGTATGTATATGTGTATATACATGAGAATTGCATATATATATTCTAAACACAGACACGCATATTCTCAGACAGCACAGCGGCCTTAGTGCCCTCAGATCCTGTGTGACCCTGATGATGATGTTAACAGTGGGATGGGCACATGGAGATGGCTCTTGACGTTGCTGCTGGCAAGATGAGAACTTAAAGTTGATCCCAGCACCTGCATGAGCGGATTCCTACAAGCTGTCCTCTGACATCCACTTCTATGTCATGCTGGCTGGGGTCTATCTGGGTACACTCACATATATACATTAAATACATGTAAAAAGAAAATAAAGTTTGTTTTTTAAATATTATCTTATTCCACGAGTATTCATGTCCACCTGCACGTATGCCCGGTCACCACATCGGAGCTTGGTGCCTTTGGAGGTCAGAAGAGGGTGTCGGATCTCCTGGGGTTACAGGTGGTTGTAAGCCTCCGTGTAGGTTCTGGGAGCCCAGCCTGGATCCTCTGCAAGAAAGGCCAGTCCTCTTAACTGTTGATCCATCTCTCCAGCTCCAGGAAACAAGCAATGCATTGAGAAGTGGAGGTAAGACCAGAATTGCAAATGGCTTTCTCTGTGTAGCCCTGGCTGTCCTGGAACTCGCTCCGTAGACCAGGTTGGCCTCGAACTCAGAGATCCGTGCGCCTCTGACTCCTGGCTGCTGGGATAAAAGGCTGCGCCATGGCCCAGTTCTCGATATTTTCATTCAAGCACATATTGTGTGTGGAAGGCGTCCCATATACTCCACCTTCCTCCCCTCTGCCCAGTGTACTTAGGGCCTTTTATTCCTCTCTGCACTCTGACTGTCACTTCATGTGAAAGCCAGGAACCACGGGGTGTCATTCATGTTTCTGACACTGACGCAGTTTCTCCTTCCCAAGTTGCATCTGTTTTCCAGAATGTGACACAACTCTATCCTTCTTCATGGCTGGAAACAGTACCTTCACATCTCAGTTTTATTACCTCTGCAATGGCTTCACACAGAAACACACACACATTCATAGCCACCCCCCCATATTCACACCCACTCACACACCTCTACATTCACACACACACACAAACTAACCCCTCCCTCCCTCTCCCTCACACACACAACTACCTCAGAAACATACTAAGAAACATCTCCTGCCGGTTATAGCCAGCCGGTTACGGCCGAGCGTGAGCCAATCACAGGTCCTTCTGAAACTTCAGCTCCGAGAGGCTGGCGTCCCTGCAGTTAGCCCTGTCCACGCGTTCCCTGGTCACGGGCAGAGGGCTGGCAAAGGCATCTTTCTTTCCACCATTACATGCGTAGGTCCTCTGCTTCTAACTGATTCCAGGACCTGGGACTGCCCTCTGACCCCTAAGGGGCTTCTCTAATCCAGTCAGGATAGCATGAGAGCCCAAGTCAACTCTGAAATCAAAGGCTGGACAAACCCTGGGTGATTTAGGAGCGTTAGGAAGAAGCCATCTCTGTTCCCTGCTTCCGTGGTTCCTCGAGTTTACAGTGAAGCCATGACATTTGAGGAACAGAGATGGAGAAGCAGGGCTGGGGCAGAAACCGGGATCCAGGAACTGATGCAGAGGGGACTGCTTGCTGGCTTGCAGGAACTGATGCAGAGGGGACTGCTTGCTGGCTTGCTCATTCAAGACCACCTGCGCAGGGATGGATTCCCCGACCCAGTGGGCTGTGCCCTCGCAAGCAATCATCAATCAAGTAAATGCACCAGAGGCTCCCCCTACAGGCCAATCTGGTAGGGGCATTTCCTCAGTCGAGCTTCCCTTTTCCAAATAGCTCCAGCTCGGATCAGGTTGATATAAAACACCGCCGTCGATGAGCTCCAGGCTTAGTGAAAGACCACATCTCAAAATCACGAGGTGGATGGCTAGACATGGTAGACCTATGACCCCAGCACTCGGGAGGCTGAGGGAGGCAGATCCCTGGGAGTTTGAGGCCACCCTGGTCTGCAGGATTACATAGTGAGAGCCTGTAATAATAACATGGAGAAGTGGCTGAGGATGACACCTCGTATTGTCCTCTGGCCTACGCATGCACATACTGTCCCCTGACCCTAATCTGTGCATTTGCACACATGGCTTCAGATGCTGAGCAAAGCCCGAAACCTTTCTTTTTACCAGAAAAGGCTTTAAATAAATAATGCATTATATGTATATACATATATGTTTATATATATATACATATATGTGTGTGTATGTAATATAGACACATATAAACGTGTGTGTGTGTGTGTGTGTGTGTGCACTCACGTACATATGCACAGCTTCAGGAAAAGGTTTTAAATAAATACTGCATTATATATATATGTGTGTGTGTGTGTGTGTGTGTGTGCGTGTGTGTGTGTGTGTGTGTGTGTGTGTGTGTGTAATATACATACACACAAAGGTATGTATATCTAGTCTTCTCATGCAGGCAGGCACGGTGCCCATAGAGGTCAGAAGAGTGTATCAGGTCCACTAGAACTAGAGCCACAGATACTTCTGAGCCATCATCTGGGTGCTGGGATTCGAACCTAGATCCTCTACAAACGCAGCAAGTAAGTCCAATGAGCCAGCTCTCCAGCTGTGAAATATTTTTATGTCAAAATTTATTTATTATGTGTGTGTGTACCAGAGGACAACTTTCAGGAGTTGGTTCTCGTCTTCTACCATGTGGGTCCTGGGATTCGAACTTGGGTCATCAGGCTTGGCAGCAGGCTCCTTTATCCACAGAGCCATGCCTCAGCCCCGATCTTATTATTTTTATATTTTGCCCACCAGCCTCCGATAAAAGGAAGAAAGGCTGCAGTTTTGATTTGCGCAAGGATGGTGCTTGCCTCAAGCTTGACAAAAAGATCATGGGTGGAACCAGAGGAGGCAAAAAAATAATCAATCATTCCTTTCTTGATGGCTATTTTAAATATTTAGCTGAAATTGTCCTCATCTGTGTGTCAGCTGTTTTCTCTGCAAACAGCCCTAACCCCCAGGCTCACACACAATACGGGGAGGCGGGCCCCAGCTGTGGGGGCTCCCTCTTGTGTTTTCAATTTAAAGCTTCTCATAGACCGGTCACACAAACACGGATAGAAATACGCAACTTGTGAATTGAGAAAGCAGTAGTTTTGACTCATAAAATCCTTTGATAGTTTAGCCATCTGGTCAGAGTGAAGCTTCGAATAAAAGAGGTCCAAGTAAGGTCAAAGGGCACCCTCTCCGAGGGTCAAGGGGCCCGGGCAGAGTTTGCTCCAGTGGACTGGGCTAAAAGGATGCCTGACAAATTATTGCGCATTCCATAGCTTTTTGCGTAAGTATTTGATTACAGTGGGCAGGAATGTTGTTGATATTTCTAACCTGAGTGGGGGAGGGGAGGGAAGCAGGCCTGTGCCCCCAATGCTTTCTTCCTATCTTTGGGTTCCCCAGGCCACAACCAGGCTTTCTGGCCTTGCTTCGGGCCTTATACCAGTGGACTTGTCCCTGATCTGTCCTGTGGCTGCTTTTGGCAAGGGGTCTGAGAGAGAGAGAGAGGGAGAGAGAGAGAGAGAGAGAGAGAGA
>NW_022196897.1:154941493-154944265 GCF_008632895.1 Mastomys coucha
GAGAGAGAGGGAGAGGGGGAGAGAGAGGGAGAGGGAGGGAGAGAGAGAGAGACAGAGACAGAGAGAGACCGAGATGGGGGAGGGAGGGAGGGAGAGAGAGGGAGAGAGAAAGAGAGGGAGAGAGACAGAGACAGACAGAGAGACAGAGACAGAGAGGGGGGAGGGAGGGAGGGGAGAGAGAGAGGGAGAGAGAGAGAGGGAGAGAGAGAGAGAGAGCTGCCTCTCCCTTGGGAGAGAAGGAAGCACATAGCTTTGCCTGGAGTGTTCCAAAAAATCCCCCTGGCCCATAGGTAGTAAAATAGGCAGCAGCAGGGTTGTTTCCGGCGTGAATGGCAACAGAGCCACGCATATTTATGGGTGTGTTTCTCAGAGGTGATCTGGGCAGATGGGGATTTGAGATGATTTAGCATCTCCCCCCACCCACCTTGGGCCAAAGCTTTGGAGGAAGCCACTCGATTTTATAGGGTCTTGGCTATCAGGAGTACAGTAGCCCTGTAACAGGTCTTTGGACAGCCCATCATGAGATATTCTGTGAAGGGCTAAGGAGACATGGTTCTTGCTGGAAATCTTGGAGAATTATCGGTGTGGGGTGGAGATGGGGGTGGTGACACTGTTTTGTTATGGTGGTATCCGCACACCCACGGCAGCTTTGAGACACTATTTCAAAGTGAGACTTTTTTTGGGGGGGGGGCATCTTTCCAGCTTTCAGGCCAGGAAGAAGTGCTTCTAGGACTTTCTCTAGCAGCTGGGGATGCATTGTGCTGGGGAATCAGGCTGGAGGAGTACCCATGTCACCCTGTGAAACTCCTGGGACTCTCTAGTTTGCTTATTGTGATATAAAACATATAGGTAAAAGTTAACTCTTGGGGGCTAGAGAGATGAGCCCCAGATGGGTCCTCAGAGCAAGCTGGCTAGTGTCAACAGCTCTGGATTTGATTGGTAGACCCTGCTTCAATGAGTTAGACAGGAGAGAGGACCAAGGGTAAGTCCTGAGGTCAAACTTGGACCTTTACAGGCCCGTGCCTACACACATGGAAACTTGCGTGCAGACATAAGCACATCATACACACACATACATGAAGGGTGGTGGTGGTGGGAAATCACTTCCTAGATTGTCTGTTTCTTGATCTGTTTCACATGAAGTCTGGAGTGAAATAATGCAGATGCATTAAGATGTCTGGGGGGCGGAGGGACGCAGGCTTGAAGAGATGGCAGTGGACCGAGCAGTTATACCATTGAGGCACACACCTGTCAGCTAAGCTTAGCACTCAGGGCTGAAGCAGGCAAGCCATGATTTCAGGGTCAACATGCACTACGCGGTGAGGTCAGTGCTAGCCTGGGCCACTTAGCGAGGCTGTAGCAAAGGGTGTTGGGACCGTAATTCTGCTGCCAATGAGGGCTGCACAGGTCACTGGAGTTCTGGCAATTTCTCTGAGCAGCATATTAAAATCTCCTCTTGGTGGCTCTCAGTTTTTTTCATGGGTTGAAGATGGGTAGGACGGGTGGGGCTGGCTCAAGAGGTGAAGGAGCCTCCTGCCCAGGCAGATGACCTGTATTGTATCCCCAAGACCCGATGACGAAGGGAAGCTGACTTCTACACACACCCTGCCTTAGTCAGGGTTTCTATTCCTACACAAACATCATGACCAAGAAGCAAGTTGGGGAGGAAAGGGTTTATTCGGCTTACTTCCACACTGTTGTTTATCACCAAGGAAGTCAGGACTGGAACTCAAGCAGGTCAGGAAGCAGGAGCTGATGCAGAAGCCATGGAGGGATGTTCCTTACTGGCTTGCTTCTCCTGGTTTGCTCAGCCTGCTCTCTGATAGAACCCAAGACTACCAGCCCAGGGATGGCACCACCCACAAGGGGCCCTACCCCCTTGATCACTAATTGAGAAAATGCCCCACAGCTGGGTCTCATGGAGGCACTTCCCCAACTGAAGCTCCCTTCCCTGTGATAACTCCAGCCTGTGTCAAGTTGACACACAAAACCAGCCAGTACACACCCCATGGCACACAACCCCCCATACATATACCAAATGGGAAATAAAATGAAAATATGTATGGGCGTCTGTGGCTTTGATCATTATTGAAGATCATAAAAAAAAAAGGATGCATGTTGGGCTGAGCAGATTGTTGAGTGAATAAAACCGCATAGGCATGAAGGCTGGAGTTGGGATTTCCAGGACCCGAGTACAGAGCCGCCATGCCTGTGTTCAGGATGTAGAAACAAGATCCCTGAGGAGGGCTGGCCAGCTGGCCGAGCCAGACAGGAAAGCTCTGGTTTCAATGAATAAAGTAAAGAATGATTGATCTTCATTGATCAATCATCAATATTAACTTCTGCCTCCACATGCATTTGCACATTTGCAAACATGTATCTATGTACACACACGCACGGGCATAAACGTACACACATCCCACATCTACATAAATCTATCATCTATCTATCTATCTATCTATCTATCTATCTACCTACCTACCTACCTACCATCTGCTTGCCTATCTACCTATCTATCACCTATCTATCTATCTATCTATCTATCTATCTATCTATCTATCATCTATCTACCTACCATCTGCTTGCCTATCTATCTATCTATCTACCTATCTATCTACCTATCTATCACCTATCTATCACCTATCTATCTATCTATCTATCTATCTATCTATCTATCATCTATCTATCTATCATCTGCTTGCCTATCTATCCCTTCTGGGGGCTGGGGGTGTGGCTCAGTGGGAAAGCCCTTGTCTAACAGAAGCATGGCCC
>NW_022196897.1:154944454-154956419 GCF_008632895.1 Mastomys coucha
AAAAAAAAAAAAACAGCCACCACCTGGCATTTTGAACACATCTTTTTTCCAGGCAGGATTTTATAGCATGATTCTTTGGTCATGGGGAAGTGACTGGAAAACTGTCTTATATAGATCATACAATTATTGACATATCTGATTATCAAACATTAAAAAGGAGCATCTCTGGGTGGAGAGATAGTTCAGTGGTTAAGAGCACCAACTGCTCTTCCAGAGGTCCTGAGTTCAAATCCCAGCAACCACATGGTGGCTTACAACCATCTCTAATGGGATCTGATGCCCTCTACTGGTGTGTCTGAAGACAGCTGCAGTGTACTCATATAAATAATAAATAAATAAAATCTTAAAAAAAAAAGAAGGGGGCTGGTAAGATGGCTCAGAAGGTAAGAGCACTGACTCCTCTTCTGAAGGTCGTGAGTTCAAATCCCAGCAACCACATGGTGGCTCACAACCACTCGTAATGAAATCTGATACCCTCTTCTGTGTACTCATTTATAATAATAAATAAATCTTAAAAAAAAAAAAACTCTCTGTATAGATCACACTCTTTTCGCTTAAAGAATGTGAGTGGGGACCAGAGGGATGGCTCAGTGGTTAAGAGCATTGGCTGCTCTTGCAGAGGATCTAGGATCAGTTCCCAGCACCCAGATGGTTGTAAGCCACCAGTTCCAGGGGACCTGACACCCTCTTGTGACTTCCAAAAGCAAGTGTACGCACATGGCACACACATACATTCAGGCACATGCACATGCACATAAATCTAAAAAATCTTGGAGCTGTGAGCTTGAGATGGAAAATATAAACACTCCCAAGCCCTGGTTTTTACTTGAAAGTTGAAACGTTTTTGTCAGCCAGTGCTATGCTGCTGACCGTGAGGGATAGCTCACCTCATTCATACTCAAGGACGTCTTCCGGCCACTGAGTTTGAGAAACCACAGCTTGGCAGCTGAACTTCGGCATAAAAAGAATCTTCTTGGAAAATGCAGATCCGATCTCTGCAAGTTGTCCTTGGACCTCTGCATGTGCACTAGGGTGCACACCGAGCACACTCCCTCCTCCCCCAACAAACAAGTAAGCAAATACAGGTAGGGCTGGAGACATGGTTCAGTGGTTAGAGCACTGTGGGCTCTGTTGCACCCCACCCCCACCAAGACCTGAGTTCTATTCCCAGCATTTGAGTGTCTGTAACTCCAGTTCCAAATTATCAGTGACCTGATTCTGGCCTCTGTGGGCACCAGGCATATACATGGTCCACAGAAATACATGCAGATAAAATATTCACAAGTGCTGGGTGGTGGTGGCACATGCCTTTAATCCCAGCATAGGAGGCAGAGACAGGTGGATCCTTGAGATTGAGGCCAGCCTGCTCTACAGAGCAGATTTCAGGACAGCCAGGGCTATACAGAGAAACCCTGTCTCAAAAAAAAAAAAAAAATCACAGCCATAAATTAAAAATAGATGAATATTTTTGTTTTAAATGTAATTTAAGCTGGGCAGTGGTAGCTCATGCCTTTAATCCCAGTACTTGGGAGGCAGAGGCAGGTGAATTTCTGAGTTCGAGGTCAGCCTGGTCTACAGAGTGAATTCCAGGACAGCCAAGGCTACACAGAGAAACCCTGTCTCAAAAAAACAAAACAAAAACAAAAACAAACAAAATGTAATTTAAGCTGGAGAGATGGCTCAGCGGTTAAGAACACCGACTACTCTTTCAGAGGTCCCGAGTTCAAATCTCAGCAACCACATGGTGGCTCACAACCATCTGTGATGGGATCCGATGCCCCCTTCTGGTGTGTCTGAAGACAGCTATAGTGTACTCAAATAAGTGAAAAATAAGTCTTTAAAAAAATCTAAAAGTGTAAAAATGTAGTTTTAAAAAAAATCACTAAGTCTCCCCAAAGCCACTTTAAGATTTAGGTATGTCGGGGGCTGGTGAGAAGGCTCAGCGGGGAAGAGCACCGATTGCTCTTCCAAAGGTCCCGAGTTCAAATCCCAGCAACTACATGGTGGCTCACAACCACCCATAATGAGATCTGATACCCTCTTCTGATGTGTCTGAAGACAGCTACAGTGTATTTATAATAAATAAATATTAAATAAATCTTTTTTAAAAATTAGGTATTTCTTTGCTCATATGTTGTGAGTTTACCGGGCTTGGCAGCAAGTGCCTTACACACTGAGCCATCTTGCCTGCCCTTCCACGAGTATCTTGTACATTCTTTGCCAGGTCCAGTTAGTCCATTCTGTTGTTTGTTTTTCGAGATAGTGTTTTTTTTTTTCCATGTAGCCCTGGCTGTCCTGGAACTTGCCATGTAGACCAGGCTGGCCCTGAACTCAGATTCGTCTGCTTGCCTCCTGAGTGCTGGGATTAAAGGCATGCGCCACCATCACCCGGCTTATTCCATTTGGAACTGAAGGAAAACCATCATACGTATGGAGGATCAGCTGCCCAGAGAGCACATGCTCATCACATGGGTGGGGGTGGGGCAGGGGCAGCCCCTTCGAAAGGACTCCTGGCCAGGGGAGAGTGGTCTCACAGACTGGCCCAGGGGTGGCACATTTAAGCATCTCAGGTTTCTGGACCAGGCTTTGACTTGCAGTTGTGTCCAGCCCCCAGTCATCACGCGGCCGGGTGTCAAGCTTCCATCGGAGAAGGCGATGGTCCCATCTCACTCCATGGTGTCATTTGTCACCAGGAAATACATACTTAGATGACATGCCAGCCCCCACTATTTCATCTAGGGCTCCTTGGCTCACTGGTCACTCCTCTTGACACTTCATCCAAAGCTCTGGGATCACCTATTTCAGTTGCTGTCTCCTCCCACATGGGCTACTTATCAGAGGCACGGGGTCTCCCTGGCCTACAGCAAGAGCTGTCAGAAGAGCAGCCCTTTGCTGCTTTCGTGACAGCTTACTTCTGACAATTCTGCTAACTTCTTTTTATTTTTATTTTACCAAGAAGGGAACAATTTTTAACCCACACCCCTCCCCCAAGTTTGAAATAAATAAACATTCCAACTAGCAGGACACAGGAGCGAACGTTAGTTACTTGAGATGGAATCTGACAGAACCACAAAGGAAACTGCAGAGTTACTTGATTTTCTTTTCGAAATGGGAAGCTGGGGCTGGAGGGATGGCTCAGCTGTTAAGAGCTCTGGCCGTTTTTTCCAGAGAACCCGAATTTGGGTCCCATCACCCACATGGCAGCTCACAACCATCTATGACTCCAGTTCCAGGGGGTCCAGTGCTCTTTTCTGATCATCATTGGCACTGCATGCATGAAATGCACAGGCATACATGCTGGCAAATACCACACACACACACACACACACACACACACACACACACACACACACGCCTATGCACACGCGTGCCCGCACACACACTTGAAGATGTTAGCTGAGTGTCTTAGTCAGGGTTTCTATTCCTGCACAACATCATGACCAAGAAACAAGCTGGGGAGGAAAGGGTTTATTTGGCTTACTTTCACATGGCTGTTCATCACCAAAGGAAGTCAGGACTGGAACTCAAGCAGGTCAGGAAGCAGGAGCTGATGCAGAGGCCATGGAGAGATGTTTCTTACTGGCTTGCTTCCCCTGGCTTGCTCAGCCTGCTCTCTTATAGAACCCAAGACTTTCAGCCCAGGGATGGCACCACCCACAAGGGGCCCTACCCCCTTGATCACTAATTGAGAAAATGCCACACAGCTGGATCTCATGGAGGAACTTCTCCAACTGAAACTCCCTTCTCTGTGATAACTCCAGCCTGTGTCAAGTTGACACACAAAACTAGCCAGTACACTGAGCATGGGGTTAAAGATCTCTTACCCCGGCACCTAAGAAGTACAGACAAAAGGATCAGGAGTTCAAATTCATCCATGGGTACAGTGTAAGTTTGAGGGTAGCCTGAGACACATGAGCCAAGTTTTGAAAACAAAAATGTGTGTGTGTGTACAGGGCTTGAGAAATGACTTAGTGGTCAAAATGTTCTTGCAAAGGATTGGAGTTTGGTTTTTTTCTTTAGACACACCAGAGGAAGGTGTCAGATCTCATTAGACATTAAGTAGTTGTGAGCCACCATGTGGTTGCTGGGATTTGAACTCAGGACCTTTGGAAGAGCAGTCAGTGCTCTTAACCATCTCACCAGCCCTTTTCTTTTCTAGATTTTAAAATACATGAGCACACTGTGGCTGTCTTTAGACACACCAGAAGAGGGCATTGGCTCCCACTACAGATGCTTGTATGGGAGTTGAACTCAGGACCTCTGAAAGAGCAGCCATAACCGCTCTTTTTTTTTTTTTTTTTTTCCCAGACAGGGTTTCTCTGTATAGCCTTGGAACTTACTCTGTATAGACCAGCCTGGCTTCGAACTCAGAAATCCATCTGCCTCTGCCTCCCAAGTGGTGGGATTAAAGGCGTGTGCCACCACCTCCTGCTCTTAACCGCTGAGCCACCTCTCCAAGCCTTGGGCTTTGGTTTTCAGAACCGGTATCAGCCAGTTCCCAGCTTCTGCTAACTCCAACTCCAGGGGATCTGATGCCCTCTCCTGGCCTCTCTAGGCACTGCATACATGCGGGGCACACACAGGAAGGTAACCTTGGTTGATTTTTGAGACACGGTTTCTCTGTGTATTCCTGGCTGTCCCGGAGCTCACTCTGTAGAGTACACCAAGCTGGCCTTGAATTCACAGAGATCCTCCTGCCTCTGCCCTCCTGAGAGCTGGGATTAAAGGCCAGGGCCACCAGGCTTGGTTTTTGGTCCTTATCTTTTCAGCCAGAGTCCCTCACTGAACCTGGAGCCCGTGGCTGGCCATGCTGGCTGGCCGGTGGACCTGATGAATCTGCCTGTTTCTTGGTGCTAGGATCACAGGTGGGGTATATGTGTACCCCGCTTTCACATGTGGGCTGGGGATATGAACTCAGGTCCACCTCCCTAAAGCTGGGGTTGTGTGTAGCAGGAAGGATCCTGAGAGAGCATTTAGAAACGCCCCCAGGATGACCCAGAGCAGGGCTTGTAGGAGTGACACACCCCATATGACCCTCGCTGTACATTATTAAGCCTTCCTCCCCAGCAAGCACCGCTGCTGTTTACCCAGAGAGTGATCAATCAAACGGTGCAGAATGCAAACATGCAGCCTGAAGTTGGAACAAAAACTGGAAACCAGCCTGGGCCCGAGAAACACGAGAAACGAACGAACGCTCGGGAGCAGAGCTTTTTGTGTGCTTGCTTTTTTTTTTTTTTTTTTTTTTTTTTTTTTTTTTTTTTTTTTTTTTTGGTATGGGGTCTTGCTTTGTAGCTGTGTTAGCCAATAGAATGAGATTGTATTAAGGGGGTGTATTCAATTGGCTTACATAATACTATTTAGGACCCCCAGCCCCAACAATGGTTGTCTTCTGCTGGAGGGGCTGAGAACCCTGAAGCTGCTCCAGCCTACCCTTGCAGGCACAGAGGATCCCTGGAGAGTCGCTGGTCTCCAGTCCACATTGGATGGCTGAAGTCATCAAGAATCGCAGCGTCGCTGCGGCAGTAAAGAAGCAGAACTTGGGCGGCTCAGGCTTCCTTTGCCTGGACTGCCACCTGAAGGCGCCACTCACGTATAGGGTGGGTCTTCCCTCTTCAATTAAAGGGACGGAGAAAATCGCTCACAGGCGTCCTCAGCAGCTCCTTTGTTGCTTGATTCCAGATCTAGTCAAGCTGGCAAGAAGTCATCTTCGCAGTAGCCCAGGCTAGCCTGGAACTTGTGATCCTCCTGCCTCAGCCTCGTGGGTCCTAGAGTTCTGGAGGAGGGCTCTGTCCTTGCATTTCCTCGACGGGACGCAACAGAAATCACAACCAAGTTTGGTTCCCACTGCCTGCACCGGGAAGCCCTCCACTTCCTGTAACTCCAGCTCTGTGGGACATGGCGCCCTCTTCTGGCCTCCACAAGCACCTGCACTCACACACGTACTCAAGATAAAAATAGATAAATCTTCAAAGAACTAAACTCAAGACAGGGGAGTGGAGGGGGGAAGGTGAGGAGAAAGAAGAGGCAGCGCTGAGCCTGGTGAGTCAGCTTGTACTCTTGGCTGAATCTGAGGCAGGAGGATTGAAAGATCAAAAGACAGCTTGAACAACATAGGGAGATGTGGCTGCACAATTTAAAAGAGCAGGGCAGGGGTGGGGTGGGGAAATAAGGGTAGAATAGGCTGTGTTCAATTCCCATCACTGCAGAAATTATGTGTGTGTGTGTGTGTGTGTGTGTGTGTGTGTACGCATTCGTGTATTTATATTTATACACATGTATATATTCTAGACAAATGCACTCATCAATAAGTGACAGCCTTCACACTTTTTTTGTACTACTTCATGCCCTTATTTGTTTTTTAAAATGCATCTTCCACCTTGTTCTACTTAAAAACTGAACATATTAAGCTGGCTGTGGTGTTGCATAACTGAAAACCCGACAATCTGGAGGCAGAGGCAGGAGGATCAAAAGTTCAAGGCCATCCTCAGCTACACAGCCAGTCTGAGGCCAGCCTGGGCTACACAGGACTCTGTATCTCTAAATAATTAAATAAGGCGAGCCAGATGGCTCGGCAGGTGAAGGTGTTTGCTGTCAAACAAGCCTACATCTTGGCATGCATATGGAGGTCAGAGAATAAGTTCCGGGAGTCGGTTCTCTTCTTAGTCCGTGTGGGTCCCAAGAATTAAACTCAGGCCACCAGCCTTGACAGCTCACAGATGGTTGTGAGCCACCATGTGATTGCTGGGATTTGAACTGAGGACCTTTGGAAGAGCAGCCAGTGCTCTTACCCACTGAGCCATCTCTCCAGCCCGCTTCATTTCTTTTATTGTTTTGTTTATTGAGTTTGATTGTTTATCTATTGTTTGAGTGTAGGTCTGTTGTGGCAGGAGTAGAGGTGTGTGTGGGGTCACCTCTATGGAAACGCTGGGACAGTTCAGGCACAAGAACATCCTCTGCAGGAGGACCTAACTGAGACCAAGGATTGCTGACACAGACAATGCCAGCCAATTAGGAACTGCTGTTTAGAAGAGACGCTTTCTTGGGACCAGTGGGGCGTGGGGGTGGGTGGGTGGCGGGGTGTGGGGGCCGAGGGGTTGTTGGGAATTGACTTTGGGACCTCTGATGCTCCAGTCAACCCAAAGATTTATTTATTATTATACATAAGTACACTGTAGCTGTCTTCAGACGCACCAGAAGAGGGCGTCAGATCTCATTACGGATGGTTGTGAGCCACCATGTGGTTGCTGGGATTTGAACTCAGGACCTTGGGAAGAGCAGTCAGTGCTCGTACCTGCTGAGCCATCTCTCCAGCCCAATGGTCACCTTTTCATTACTGACCCTGTCCCACTTTCTCTGGGCAGACAGGATGATCTCAGGGATGAGGATGAGGGTGCCTTTGCTCCAGCCCTCGGGCTCCAAGCCCTCCCCTAACCCTGCTGTCCCAGGTCCCTCCCTCACTAGCCCTTCTGCTCCTGCCCCATTGGAGGTACCCCCAGCTTACCCTGGCATGATGCAGGGGACTGCCTTCTAGTGGTCACTCCTGCTGTGGTCGCTCCTGCGATGCCCAGGCCTGGACTTCCTCTTCCCCGGGGCCCTCATTCCCCTTGGGTGTATGGTGAGGCTTTCATTGTCAGTGTTGGCCCTGACGCGGCGACTAGACCCTGGATTTCCACTTGTCTGGCCGACTTGGCACTAATCAGAACAGCTGCCAACTATCCTGGCCCAGACCCCCCTTACTTTGAACAGGAGTGAAGCAGTGGGCATCATGTTTAGGCATGGAGCTTCACATTCCTCTTACTGATTACAAATCCCCAAAGGATGCCCTAAGCATGCACATCCACCCCGCCTCCCTGTCCAATGGTCCCTCAAATGCCCACTTTTGTGGGACTTCCTATCCCTCGGGAGCACTGAGAGGGACTCCCCAGTATTGTCATTCTAACCTCACACTTGGCATGTGGAGGTTCGCCTCACATGCTGCTTCCAGTATCCCTCTCCACGTTAACAGGGATCCCATTCAATTCCTATATGAGCCCCATTATGAACAACTGGGATTTATGTGGCCCCTCTGAGCTCTTGATTTATGTCCCCTTACTCTCCAAAAAGGTGGCCATCTCTTTAATGGGACATAGTTCCACATAAACCTGTCGGTGAAAATGTGGGCTGGGCAGTCCCCATGAGTACGACCATTAGCAACCAGATTGGCCGGAAAGCCACCCCAGTCTGTGTCCCACCTCCCTTTTCCTTTCTAGTCACCAGTACCTCCATGGTCAGAGATAGCCTTCACTGCTTTAATGAACAATGTCTCCTGACCACCTGCTAGATGGGGTATTCATCAACGTTATCCTGATGAGGGAACCGGCTATTTCATGTGGTCACTCTGAAGGCCCAGGCTCCCAAGCCCTCCACCGTGGAAAGAGGGATTTTGGTATTACAGTTGAATCATTGCAGCATTCATTGCAGGCATTGTTGGGGCAACAACAGCTGCAGTTGCCTTGACCCCAGCCAGCCACCTGGCAGGCAGAGGCTGCCAGTGCTGGGGTCTCAAAGTCAACTGAGGCACTACAGGTGCAGGAAGTGCCAAATCAACATCTTTATCAAGCCATCCACATTTTCCAACAGACTGACTGACTGGCAGAAGAGCTAGCCCTTGTTAGGGACATGTCCCTATTGACCTGCAACCCCAGGTCTGTCTCAATCTGCCTAACCCCTTTCTATGTACATAACACCGCTGAAGCCCGACCACAGTTGGCTCGATATCTTGAAGGTACCTGGTCAAACGAATTCCTTAACTATTCTGTGCTGCTAAGGGAGAACATAGCCACCTTCAAGGTGACCAGTGTATCTGTGCTCTCCCTAGATGCGGGATTCTTGGGGAAAGTGTGGCACAATATTAAGAGGCTGTCTGACCCCCTCATGGATAGCCACTTAAGCCATGACGGGAGGAATGATCATACTAGTAATTATTTTAAGTGTCTCACACAGCATATCTCCAGGCAGCGTTCCATAAATAAGGCGACCCTCCAGGTGCTGCTGATGGCTCTCAAATCCTGATTGTGGCCCCCCTAAGGAAGTGATCAAAGCTTGGATGGCAGAGATCCACCATGTAGGCTGTTCTTCATCTCCCCCTCGTGTGGCATGCCTCCAGAGTGATATCCCTTTGAGGGCTGGTAGTCGGTGACGGGTAAGCTCCTGGAAGACAGGCACAGTCTGCCATACTGGGACTCCTCCAAGGTGGGGTCAACAATGTCTAGGCAGTGGCACCCCAGCTCCTGCTAGGCTTGCTAGGTTGTCAAGATCTAAAAGCAAAAGGGTGGATATGTAGCAGGAACTTCGGGTCCCCCCAACCCCCGAAACTGCAAAAGCATCTCCTGCAGGAGGACCTAACTGAGGACTGCTCTCAGGACCAAGGATTGCTGGTGCAGACCATGCCAGCCAATCAGGAACTGCTGTTTAGAAGAGATGCTTTCTTGGGACCAATGGGATGGAGGATGTTTTTTTTTTTTTTTTAAAGATTTATACGAGGGCGTCAGATCTCATTATGGGTGGTTGTAAGCCACCATGTGGTTGCTGGGATTTGAACTCATGACCTTCCGAAGAGCAGGTGCTCTTCCCGGCTGAGCCATCTCACCAGCCCCGGGGTGGAGGGTGTTAAAGGAGCTTGCAGCAGTATTCAGATGAGCTTGCTGCAGAGCTTCTCGCCTGCTCCCAGAGTCTGTGTCATTGACTCTGTGCCACCTCACCTCCAACCCCCAAGGGCAGGTAGGGTTGGGTGCCGAGTAGTCCAGGGCACAGGCAACAGTCTGTCTCTGATCTGAGTGTACCTCTGTCTGGTAGGAGGCCTCTGGCGTCTGCTACTCCGTCAATACTGGATCCTCACTGGGACTCCTCTGGGATATCTTGCTGCTGTCCTGTGACATGGAGATCCTGTAGTTTTGGATCTATAGGTCGGGTCCCTTCATGCACTTCAGCAGTTTATCTCTGGGGTAGAGGTTGGAGTGGATCAATTCAAAGCACTGGATCTGGCCTGCTGGTCAGCTCAGGCTTCTCCCACCCACCCCTCCCAAGTGGCCCCTTGTGAGAGTCATCTATCTTGGACTCAGTTTGCCCAGGCCGGAGGTCCTAGGTGGGGTCCTTCTAGTCTCTATCTTGCTCCTCATCTTGGGAGCCTGTCTGAACTTGCCTGGAACTGGACAAATGGTCATTTCAGGCTCCCCCTTTTCAGCGTACATTAAGGCTGTACTAATCAATCAGATGTTCACAGTGTCAGAACAGCGCACACATAGTCTCTCTTCTCTCTGCCAGCTACTGACGGACATGTTACACGGCAGCCACACCTGCAGCCTTATGTTTTTAAGTTGAACTTGGTGGGGTGTGATAGCTCATGTTTGTAACCGCTAAATTTAGGAGGCTGAGGCAGGAGGTTTGCTAAAAATTTTAGGCTAGCCTGCTCTACATAGCGAGACCCCGTCTCCAAAACAAAAAACAAAACCCAAACAAAAAAACAAAACAAAACAAAAAACCCACCAAACAATAAATCAAAAATGAAAACAAGGCTGGCAAATGCCTCAGAGGTTAAGAAAACTTAGCAGCAAGCCTGAAGGCCAGAAGCTCCACCCCCAGGACCCACAAGCCCTACCCTCTGGACCCACAAGCTCCACCCCCAGGACTCACATACGAAGAGAGCCAGCTCCTGTAAGTTCTCATCTGACAGCCGCATGCACTCGTGTGTTTGCACACACGCATACACTTACAAAAATTAATAAGATAGCTGGGCGGTGGTGGCGCACGCCTTTAATCCCAGCACTTGGGAGGCAGAGGCAGGCAGATTTCTGAGTTCGAGGCCAGCCTGGTCTACAGAGTGAGTTCCAGGACAGCCAGGGCTACACAGAGAAAATTTCTGAGAAGTCCAAACCCTGGGTGGGGATGGGCGTGGGGTCATTGCCAATCCTACACATGGAAATGCTGTTGGAGGGGGTTTGCCTCAGAAGCCATCCTCCAGGCCTGGCTCCACAGGGAAATGATGTGAACTAAGGACAGGTCACACAGGGAGCCACGGCAGCCTTTCCCTGCCGACAGCCCCCTCCCTCAACCATCAAAGAGAAGCAGTCAGAATGTCCAGTAGCGCCGCCATTCCTTGACTGGCAACCTGGTGGAGCTGAGGAGCATTTTCAGGGTGTGGGTGCAGGCGCTGGCTACTTCCTCTTCTTTCTCCCTGGGGTGTGAACTGTGAAACACCCACCAGTAGCCATAGTGTCGTCGTTTCTAAGCAAACCCAGCCCAGGCAGCCAAACTTCTTTTGTCTCTGCCCTCCACAAAAAAAAAAAAAAAAAAAATTAAAAAAAAAAAGAATTAAAAAAAAAAATTCGCCGGGCAACAATAGTGGTGCATGTCTTTAATCCCAGCACTTGGGAGGCAGAGGCAGGTGGATTTCTGAGTTTGAGGCCAGCCTGGTCTACAGAGTGAGTTCCAGGACAGCCAGGGCTACACAGAGAAACCCTGTCTCGAAAAAACAAAAGAAAACAAACAAACAAACAAAAATCCAAATTAAACAAAAGAGTTGTAGGAGAAACGAAAGAGCTTTGAGGCCTTTGCTCTAGAGGCGTGGCCCTCTAAGTTGGGTGTACCTGAAGAGGGGCCCCCACTGGGTGCTTGATTAAAACAATTAGATCCTAAGACACAGAGATGAAGCCCAGAAGACTGGAATTGTCTAGAGCCACTTTTTCTTTCTTTTAAAACAGTTTTGTTGATTGATGTGTGTGGTATATTGCCCTCACCTATGTCTGCACTGTGTGTGTGTGTGTGCGCGTGCACCTGCCTGGTGCCTCAGAGGCTAGAAGATGGAGTTAAGCCATCTCAAAGTGTGTTGAAGGTCAGGTGGGCAATTCAAGGAAATCCCATTTACAAATTAAAGAAAAAGAAGGCTGGATGTAGCTTAGTGTTCGAATGCTCGCCTTGTGAGTACGGG
>NW_022196897.1:154956474-154966474 GCF_008632895.1 Mastomys coucha
AAGGTCCAGGAAAATAAAGCCTGGGTCACCAAGAAAACCAAACCACAGATGCCCAAACAAAACTATTCGGACCCTACTATTAGAGTTCGGGCATTACTGTGGCTGGGCAAGTGTCCTGGCACGCTACTCCCGAGTTGCCTCTCACACCAGCATCCTGTATAACAGTATATTTATTAAAATGAAGAAATTAGCAGTATAAATCAAGCCGAGGGACTCTGTGGTTAAGAGCACTGGCTGCTTTTATAGAGGACCTGGGCTTGTACCCCAGTATCCACACGGCGGCTCACAACTGTTAGAACTCTAGTTCCAGGGGATCTGATACTCTCAACTGGCCTCCTTGAACACAGGCATACACACACACACACACACACACACACACACACACACACGCACGAACAAGTCTGCCCGCCTGCCTGCCTGCGGAGGAGACCAGAGATCTCTGATCCCCTGCAGCTGGAGTCATAGATACAGGTGCAGTGAACGGAATCCAGATCTTTCAGAAGACCAGGAGGCATATTTTATTTATAATTAATTAATTTTCCACTGCACCATCCTATAGCCTAAGGGCAGAACTACTATGGGACATTTCTCTGGAGTCTACCTAGAGTCCAAGTGATGGCTGCTGTGTACACAGCAGGCGGGTGGTGCGGGGCGTGAGGATCAATAACAACAGGAAGAAGTTATCTGTGTGGCCCAACTTATGAAAGTTCGAACAGAAAGTTCCAGGGCTTCCGAGGGCCAGGTGTGTCAGACCAGCTGGCAGAGCAGGTGGGCACATGGGCACACTTGTCCCTTTGTCTACCAGGCACAAGGGGAAATGGGAGATTTGTCAGAACACTGGGCCATTTCCTCCTGACCACCCAGCTAGAGGGGCACAGCCTAGGTCACTTAGTGACACCTTAAGGCAAGGTGGAGAACTGGCTGCTAACCTCACAAGAATCTGTCCCGTTCAGTCTGTCCCCTCCTTGGGGCGTGGCCCCAGGGAATTAGGAGGCCATGGTTGTGGTTTAGCATGCAGTGTTTGCCTAGTATGCCTGACCTAATATCATTAATCCCAGCACTCAGGATGGAGAGGATAGCCTGATCTACATAGGGAGGTCCAGGCCAATGAATGCTACATAGTGAAACTCTACCTCAAAATAATTAATAAGGTGCAACAATAATTATAAAAATTATTTAAAATAATAAACATGCAATAATCTTTCTCCCTTCCTTCCTTCCTCTCTTTCTCTCTCTTTGACACAATGAGCTTGGTCTGCAGATCTGTCTACTTTTATTTGACGGTGGTTCCTGGCTCTCTCAGCCCTTCCGGATCCCTGTCTCATCCCACTATCAAGATCACATTGAAATGTGGGAGTCTGAGCAGCGTGAGAGGTAATCAATGGGAAATGGTTCCTTCCTGGCCAACCGCCAGTAGGGACATCACCAAAATCCAATTGTGCTGGCAGCTTCGGGTCACGGGGAGCATCCCGTCCCATTAGCAGGTCCCATTAGCATTTGCTGAGTCCTGCGATCTATATACAAGTGACACTTTATGTGGACTGAACAAATCAAGGAATGGAGTATAAATTCCCAACACTCTTGGTGTGAGAAGCCCAACATTTTAATAGCCTGCCCTTTGGACAGTTATAATGTCCAATGATATTATAATGGTTTTGCATTAAAGTGACAAAGTTTCAAACAAGTTGATATTCAGAAAGCTTACTGTATTGCTAGATAGAGGGTTGGTGTCCTTGACAGCTGTCTGTTGACACCTCATTGGGAACCAACTGGCACGGAGGCACACGCCTGCAGTTTCAGTGGTTCGGAGGCAGAGATAGGATGGTCACAAGTCCAGGGCTAGCCTCATCTATATACTGAAGTCCAGGACAACCTAGCCTAGGTGAGACACTCCCTCCCCCAACAAAAGAGTAATCTGACTTGCAAAAGCCGAGGTGATGATTAGCTCATCTAAACTAGCAAAGAAGTTAACCACATGGTACCCACTGGGAACGTGCAGGAGACAGGGAGCCCTCAGACTGTGGGAAGGAGCCATGAGCAAGTGCAGAACCTTTGGCCTAGTTAAAAAATGTGGGGGAATTCAGCTGAAGAAACAACTCGATCTACAGAAGAGCTTTGTGCATTCAGATGGAAAGATGCAGCATCCTTTAATTATGTATCAGAAACTAGGGGGCTGGTGAGGTGCATCTGAGTTTGATCCCAGCATCCACAAAAAGCCAGTGGTAGCAGCACTGTCTGTAACCCAGTGTTGGGTGCGTGGAGACAGGAGAACCCAGTGTTGGGTGCGTGGAGACAGGAGGACCCAGTGTTGGGTGCGTGGAGACAGGAGGACCCAGTGTTGGGTGCGTGGAGACAGGAGAACCCCCGGGCTGGGCCCTTGGTGTGGCTGAACTCTGCACTCAGGAGGGGTTTGAGAGATGGCGGAGAGAGATGTCACTCAATAGTTAAAGTGGGTACAGCTCGTACAGAGGACCCATGTGAGGTGGTTCCCAACTGCCTGTAACTCCAGCTCTGCGGAATCCGATGCCTCTCGCCTCACGACCACCGACTCTCAACATAAAGAAAAAGATTTTAAAAAGTTCTCTCTCCGTGTCTGCTTCACTTACCAGAGGTAACCACTCTTAAACTCACATCCTTTCTGTATCGGGTACTTTGTGTCCGTGTGCTCTGCACACCAGAAGGTAGAATTAGACCATTGCGAGCTGCCGGGTGGGTGCTGGGAATTGAACTCAGGCCCTGCGGGAGAGCAGTGGGTGCTCTTAACCATTGAGCCCTCTCTCTAGCCCCTATTTTATAACTTTTAATTCAACACACACACACACACACACGCGTTTTGCTACTTTGAGGACTGACTGAATCCAGGCAGATACTCTAGCACTGAGCTCCAGTCACCGCTCCATCTATGTATTTAAAGCCTAAGGGTGTGACGGCTGGTGAGGTGGTTCAACAATCAGTCTCTTGCTGCCAAGCCTCAAGACCCAAGTTCGATCCCCAGACCCATCTGGTGGAGGAGAGAATCAACCACAGGTTGTCCTCTGGTCTTCACATACACTTCATGGCACATGTGCACTAACACACCTACCCACATGCACATACAATAAACACACAAACATGTAGCAAGATTAAGATGACAGTCTATAAGAGGAGTTTGGGGCCGCTGCATTGGCGTTTGTTTGTTCTGTTCTTCCTTTCTGCTCATTGATTGCCTTCTAGCTATTCTCAGTGTTAACCCACATGGGTCACCTGTTTGTCCCTTGTGAGGCTCGTGTGGTCGCCACCCGCTGTACGACATCACAACAGCACAGTGCTGTGTGGTCCTTGTGCGCACCCATCCCATAGCCTTTACTTACCTTTTGTGGTTTTGTTTTGTTTTGTTTTGAGACAGGGTCTCACTATGTAGCCCTGACTGGCCTAGGATTCAATATGTGCAGTGGGCGGGCCTTGAATTTACTGAGAGTGAGTCTTACCATTAGAGCACTGGGATTAAAGGTGTGTGCCACCACACCTGGCTAAAAAGAAACAACAGTGACAACAACAAACCATAC
Organism: Mastomys coucha; assembly: GCF_008632895.1. Taxonomy (NCBI): domain Eukaryota; kingdom Metazoa; phylum Chordata; class Mammalia; order Rodentia; family Muridae; genus Mastomys; species Mastomys coucha. Next base: position 154,960,020 of record NW_022196897.1, read on the forward strand.
ATTGACTGCATGTATGGCGGGGTACATGTGGAGATCAGGGGACAATCTGAAGGTACCTGTTCTCTCCTCCCACTGTGTGGGTCCCAAGGAACTTAGATCGCTGGCATTGGCAGCAAGCCTCTTCTACCCAATGAGCCAGCTTGTTGGACAAAAGTTGGAATTTTGTTTTGTTTTGTTTTTCTGAGACATGGTTTCTCTGTATATCCCTAGCTGTCCTGGAACTCACTCTGTAGTCCAGGCTGGCCTGGAACTCAGAAATCCGCCTGCCTCTGCCTCCCAAGTGCTGGGACTAAAGGCGTGCGCCACCACTGCCCGGCTGGAAATTTTAATAAACTCAGCACTTTGGAATTACCCCCTCGGCCTCCCATCTTATTTTAAGACAGGGTCTTATCCAGATAGTCTTGGCTGGCCTGGAACTCATAGAAAACCTCCTGCACCCGCTTCCTAGGTATTGTGATTCCAGGCATCATACCTGGCTTTGGACAGCTCACTTTCTGGACGAAGAAGCAGATGTTGTAGCTGGGCAGTGGTGGTGCATGCCTTTAAATCCCTTTAAGCATTTGGGAGGCAGAGGTGATAGGATCTGAGTTCTAGACCAGCTTGGTTTACAAAGGAAGTTCCAAAACATCCAAGGCTATACAGAGATAGCCTGTCTCTTAAAAAAAAAAAAAAAAAGCAGGTCATCCCTCCCATGTCAGGTCCAGCACTGAACACTAGTGGCCGTTCAGCATCCGGAGAGTTTAGCTACATAAGCCACAGATCATGACACAAGAGGCTAAGCTACAAGTTTTCCTGCTGTACCAGGTTCCTTGCCAGGTTACAGTCACATCAGGAGGTGTTGTGTGCTCACAGACGTGAACACGGCATCCCCAGAAGGTTGACAGTGATGTGTGAAATATTAACTACTACCCAGATCTGTCAGCCTAAGGACCTCACAGAGGCTAAAACAAATGCATCAGGGGCTACTGAGATGGCTTGGCTGTGAGGGAGATTGCAGCTAGGCCTGAGTTCAGTCCCTGGAATTGGTGGGAGGAGAGAATCAACTCTTGAAAGTTGCCTCAGACACACAAAGACAGATGGGCATGGGCATAGACTACTACCCTAAGACAGACCTATTACTACTGTAAGTAGAGGCAAGCTGGGACGCTCAGGGCAGGGACTGAAAGCAAGTGTACGTGGGTTTGAGCACGCCCCCTGTGAATGGAGCCGGTTGTGGGACTCTCCGCCAGAGCAAAATATTGAGCCATAGTTCTCATGGCAATCTGTTTCGTTTTCTTATTCCTTTTCTTATTCTTGTTCCAGGTACTCTAGGCCAAGATCTTAAGTGAGAATAATGGGCTAGAAACCATCCCTTGAGATGGAGTCATTAACATGACCTTAACTGTGGGGAAACCACACTTTATAAATCATTTATAAAATTATATAGTAGTAGTATGATAGATAAAAACTCCCCCAACAATAAAACTTCATATGGCTACATGTGTGTTAAATAGTTTAAATGTACGCATTGAAGATTTATAAAAAAAATCAGGCATTAGAAATTAAGCAATAATTGACCATAAAGATTTACTAACCTGCTCTTGGAAATGTGCCACTAAGCCTTGGATGGCTGCCCACTGAACACATCCTTTCAGAGTTGTAACACTTGGATGATTTCTGTTAATCATGATGTCACCTGCTCTGTTTGTGATTCACTGAACACATCTTTTCAGAGCTGTAATGTTTGCTTGATTTTTGTGCTTTACGGTGCCAAATGATAATGATAGTATTCGTGATTGCTTCACTGAACACATCTTCTAAGGGTTGTGATATTTGTTCTTTTTATGTATAAAAACCCCTGCTTTGAGAGCTGCAAAATACACTCACATTCAAACTGCCTCTGTGTTTTTGTTTTGTTTTGTTTTGTTTTGTTTTGTTTTGTTTTTTTGAGACAGGGTTTCTCTGTGTAGCCCTGGCTGTCCTGGAACTCACTCTGTAGACCAGGCTGGCTTTGAACTCAGAAATCTGCCTGCGTTTGCCTCCCAAGTGCTGAGATTAAAGGTGTGTGCCACCACCGCCCGGCTGCCTCTGTTTTTTTTCTGTTTGTCACCGAGGAATCCTTACCCACCTAGCTTCAAGGACCCTCATTTCAGGGACACCCGACTGGGGTAGTCTGTGGCATCTCTCCACATTGAACAGGACTTCGTTCTGTAGCCCAGGCTGGCCTTGAACTCATCCCCCTCCCACCTAAGATTATGCTAAGATTGTGGGCATGTGTCAGCATGTATATAGAAAAAACCAAGTCTCCCGTACCCCAGGCTAGCCTTAGTCTCAATATGTAGTGATGACCTTGTCTGGATGGCAGGGAGTTAATTACCCGTTTCCATGACGACTAGATCACCCCTGGTGTTGGCACCTTTGGCTGCTGCAGAGCTGGGGCAGGAGAGACAGGTCAGGGGTTCAGAACCCTTGGTGCTCTTGAGAGGGCATGGGTTTGGTTCCCAGCACCCACATGGCAGCTCACAACCATCCGTAGCTCTAGTTTTAGGAGATCTGATGCCTTCTGACCTCCATAGGCATCTGGCACACATGATACAGACATACATGCAGGCAAAACACTGCACATACACAAATAAAATTAAAAAATCTGAAAAACGACTGTAGGCCCTCAGAGCCTAAAGCAATTCCACACCTGACCCCCCCCCCCCACTCACTGCTCCCTCCGTGTACCATGAATCCAAATTTGCTAAGTGAGCCAGATTTGGTGGCACACACCTTTGATCCCAGCATTTAGGGGGTAGGGGTGAGGATGGGGTGGGGCTGGGGTGGAGGCATGTGTATCTCTGAGTTCAGGGCTAGCCTGGTCTATATAGTGAGGGCTATCTTTTAAGATCAGCCCAAAGAAAAACAAAACAAAGCCAAGCTTGCTAAGTGATATCAGGCCTTTGCAATCCACACAGCCATTCGCCCAAAAAACCTGCCTTTGAAAAAACACTGACCTCTTTCCCATTTGGTGGAAGGCGATTAAGTATATTTTCCTTCTGTGGTTTGCTACTTGAAAAGTCCACAACCTTCTGTTTCTAGAAATGCAGATGAGATTCATGATTAAGGGTGTGAGAGAGAAACAATCTGCACAGTGGCCTGGATGCTCACACAACAGCAACCCAGTGAGACAATCACAACACATGAGACAGCGTGGAGGAATTACTTGACGGAGTCTGCGCCTTCTGATCTTGTCATCTTGTTCCACAGTGTCCGTGTGCTGGCTGTCGACTCCTGCTGCAGAATGTATCACAATTACAGGGCCACCATCCTAGAACAAAAGCTGCTTCAAGTTAGGAAGATGCTCCACCACCGAGCCACGCCCCAGCCCTCACTGGGGGATTCTAGACAGGGGCTCTACCACTGAGCCACGCCCTCAGCCCTCATTGCGGGGATTCTAGACAGGGGCTCTACCACTGAGCCACACCCTCAGCCCTCATTGCGGGGATTCTAGACAGGGGCTCTACCACCAAGTCACGCCCCAACCCTCACTGGGGGATTCTAGACAGGGGCTCTACCACCGAGCCACGCCCTCAGCCCTCACTGGGGGATTCTAGACAGGGGCTCTACCACCGAGCCACGCCCTCAGCCCTCATTGCGGGGATTCTAGACAGGGGCTCTACCACTGAGCCATACCCTCAGCCCTCACTGGGGGATTCTAGACAGGGGCTCTACCACCGAGCCATACCCTCAGCCCTCATTGGGGGATTCTAGATAGGGGCTCTACTGAGCCACGCCCCAGCCCATCTCTTAGTGATTCCTAAGTAAAATGTTCTCCAGTCTACAGAAATTCTCATCCTGCCCCCTTTCCCACCACCAGATCCTTTACGCCCAATTCCAGAAGCCCAACCATTTAGCTAATAAGGCACAGTTTTGTTTTGTTTTTGAGACAAGGATTTACGTATCGAACTCCCGAACTTCCTGCCTTCACCTCTCAAGTGTAGGGATTATAGAAGTACACCACCACACCCAGCTCACACGAGCATTTATATTAAACCAGGGTGGTGTTTGCAGAAACTACAAAATTCTGGATGACTGACAGGCCAGTCTGGATTCTGGAGTTTTCCGGCTTTAGAGCAAGAAACACATCTGCCTGGAGGTTAGGTTAGGTTTTCAGTTGCCATGGTGAGCCAAGGCTGGGAACTCGGTATGATATGGAAGATGCCGGCTGAACTCCCTTCCGCTCACTACACACCCCCCGGACGCCCGCCCAGGATTCACTGGGCCCCTGACTTTTCTTTCTCAATTTGCATTTCAAATTCTGTAACAACCAACAGAATGTTGGTTAGGACTGAGTTAGGGCTAGCTGGATCTTTGGCGCCACCGTCAGTTCAAACTGCGTTTTGCTTCACTGGGAAATGACGCTCACATCCCTCCAGGGAGAAGTTTGCTTTTTTTATTGGGAAAAACAAAAACAAAAAACAAAAAAACCAAACCAAAAAAAAAAAAAAAAAAAAAAAACAAACCCAAAAGACAATACCACAGAGAAAAGAAAGCACATGAATATATAAGGCTAGTACTAGCAGCCACTACCCAGGTTAAGACAGGATTTACCACACGCCCTGACAGCATGGACTCCTTTCTTCCCCGACACTGCTCAGTTCAGACCCAGTGTTGTGGGCTTGCCAGCTTAATAACTCCTCCAGATACGAGTCAGTTTTCCAATCTCCACTCACATGAAGCGACTTTCCCCATGAGGGTGGAGCTGGGCTTAGGGGACCCCACCTTTGTTTGGATGGCCGAGGCCACAGTGTGCTCAGGGAATGCTTGCAGAGAAGGAACTGAGCTGTGGGCAGTCGTCCCGTGGCCTTGCGGTGACACCTATGCCCTCGTGGGTTAGCCGCCCCACTGCTGGAGGCTGGGGAGGATGGGTTGCCAGCCTACAAGCGAAGGCAAGGTCCTCCCTTCGGTGTCACGGTGAAGGGCTGGCATCGGCCTTGCTCCGAGTCCCGTGAGGCTGCCCATGCTTCTCTAGAGGTCATGGCTGGGCTCCGGGGTGCTCTCCAGCTGCCCCACAGAGACCAGGGGGCCAGGCTGCCCCGAAGCAATGCCTTCTGGGGGGAAAGTGACCAGGCTTGAGTTCTTGTTCTCGCCCCAGTCACTGTGCTGCTTCCGATGGCACCTCAGAGAGTCATCCCTGACAAAGGAGGCGCTGCACTTGTCGCATCCGAAGGCCCTCGGGGTGAGCGTGTTGACCACGTGATGGGGACGGCTGTCCCCGGACCCACCCTTGCCCTGCGGGGCCCTGTTCTCTGTCTTGGCGCCTTCTTCCCTGTGCACCTTGTCGATGTGTTTGGCCAGGCTGCTGGGCCGCTTTGTATCGAAGCTGCAGAAATCACATTTGAAGGGCCGGTCCTTGCAGTGGACTCTGCTGTGCACGCGCAGGGCGGCTGGGCTGGAGCAGGAGTAGCTACACTCGGGACATTTCTCCGGGTGGTCGGCCTGATGCAGGCGGCTGTGCTCCAGCAGGTCGGCCCGGTCCCGGCCCTGGAAGGCACAGTGCAGACACTTGAAGGTGTGTTTGATGCGGATGTGGGACTTGAGGTTTGCCTTCATGGTGCAGCGGACGTCACAGAACTCGCATTTGAAGGGCTTCTCCCCCGAATGCACGATCATGTGCCGCTTCAAGTCCGAGCTGATTTTGAATTTGGCGCTACAGAGCCAGCACTGGAAGGGGGTGTCCCCTAGCAATGGAAGGCGTGATTACGTTAGAGTGGGCAGGCAACAGAATTCTCCACTAGACATGTATCACCTACCTGGCCAGGAGACTGGTGGGCCTTTAGAACTCTGGTTTATAACTTCCTGATAAGGACAACACTTACTATGTATAATCACTCTACTGTTAGCCCATTTTATAGACTGGGCAACCGGTACCTTAAAAACAGTAACGACAAAAGTTTACAGAGATGGGTACAACTGTGTTTGGCGAGCAACAGTTATTCAGCGTGTATTAATAACCTTTGAAAATTTTCTAAGTACACATTGACTCTTTTGAATCTTTTTCTCCCAGAGACAAGACCTCACTATGTAGCTCTGGCTGTCGGAAACTCACTCTGTAGGTCTGGGTGGCCTCGAGCTCACAGAGATCCACCTGCTTCTGCCTCCTGAGTCCTGGGCAAACACCACTCTGCCTGGCTCAGAGTGGAAGTTAGCTCTAAAGTTAATGTACAGAGGTGGTACACCAAGCATTGGGGACAGTTAGTGAAGAGCCACAGCTTTCTGTGGTGGCTCGTTTTTTAGTCTTTTTTTTTTTTTTTTTTTCCCTGAAGGCCTCGCAGAGGTTTTGGTAATTTTGGAGGTGGCTACTTTGTAGCCATTATTCGATGGTGAAAAGTTCCTAAGTCATCTTTGCTTGCCCTCCCTGCCTAGCAGCTGTGTATCCATGGCAACGACCTGAGTTTTCCAGCACTGCCTGTGGGCTAAGGCAAACGGCA
>NW_022196897.1:154971474-154983820 GCF_008632895.1 Mastomys coucha
CTAATTCAGCTACATTCCCCAGCCCTTCTTAACTCAGCTTAAAAATGCCAGCACGTCTCCACTGGCTCAAAGTCTTCCACAAGCTTTTTGAAATGCTTGTGTCTCGTTGTGAGTGCCTCAACACTTCACCCACTTGGGTGTGAACAGGTATGCAGAGGATAATGGGTCATTTTTATCCAGCTCACATTAGTTTTGTGGAGTCCCACAAAGAAGAGAGGGAAGCTTTCTAGAGCAAGATGTGTGTGGTTTGCAACCACATTCAACTGACTTTTGTTGTGTTCCTGAACGAAGTCAGGAGAGCAGAGAGTAACCAACCCAAAACACTAAAGACATCTGGTTGTCCGGTCACGTTTATTTGAGATGCGCACTTTGACACGTGGCTACTACGATGGATACCCACTCCTACCGGTATCTATTCGGTCATCACTTAGATAACAGACGTCACACCATTCTACTGAAGACTCGTTCTGGCAAAGACCCAAACAGACCACATTGGGCCAGACTACAAATGACTTTATTTCTACCAGCAACTCACGGCAGTTGCTCGTGTCTTCAGGAAGTGTAGGCGAATAAATAGAAAAATGAAAGCGGGAGGCTCCTGGGTGAGGGGCTTACCTGTGTGCGAGCGCAAGTGCACGGTGAGCTGGCTGGAGTTGCGGCTGGCATAGGGACAGAGCTGGCACTTGTAGGGCCGCTCGTCCGAGTGGATGCGCAGGTGTTTCTTCAGGCTGCTGCTGTCCACGGCCGCGTAGTCGCACAGGTGGCACTTGTGTGGCTTCACGCTCGTGTGGCAGCGCATGTGCATGGTCAGGTTGTCCTTCCGGCTGAAGCACTTGTCACAGAACTCACACTTGTGTGGCTTGTCGCCTTCAAACACAAAAGCAGTCAAGGTTACAGGGTGTCTTAGTCAGGGTGACATCTTGATTTCTTTTCCAGTTGCTGATAAAATACCATGACACGGCAACTTAAGGGAGAAAAGGATTGTTTTTGTTTTCTTGCTCACAGTTCAAGGTTTAGTCAATGACAATAGGGAAGTAGCTTGAAGTGGCTGGTTGCATACCATCTACAATTGGGAAACAGGAATGGATGCCTGCTGCTGCTCATTCCCTTTCTCTATTGAAACAGTCCAGGAACCCCATCTAGGGAATGGTGTCTCCCACAGTGGGCATGTCTTCCCACCCCAGTTAACTCCATCAAGACAATGCCCCAAAGATGCGCCCAGAGGCCTGTCTCCTAGTCAACTCTAGATTCTGTCAAGTTGACCATTATACTAAACCAATCACAGGGTGATGGTGTGAGCAGATGGGCCTGCCTTTCCCTCTGTCCAACGGCCACACCCAGACGAGGAAACCAAAAGTCAGAGTGGGGAACGAGAGAGAGAGAGAGAGAGAGAGAGAGAGAGAGAGAGAGAGAGAGAGAGAGAACGCTGTGGGATTCAATATTAAGGAATCCCGAGAGACAGATCCAGCACAAATGAGAGGCTAAATCTCATTTGGGACAAAACAAATGGTTACAGAAGTAGTCAAGGTAAGAAGTGATAGAGGTAGGGACAGGCTTCTGGCCCCTGGATGAGGAAGTACTTAGACAATGACCTTTTGCCATTCCCAATCTCTACCCTGGGCCTCCCTTAGTCTACTTCGTCCTTGACCTTGGAATTGACCCTTCTGCTTCCTCCTTCTGGAGTACCAGGAGCCTTTACGCCTTCCTTTCTTCCCTCTTTTGCTCCCGCCTTCCTTCCTGACAGGGTCCTACTGTGGATCTTGGCTGTTGTGGAACTTTGTATGTAGATCAGGCTGACCTTGAACTCGTAGGTCTGCATCCATCTGCCTGTCTCCTAAGTGCTGGGGTTAAAGGTGTGTTTCACCACAATACCCAGCCTTTATATCCTGTATGGGCTGGAGGTGCTTACCTTTGAACTTTTATTTTATTAGACACACACACACACACACACACACACACACACACACACACACACACGGGGGTGGGGGGAGCACTCTTATGAGGTATGGGGTCAAGAGGATAACTTTTGGAGGTAATTTCTCTCAGTCCACAATGGGTTCCATAGATCAAACAGGTTGGCCACCTTGGTCACCAGGAGTCTATCCACTAAGCCATCTCATGGCCCCTTTTTAGTAATCATCATCATGCTATTAAAAATCAGGCCTGATGGCGGACTCCTGTGATCCTAGTCTGTGGGAAGAAGAGACAAAATCGAGCATCCGAGGTCACTCTTTACTACACAGCAAGTAGGAAGCCAGCTCAGGATACATGATACCCTGTCTCAAAAACACGAAAGTGCACCAGAGGGCATGTTATCGTAAGGTGTAGCTTTTATTCTCCTGTAGTTAGAGGACTCTTGCAGGCTTTCTGCCTCTGCCTGCTAACCTAGGCCCAGTCCTGGAAGCTTCTAGCCTCCATACAATCTAATCTAGGCCCCAGAATGTTTTCAGCCTCTGAGACTTGCTGCTGAATAAGCTCACCTTTTCTAGCTCTTTCTGAACTCTGGCTGGTTGGTTCAACTCAGCTGTTCCGGCGCAAATGCCCCTCCAAGCTGACTGATTCAGTTTGGCTTCTCTCTCAGCCTCTCCTGAATCGCTCTGCTTGGCATCCTACTAACTTTGGCAATCTGTTCTAATCTTCTGCTCCCTCTGCTTTCACCTGTGTCTAGCTTGTTCTCTCTTCAACCTGTGCCTGCGCAATTGTCATGGCAAAGCTGCCCCTCTCATTTGTCAGCACTGCTCTACCCTCTCTCCTCCTGAGAGCTGGGCAGATCCTACTCTCTCAGATCCTTCTCTGACCTGTTTTTGTCTGCAACTCAAGTGGGCATCGCTTTCAAACATGGCTGCTTCCTTCTACAAACTAACTTTGGAATCAAATGTGTGTGCTGAGGGCTGAGCCACACTGCAAGTAACAACAGGTGTTTTCTTTTTTTTTCTTTTTCATGACGTCCCATTTATTAATGGGTGCCTGTGCTATCAGTGTTCTGTTCAGAAGTTTGTCTCCTGTGCCGATGCATCTAAAGCTATTCCTCACTTTCTCATGTATCTGGATTTATGTTGAGGTCTTTGATCCACTTAGACCTAAGTATTTTGTTTTTTTGAAGACTTATTTATTTATTATATGTAAGTACACTGTAGCTGTCTTCAGACACTCCAGAAGAGGGCGTCCGATCTCATTACGGATGGTTGTGAGCCACCATGTGGTTGCTGGGATCCGAACTCAGGACCTTCGGAAGAGCAGTCAGTGCTCTTACCCGCTGAGTCATCTTGCCAGCACAACAGGTGTTTTCAGTAAATAATACAATCGTGGCGTTCATACTGTGATCAAATATCCTGCAACAAGCTGGGCAGTGGTGGCACACGCCTTTAATCCCAGCACATGGGAGGCAGAGGCAGGCGGATTTCTGAGTTCGAGGCCAACCTGGTCTACAGAGTGAGTTCCAGGACAGCCAGAGCTACACAGAGAAACCCTGTCTCAAAAACAAAAACAAAACAAAACAAAACTATCCTGCAACATGTTAACTAAGGAACTGGGGCGATGGTGCAGTGCCCACGCAGGCTTGCCTGGGACAATATGCACCTTTCATTTGGGATGTCCAGAGCAGGAGAGGTTCTGGGAAGTAGGAACTAGAAACATACGGGAGTTGCTTTTGGGTCAATTTCTGTGCACACTTAAAGCTGCTCTAAGAAATACGGACTAGAAAAAGAAAAGGAGAGAGAACAAACCACCATGGTCATGGCTGCTTATGTGGCTCGGCGGTAGAGTACTCGCCTAGCATGCACAAGACTCTGGGCTCCGATGATGTAAAATGGTCGGGAGGCCCCGTTTCCAACCAGAACCTTGGCCAGACGTCATCACACCTGTGCGTGTCAGCCCAGAGCAACAAGACACACTGCAAGGGACTGCATGCAAATGTGGACATTGGAACCCGATGACGGGTCTTCTCCAGCAGAGGGCGCTCCGTGGCGTGGGCTACGTTTCCCATCAGGCTTTCCCTTGTTAGATAGTTACTGCTCAGTGAGATGACGTATTAAGATGATGGGTCTGTGGTTATTGTAGAATGAGTATTCAATGTTTTAGATTTAATTTCTAATGTAGAAACCACAAGAGGGCGTAAGCTTGCTGGAGGCTGTGGCGGTTTGCGTGAGAACCTTTCGTCGCCGGTCCGCAGTGGTGTTTGCCGGGGGACGGTTAGGTGGTGCAGCCTTGCTGGAGGAGAGCATCGCTGGAGGCTGCTTTTGAGATAAACCCTTATGCTGTTTGCAGTGTGCTCTCTGCTTCATGCTCGGGGTTGAGGACTCTCAGCTTCCTGCTTCAGCCACTACGTCTGCCACGCTTTCCTGCTGGGACAGACTCTTATCCCTTCGAAATTGTAAGCCCCCACAGACTCTTCTTTCTCTAAGTTACCTTGGTCGTGACTTATCACAGCGACAGAAAAGTAACGGATACGGAGGCCTTCAGCGTTGAAGCGCAGAAAGATCCTCAACAAGGTCTCACAACTTCTTGGCACTGAGTGATCGGCTGCCATTGGCCCGGTCCCTGAGTGAGGGATTCTGTAAGCTCCCCAGGACCTCCTAGTTTTTTTTTTTTTTTTCATTTTTATGAATGACTTTCATTTATTCTCACTGCTCCCACCTCCCTGTGTGTGTGTGTGTGTTTCTGTGTGTTTGGTGTATTTTGGTATATGTGTAGAGGTTAAAGGACAATTTGTGGGAGTCAGTTCTCTTCTTCCACCTGGTGGTCAGCTTGGTGGCAACCGCCTTTACTTGCTAAGCCGGCTACTCCTCCCATTGCAGGACCTCACATGGTACAGGCTGTCTTCAAATTCCTTTGTTTTTGTTTTTCAAGATAGGGTTTCTCTTGTGTGGCAGTCCTGGACCACACTCTGTATGTAGACCAGGCTGACCTTGAACTATAGAGGGAAGCCTCCGCTTCCCAAATGCTGGGATGAAAGTTTTGGGGGGCCACCACCACACAGCTCAAATTCTTATTGTAGGTGAGGCCTTGAACTAACTCTTTCTCTTCCCCCCTCTGTCTCTCTGTCTCTATCTCTCTCTGTCTTTCTCTCCCTCCCTCCTTCCCCCTCCCTCCCCCCTTCTCTCTCTCTCTGACTGTTTCTTGTGTAGCCCTGGCTGTCCTCTGGGGGTGGGGGGGCAGCTCAGACCCAGGAATCCACCTGTCTCTGCTCCCAAGTGCTGAGATGAAAGTTGTGTGCCAGGACCACCAAACTTAAGCCTTGAGCTCTTGATCCTCTTACTTCAGTCTCTGAGCACTGGGCTACAGGAGTCTGCCACCATGCCCTGTCTCCTCCTATATTCTGTCAGTTAAGAGATGCCCAAAGCCAACCCAGAAGCTGTGAACTCTGGGAAGAAGCCTGTCTTCTTACCTCGAGGGCTGGGCCTTCTCCAGCTTCCTGTATCCCCAGCATGCTTGTAACAAGCAGTTAAACACTGTGAGAGCGTCCAGTTCTCTAGGTCACCCTTGGTGCAAAGATCGCCCAGGGCCAACAGATTTTGGGTGTAGTTTTCTTCTGCCCACTAGATGGCAGCAGCGCAATCCCCAGCTCAGGATATACTTGTGGTCTTGAGTTGTAGGCGTCCCTGTCCCCTCATCCCAACCCCTGCGCGTTTCCGGGGATGCCTGGCTGCCTCATCTGCTGGTATGAGGTGCAAGCTTCCTCGTTAAAAGGAGAAGGCCGACTTCCTTCATCCTTTGGCCCTCTACAGCTCCCTGCCCATGAGCAATAGAAACTAACAGAGGTCCAGAAGGCTCTGTGATCTCCATGCTGTAGCTCCAGTGGCCACAATCTCTAGAGCCAGGCTTTGCCCCTCCAGATGCTAGGGCAACACCATTAAATCTCTGTTCATCTCATGAGATCAGAAGGGCGTGTGTCCTCCTGGGCCACGGGTAGAGACAGGGGTGCTGTAGGTATCTCTAGCCTCATTCTTGTTTCCCACGGAAGGAATTCACAGATTGAGACCAACTGCCTTGGTCCCAGAGACGGATGGAGCCTCTAAAACTGTGCAGGAAACAATCAGGTTGTGTTTAATGGAGGAGGCACGGCTTACAGAAAGTATCAGGGAGGGGCAGACAGGAGCTGGAGAGGTGGCTCAGTGCCTTTCCAGAGGTTCAGAGTTCAATTCCCAGCACCGCCATGGTGGCTCACAACTGTCTATAATGGGATCTAGTGCCCTCTTCCGGCCTGCAGATGTACACGCAGGCTTCCTTTCTTAAAGAAAGCTGGAGAGGGCAACGGCTAACACCCTGGTGACCTTTCCCTAGTCTGTGGAGCCAGCCTTAGGCCCCAATCCTGAGCTCCTTAGTCAAGAGGCCCCACTTACTTTGCATCCTCCATAGATAGAATCGATCCATCCTATGTTTAATACAAACCTCTCCTCCCCAGTCCTGGGGCCTCGCTGATCAGTCAGCTCATTCTTACGGTAAAGATCACAGCGGCTTTGCACACAGGTGTGCTTTGCAAGGGAGTGTCCGGAAGCCCCACTGTCATAACTGTGGAGACTTTCTTTCCAAAGCTTTACTGTATTGAAGTGCATAAGAAAAAATAACTGTTTGGCTAAACTCTGGAAGTTTTTTGTTTTGTTTTTTGGTTTTTTATTTTATTTTATTTTATTTTATTTTTTTATTTTTCAAGACAGGGTTTCTCTGTGTAGCCCTGGCTGTACTGGAACTCACTCTGTAGACCAGGCTGGTCTCGAACTCAGAAATCTGCCTGCCTCTGCTTCCCAAGTGCTGGGATTAAAGGTGTGCCCCACCACTGTCTGGCACTCTGGAAGTTTTTGACCTTGAGCTTGCTCACTCAACTTGGTTCCATTAGCAGTAAATGAACTAATATAGGCAATAGCTATTTTGGAATTTTGGGCACCACTCTTTGCCACTCAGCACCACCACGGTGGAGGCGCAGCAGCCACAGAGGACGGCTGGACAAAGGGGCAGTGGCTGGGAGGGCTTGGGCTGAAGGTAACCGAGTCTGTTTCAGAGACAGGTGGCTCCCTCCCAGGGCCTACTACCCTACAGCACGAGACAGCTATGAACTTGGACCAACAAAACATTCTGAGGTGCCCCCCCCCCACCCTGGTAATTTGAACATGCGATTCTGGAGCACGAACTTTATAGACAATACTCTGCCAGCATGCCACCATGGTGGGCACACTAGTAAGTCAGACCCAAAACCCTCCTTCGTTTTAGCAACTCTCTTTGATCCTCTGTGACCGGCTGACTAGAGGTGTCTTGAAGAAAAGCTTGGCTGCATCCTGGGCTTTGTCAAGGGCACCTTCACATTCCCCTTTCCATCCTCCTCCAAGCCTACCCACTAAAGTAGAAGCCATTGGGCAGAAACACTCTTCTTTCTCTCTCTCCCCCTCCCCCCTCCCTTTCTGAATGGACACATACCAGTGTGGATTCTCAGGTGGCGGTCCAAATCTTTCATGCCATGAACGGTTTTGAAATGACAACCTAGAAGAGAAGAAAGGCTCGCTCTTAAACTCCTGGCCCAGAGTCACCATGGTGACCTCTAATGGAAGCCCACCTATGCCTCCATCTCCTGCTTTCAGTACAGCTGTCAACAAACAACAGCAAAGGCCAGGACCCACTACCACTCTATCACAAAATGGGCTCTGCGTGAGGTGGCTCTGCTCCGCCGCAGTCTAAAGCCGGCGCCCTGCATGTGGCTTAAGGAAAGGTGGGCTCGGAGGTTTGGTGGCCAAGGGTATCAGGTGCATGTTTCATTTTTCTTCTGTCTGGCAGAGCTAGGGATGAATCCCAGAACCTTTGTTATCCTCAGTGACACTGTGCCTCTGGGACACATCCCTGGCCCTCACGCTGGCCTTCTTTCTTTTCTTTATAGCATCTGGCAAGACTGAACCCACTACCTCACCAGGCCGTCGTCAAACTTGCAGTAATCCTCCTGCCCCTGCCTCCTGAGTGTAGAGATTCTAGATCTTTCTTTCTTTCTGTTTTCTTTTTTTAAAATTCATTTTGTTTATATGAGTACACTGTAGCTGTCTTCAGACACACCAGAAGAGGGCGTCGGATCCCATTACAGATGGTTGTGAGCCACCATGTGGTTGCTGGGAACTGAACTCAGGATCTTTGGAAGAGCAGTCAGTGCTCTTAACTGCTGAGCCATCTCTCCAGCCCGATTCTAGATGTTTCAACTTAAAATGGTTTTTATCGAGGCATGATTCCACCCTAAGTTAAGGAGCAGCTGTGAACTCAATTATAGTCTCCGGAGGAGCTCCGTCAGTGTGGGATTCACAGAACCCACCCCCAAAGAGGACGAGCGTCAATCCTGTGAGTGACCTTGGAGGGTATAAAGGTGCGGGTGCAGAGACTCCCTGGACCAGTACTAGGCAGGGCTGGGCCCCTTCCACCATGTTTGACCCTTACCTGGATAGCAGCAGTTAAAAGTCCTTTCTCCAAGGGTGGCCGTTCTCTCCTTTGCTTCAGAGGGCAGAGTGACGACGGCAGGGGTTTGCTGGGCATCGCTGTCTTCAGCAGGGAGGCCCGCTGGTTTCTGGATGTGGTTTTCGAGCGCAGAGGCTGAAATGGAGACAGGAAGTGAGGCTTGGCTGCTGAGCAGCAGCCGTCACGTGAGTCTGAGAGGCGGGCACCTTTGAGCTGCTTTTCAACTTTCGCTAGTCTCCCAAAATGTATTTTAAAAAAACCAGGGGCTGGAGAGATAGCTCTAGATGACTGGAGCTGGGCTCCTGGCTCCCAGGTCTGGCTGCTTACAAATGCCTGTCCTGCAGGAAGGAATCAGATGAATGAACCCTCCAGCCTCCACGGACACCAGCACCGCCCCACCTCCCCTCCCCATTGTGCTCATACACAGACACACAACTACACATATACATATAAACATAAAATGAGTTCGTAAAGCCAGAGCTGGGGCTGGGACTCGGTTGTAGAGTAAACGCTTGCCTGGCATGCAGGAAGCCCTGGGCCAATCCCTCTCTGTGCACAAACCCAGCATGCGATCCCAGCACGTGGGAAGTAGAGGCTAGATAAGAAGTTCAAGATCCTCCTTGGCTACCTAGTGAATCCAAGGCTAGCCTTGGCTACATAAGAGCCTGTTGCTGCCTGGCGGTGGTGCTGCACACCTTCAATCTCAGGACTCGGGGAGGCAGAGGCAGGCAAATCTCTGAGTTCAAGGCTAGCCTGGTCTATAGAAGGAGTTCCAGGACAGTTAGGGCTACAAAGAGAAACCCTGTCTCAAAAAACCAAACCAAACCAAAACAACAAACTAAACCAAAAAAAAGCCCCAAGGCCAAACCAAACCAAACCAAAAATCTGTTTCCAAGAAGAACAAACAAAAAAAGAGCTCTATGTAATAATATTTCTAGAGAAATAACCAGTCGGCAGGGCACGTCTCAAACATCAAGCTAGCCCCAAACAGCCAAGATTAACTCTGGTCTTGAAACTGTAGTGATCCTCCTGCCTCTGATTCCCAAGCACTAGGATTCCAGGCGTGCCCCACCTGTCCTAAAGATGTAGCTTTCCTTCCCTTTTATTTTTTTAGAGATGTTTACTTTTATTCTATGTGTGTGAGTATTTAGCTTGCATGTATGCGTGTAGCAAGTGCACGCAGAGCTGACAGGCCTACAGATCTCCTGGAACTGGACTCAAACAGTTGCGAGCCTCGGTGTAGGCCTTAGGAACGGAGCCCAGGTGCCCTGCAAGATCAGCTCCTAACCACTAAGCCATCTTTCCAGCTGCTAAAGATGTAGTGGCTTTCCCTTTGCTTTGAGATAGGGTCTCACCCTGTAGCCCTGGCTGTCCTGGAACTCACTCTGTAGACAAGACTGACCTCAAACTCACAGAGATCTGCCGCTGCCTCTCCTAAAGACGTAGTGTAAAAAAACTTCCCAGCTGGGCAGTAGCAGGGCGCACACTTAACTCTAGCACTCTAGGACAGCCCAAGAATTCTTATTAGGTATGGCAGAACATTGAAGGCACCAAGCTGCTTTGTTATTATGTACTGCTATTGTTATTGTTATAACATCATCATCGTCGTCGTCGTCGTCATCACCATCACCACCACCACCATCATCATCATCATCATTTTTACATTTATTTTGTGTGTGTGCATATGTGGGGTTCATGGATAAGTCAGAAGATAACCTGTGGGAGTTGGTTCTCTCCTTCCACCATGCAGATTCTGGGGCTTGGCAGCGCATGCCCTTAGGCACAGAGCCATGTCGCCCGCCCACACTGCTTAGGCTTGCTTCAGCTCAACCATGGGTCACAGGCCGCCCTTGAGGCCTCGCATTCTCCAGGGTAAAATATTTCAACAAACCACTTGGAAGAAGGGAGATGGAGAGAAAAACCAGAGACCATCACAAGCTGTGACCTGACACATGGGGCCTTATCTGTCACCTGTATCAAGCATGCCACAAGAGCCACCTGAGATGGTGACACGTCTGTGTTGGGTTTTAGATTAGGGATGGATGATGACATGCTTCCAAGCTAAATGGTACCACATTTTGGTTCAAACACAATTAAAGCAGAGAGGAGAAACATGGCTGGCCCTGAGCAGAACCTGAGTACTGGGCCTGCATGTAACTGGGTGTAACTCTCTCTAATACAGAAGAGTGTGGAGAACCCACATGGCTTTGTGTGCATGCACATATGTGTTCATGTGTGTGAAGGTGTGCACACGTGTGCTCGTGTGTGATGGTATACACAGTGCACATATGTGTTCATGTGTGTGATAGTGCACACATCGTACATGTGTGTTCATGTATGTGAAGGTGCACACAGTGCACATGTGTTCATGTGTGTGAAGGTGTGTACAGAGTGCATATGTGTGTGAAGGTGTGCACATACTTCACATGTGTTCATTGTGTGAAGATGTGCACACAGTGCACATGTGGGTTCATGTGTGAAGGTGTGCACATGTGTGTTCATGTGGAAGACAGAGGTCGACTGTTTCTTCTGTAGTCACTTTCCATCTTATTTCTTTGAAACAGGATCTCCAATGGAACTGGAATGTACCAGTTGAGCTAGCCAGGCTGGCCAGTGAGCCCCAGGATCCTCTTGCCTCTGCCCCCCCCACTACTGTCTGCAGGGATGGATAGCAGCTCTGCTCACCACACTAGACTTTGAACTCTAGCCTGGCTTATTTGGAATTCTTTCCTGCAGTGTTCTGCTTCTGCCCCAAGCAGGGAGGGCCCTCTAACTCGCCCAGCTTTCTCTAAGCCTGTGATGCCTAGACTTCATGGTGGCTGGCTTATGTACCCTTGCTGGAGACAGGCAAAAGAACTTACTCTAAGAACTATCATTTCATTTCAGACTCCACTAATCATAGGAAGACCTAAATTCACAGTTCCAGGCCTGGGGAGCCGGGGACTTCCCTGGAGCTGCACAGCTTCGGTTGTAAGGAGAAGGTTGTCTGCATCCTGCCACCTCAAGGACAACTTCTCCATCTTGTTGGCAGGGTCAAACTAAGTTCACGTTCCCAGGCCCAGGAACCTACTCCTAAGCTGATTGATGGAAACTCCCTTGCTCAACCCCTCATGTCAGAATCTGATTGGACAATGCTACAGCCCACCCAGCTCCCCCTCTCTTTATGGTTTTAGCCTTTAAATATGCTCTGCATCATCCCTTCAGGGTCGTTCAGCTCCCCAGTCTGTGGCCCTGACTGATCAGTAGTGGCTTGATTACAATAAACTTTTGTCATCCGCATTGACCTGGTATTTGGGTTCTGTTGGATTTAAGTGGACCCCACAACACCCTTACTAGGTTTTAGGATATAAACTATTTAGAAGAGCCCTCAAGCCGCTCCCCTCTACTCTCAGAGTGGAGATATGCTCGTGGGAGCCCACTGGAGACTCTGCTCAGAGGTGGATGGGGGATATGGAAGTGGAGTTGGAGTCCAGGAAAGCAAAGACTACTGAACCGTGCCCCTCCTGCTGGGAAGCCGAGGGTGGAGAGGGCATAAAGTCCGTTTAAAAACCCTCGCCCCTTGGCTCAACAGGTAAGAACACCAACTGCTCTTCCAAAGGTCCTGACTTCAAATCCCAGCAACCACATGGTGACTCAGAACCACTCGTAATGAGATCTGACGCCCTCTTCTGGTGCATCTGAAGACAGCTATGGTGTACTTATTTTTAATAAATAAATCTTTAAACAAAACAAAACAAAAACAAAACCTCTTCCCAACCCCTAGCCTCAGAAAGAGGGAACAGGAGGAATCTACAAAGTCCAAAGGTAAAGAAAATCCAAGGGAGGAGCCTTGGAAAAGCCAGTCTTCCTGGGGGCGGGTACCTGAAGGTGGCTGAGGAATGCTAGACATATAAAGGGTTTCCCTTCCTCGGGCTCTTCAGAA
>NW_022196897.1:154983830-154996121 GCF_008632895.1 Mastomys coucha
CGACCTAAGGTACCCCAAGGGGGAGGTGTTACTTCACTGTTCCTAACTGGTCCACGGAGTCTGGCAGAGATGGGAAGGGAGGGGAGAGCTTCCTAGTTTCAAACGTGCGGTTCTTCTTACCCCATCCCCTCTACGGCTCCGCGAACTTCCCAGAGGCACCCCAGCTTCCGACAAGCCTCCGCCTCACTGCTGCCCTGACCTTCTGCCTCACAACCCTGTTCTCCCGAGAGTCACTCACCCCTTCCTGCATCCGTTAGGTACCCGGAAGGTTCCCTCCCTGAGAGATGGATAACGCACTTGAAACCCATCCCACACCGGTTTCGGGGGTGGGGGTGGGGGCGGTTGAAGAGCTGATGTCCTGGCTCCTGCTTCGTCCCTTCCTGGATATCACTTGTAAAAGCGCCAGTGCGTCCCCAGCACGTCCACCTGGCTGATAACGCAGCGGAAGCAGGACCCAGGTGTGAGACTCGGGATTCCGCGCACCGTGCAGACAACCCCCGGGGTCTAAGCATCCCTCGGCTGAGTGTGGGAGGCGAACTGGCCGCCCTAAGCGCTTTCCCGCTTTCCTGGAGGGTAGCAGCGGCCCCCACGGAAGGATGTAATTGACACGCACGCGTAATTCACAAAGACCCGCTGATCCCCCCCTTCCCCCCAGGTCTGCGGCTCTGGACTGGAGCTGGAAGCTTTGCATACCATCGTTTAGACCTTTCTCCCACGCCCTTCCTAGACTTATGGGGGTCCGAGGACAGGGACATGAGAGCAACTGTCTCCAAGTCCCAGGACTGGAGCTGGAAGCTTCGCGCACCATTCCACGTACCCCACCTCATTTGACACCTACCGGGGTACAGGGATAGGGACATTAGAGCAGCTGTCCTCTGGTCTTTGGGCTGAAACTGAAAGCGGCTTGCACCATTTCACGTACTCCAACCTCCCCCTTCCTAGATCTGACACCCGTTGAGGAGGTCCAGGGACAGGGGAGTGTTGGGGGAACATCAGAGAAGCTGTCCCTAAGTCCGGGACCGAGTCTAGAAGCTCCCAGAACTATTACACGCGCCCATTTTCCCGTCCAGACCCGACACCTATACAATATCCGGGACGGGGAGTACACCAGAGTAACTGGGGACGTCGGAGCCACTGTCCCTGGTGTCCCCAGGCTACTCACCCGGCTCCCCGGCTGCGCGCTGGACCCCTCGGCCGGGCTCGTTGCGCTCGAGCTGCGGCTCCTGAGAGCGCAGGTGCTGCGGTTTGGCTTGCTTGCGCCGCGACATGGCGCGAAAATGAGGCTCCCGGAGGGTCCCCAAGAGTGGCCTCCTGCACAGCGCGCGTTTCCCGACTTCGGAGGCACACCCCCACAGCGGGCCGACTCGCGCATGTCCCCGCCCTGCCGCCCGTCCGCCCGGTAGGGCGATTTATCAAGCGTCCTGACAGGCGCTTGGGCGGCAGCCAGGACCTCAGGGGTCCCGGGAACCCCGCTCCCACGCACGCGCTCCGGCTCCACCCCGGCCCCGCCACAGCAGAATCTGCATTTTAACAAGCTCCCCAGGTGATGCGCGCGCACGCTCCGGTCGGCGAAGCCCGGTCTGCATTTTAACGAGATCCCAGGTGATTCGCTGGCTCATTAAACTTGCAGAAGCGCGGGCCCTCTTCCTTCTTTAATGTGCTCCCCGAGTCGCTGGGGAGCTCGTTAAAATGCAGATTCTGACTCGGTGAGTCTGGGGTGGGGCCCGAACGTCTGTGTTTCTAACGAGCTCCCACGTGAGGCCGTGGCCGCGGCCACGCGGGCTGGAGAGCGTCTACATTTCTCTCTTAATTGGTCCAGCCCGGGACCCCGGCAACTGGAGTATTTCTCGCAAAAACTCGCAGGGATTTTTCTTATGCGCAGGCGAAGGTGGAGAAGGGCCTGGTGGTGGCGCGTCCTCTCACCTGCGCATCCGAGTACACAATTTAAGAACAAGGATGTCTCCAGTTTGCCTCGTACACTCATTTTCCTGCAGTCAGTTAAAAAAAGGGGGTGGGGGGGAGCGAACATCCCTGTAAGATGTCTTCTATCCTCAAATGAGATCCCCTCCTCTCTCTTCCCCCCTCCCCCCCAACAAATTTAAAAGTAGAAGCTGAAAGTCCTGGATCCAGGAGGCGAGGCCTGTGACTTTACTATTTCATCCCGCCTTCTGTTCCTGCCCCGGGACTCAAGGTCTAGGACCACACAGGAGAGGCCTTTGGGCCAGCCCGGGCGCAGGCCCCAACCGCTGTGTGACTGAGGCGTGGTCCCATCCCGGGGGTTTTGGCTAATTGATCTTTCGTGCTCAGACTAGCTGGGATCTTGTGGAGACCAGAGGGGGACCCCTCCTTCTGAACGACATCCAACAAGGATCGGCAAAGCCATCTAGTCCCCCAAGGTGTTTACTTTTTATCAGGTTGGGAAGTTACTTAAACAGGGCTGTGCCCCAAGCCTGCCCAAACCTGAGAGTCACGTGGTGGCGGTGCTCAGCTGCCAGTTCTTGGAGTGAGGACCTGAGACTCTGTATTTTTTAAATCAAGGCAGATGTGACAAGTTAGAGAAAGATGGCTTTACAGGCTCTGAGTGCTTAACAGCGGGGGCGGGCCTAGAGCCAGGTGTGTGTGTGTGTGTGTGTGTGTGTGTGTGTGTGTGTGTCTGGCACAAGCTGGGCTGGCTTTCTTATTTATTTATGTATATGAGCACACTGTAGCTGTCTTCGGACACAAGAGGTCGGGACCCATTACAGATGGTCGTGAGCCACCACGTGGTTGCTGGGAATTGAACTCAGGACCTCTGGCTGAGCCCTGCTCCAGCTGGGTTGCCTTTCTTTTTATTTATTTATTTATTTATTTATTTATTTATTTTATGTGTATGAGTACACTGTAGCTGTACAGATGGCCGTGAGCCATCATGTGTGTGGCTGCTGGGAACTGAATTCAGGAGCTCTGCCGCCCGCTCTTTCCAGCGTAATTCACTGTAGCTGTCTTCAGACGCACCAGAAGAGGGCGTCAGATCTCATTACAGGTGGTTGTGAGCCACCATGTGGTTGCTGGGATCCGAACTCAGGACCTTTGGAAGAGCAGTCAGTGCTCTGACCCGCTGAGCCATCTCACCAGCCCATGGGTTGCCTTTCTTAAACTTCCCTTTGGTCCCCCATTAGTCAGTCTATTTAGGCGTCTGTAGGTAATGCTGAGTGAAGTCACAGGTTAAATCAGAGATATATTCTAGCATGTTTCCTTTAGAACATGTGTGCCACCATACCTATGCAGAATGACTTAAAAAGTTGTTTGTTTTTTTTCCCCCAAGACAAGGTTTCTCTGTGTAGCCCTGGCTGTCCTGGAATTCACTCTGTAGACCAGGCTGGCCTCGAACTCAGAAATCCACCTGCCTCTGCCTCCCAAGTGCTGGGACTAAAGGCGTGTGCCACCACTGCCTGGCTGACTTAAAACTTTTTAAAGGTTTTATTTTAAATTCTGTGTATGTGTGTGCATCTTGTGCGCATTTGAGTACGGGTGTCTCTAGAAGCTAGAGGCATTGGTTCCCCTGGAGCTGGAGTCACAAGGAGCCCTGAGTTGTCTGATGACGGTACTGGGAACCGAACTCTGGGCCTGTGGAAGAACTGGACAAGCTCTGAACTGCTGAGCCATCCCTCCACACCCTTTACATGTTTTTACAGATTGGGTGTGATGGTGCTTGCCTTTATCTAATCCCACCACTTAGGAGGCAGAGGCAGGAGGATCTCTCTGAATTCAAGGGCAACCTGTCTACATAGTGAGTTCTAGGCCAGCTAGGGCTAAAAATGAGATCCTGCCTCAATTTTCTTTTGCACATTAATTTATGTAGTGGTGTGTGTGTGTGTGTGTGTGTGTGTGTGTGTGTGTGTGTGTGTAGGTCAGAGGAAAACCTAGGGAAGTCAGTTTTCTCCTTCTACCATGGGTCCTAGGCACCAGTCAGGTTGGTAGGACAGTGACAGTGGGTTAGTAACCCTAACCTCTGCTTGCTGTGCTGTACACACGTTTGAACTCACACACAAGCTCTGGTTTAGAGTCTCCCAGACCGTCTCAGGATCAAGAAGAAGCTGGGAACAGAAATGCCCTCTGAGAAACTTGAAAAGGGCTACACTGAGGGTGACCTCAGACACCTGGCCTCCAACTCAGAGACTTGCCTGCCTCTGCCTCCAGAGTGCTGTGATTAAAGGCCTGCCTCTGCCTCCAGAGTGCTGGGATTAAAGGCCTGCGCCACCATGTCCTGCTCCATCACTCAGATTACTGCCACTGTTCATCCATTTGATGGATGCAGGATAATCATGGGATGAAAATACCATGATTTATTCTTTGTTCTCCTGGGTAGCTCTGCTGCTGCGAGGCCTGTACTGGGGTGGTGGGCTGCCAGCATGCCCCGACTAACCCCAGGAGCGTCCTGGTTTCTCCTGAGTGAATGCATGAATGCAAGTGCCACGTTAGTATGTCAGAACAGAGGATGAGAACATGATCAGGCCTATCTCCCTCCATCCCAGCATGGGAGAGGAGACTGTGACCTGACGTCATCTCCCGCACAGCGTTACCAACTGTCTTAATTCTGGGGACCATACTGATGCAAATGGTCTCATTACCATCGTGATTTGCATTTTCCCTGCATATATGATTCCAACAAAGAATAAAATGGAAATTATGTTTCCCACCAACATAAGGGCAAGAACTGATTAGTGTTTATTTATTGAGACAGGATCTTACTATCTAGCCCTGGCTGGCCTGGAGCTCACAATCTAGACCAAGCTCACCTTGATTGAGTTCGATGAGATCTGTCTGCCTCTGTCTCCTGAGTGACAAGATAAAAGTTCCCTTTGGTTTCTCAGTGGCCAATTCACTTAGACTGGGTGTATAGGTAATGCTGGGTGGATCAGAGCTGGAGAGATGTTTCAGCAGTTAAGAGCACTGGCCACTTTTCCAGAGGACCTGGCTTCAATACCCAGCACCTATTGATAGCTCACAACCACCTGTACCTCTAGTTCCAGGGGATCTGATGACACCTTCTGGCCTCCTTGGGTACCAGGAACTCTGGTGCACGGACATGTGCAGGAGAAACACTCATATACATAAAATAAAAAAAATAAAAGCTTTAAGGGTGTGTGTAGCCACATCTAGTGTTTAGGTCATACTATTTTACAAAGTACCTATTTAAAGTTCTAGCCTGTCTGTCTGTCTGTCTGTCTGCCTTCCTTAGTTCCTTCCTTCCTTTTTTCCTATCTGTTTTTCTCTGTCACAGGCTGTCTTGGGACATGCAGCCATCCTCCTGCCTCAGTCTTCAGTGCTGGGATTACAAGCTGCTTGACACCTATTCAAAGTCCTATTCCTACATTTATTACTATATCTTATTACTGAGTTCATTACCAAGTTTTAATGACTTGATTTCAAGGACCAAAAATTGTGGGAAAGTAACCCCAGGGCCTGCATTCAGAGCCCAGAGGAGAACATCAGGTGTCCTGCTCTGCCACTTTCCGACTTATGTACCCAACACTGGGTCTTCACTGAACCTGGAGCTAGACCAGCCATCGAGCAGTCCCTCCGTGTCTCTACTCCGGTCTCCCCAAGGCTGCAGTATAGGTTTGTGCACGGAGCACGCCTATCTTGGCACCACTACTTGTATCTGATCTCAGATCCTCGAAGGAGCAAGCCCGGTTCTTCCCCACCTAGTCAGAAACTGATAAGTTTTGAACCTTAGGGGTTTTTAAAATTCAACTGAAGAGGAAGTCACTTGGAAGCTCTGAAGGTTTTGAGATGACACCTAAGCTGCGGGGGTGGGGGGGTGTCCTACCTAAGGTGACACTCTGCTTGTCCCTTCCCAAGCCTGCGTTTCCACACTCTGGTCCATTTCGGGAGTTACTTCCTCATCTGGACAGACCCATCACCTTCCTCTTTAAAGGCTCTCAGGCTGCTCACTTCCTTCACACAGCAAGTCAAGCCATCTTGTCTGGAGCAGCTCAAGTGAAATGCTCAAACCCTATGGCTTTTCAAAATCCAAGTTAAACAGTACACCTCTGATTCATGAGAAGATGCTCCTGGTCCCTCTGTGGTGTGTGTGTGTGTGTGTGTGTGTGTTTCACATACACATTAGTGTGTAACTATTCACGCCCACTCAGGAGCACATGGATCCAGAACAGGATGCCCAGTGCCTTCCTTTATCACCTTTGACCATCTTGTCTTGAGACAGGGTCTCTCAATAAGCCAATAACAACCAACCAACCCCGCCCACCTGGCCAGTGCGTCTCGCCCCTGACATTGCAGCGGCAGGTACCAGCTTTTGATGTGGGTACAGGGGACCTCGTGCTTGCAGAACAGTCTCTCCTACCACTTGTTGGGGACAAGCAAAAGAAAGTTATTGTAAATACTACCGTTTCATTTTTCAGACTCCACTAATCATGGGGAGAAACCAAATTCCAGGTCCCTGGAATTTACACTTATCCAGGCCCTAGGGCAGCTGGGGACTTCCCTACAGCTGAACAGTCATCCCAGGGACAGCTTCTCCATCTTGCTGGCAGGGTCAAACAAGCTCATGTTCCCAGATCTAGGAAGGAACACCTATCCCACCTTTCTGAATGTTTTCTTAATTGTCTGTTAACTAGTAAACAATACAGAAATCGCTGTTATCTAAACCAAGGCGCCTAAGTTATAAAAATATATAGCCAAAAATCACCTGTATGCCCTAATTACCTACATATAGCTGACCTGATCCTTTGTCTCCATATCACTGTGAGCTCTGGACCTGATGTCTAGGAGAATGAATTAAGGATCCTAAAACCCGATCCCTGGATACTGCTCAGTCTCCAACAGGCACTCCCCTTGCTTAGGCCATAATGCCAAAACACACCTGGAAAACACTGCAGCTCACCCCAGCTCACTCCTTGTTTTGTGTTCCCATCCTTTAAAAATGTTGCACGATCTCCCTTCGTCCTTCAGATCCAGCACTGGCCGCCTCCCTCAGTGTCAGAAAACAAAGCTTTCCTTTTTTAAGCTTCCGCACCTGAAGCGACTTTTCTCGGCTTCCACCCAGAACCCAACACACACTGGGCCATCTCTCGGATCCCTGTGTGATCTTTTGAAAGCCGCCATTTGCTTCCCACTTTTTCTCAATGAGACGGCAGTGGTGCTAGAGTTGGGGGACCGTGATGAGCAACTGTATGTGTGGGGCACAGGCGATGTCTGCCGCGGAGGCCGTGGCCTGCACGTCGCTGATTAATGATAATGGTAGGGTTCATGTTACACTTATCCATAACAATTGTGAGCACTCAGCCCACTCTAACTAGACAAGACCCCATCTTCCCATGGAGATACACTCCAAGCAAACATGCACCGGATGTTACCAATCTTCTGAGTTGCAGAATTCACATATTTTTGCACCAGCTGCAGCCCATATACACTTATGAGAACACAGAAGTAACGGTTTCTACATTCACAGATACAGAAAATGCTGTAGGCTGTATCAAGTGGGATATCCACAGGTCAAGTGGGATATCCACAGTGGGACACCGCTGTGACTGTACGTATGCACATCAATACACACGCAATAGGGTATGAAGCATAACACAGACTTTGCACATACAATTTAGAGACACAGGAGAAGCCTGGAGGTGGCCTGTGACAGAAAAAAAAAGCACACTGTCTGTGACTTCAGCTATAGGAGATGTGATGATGCCCTTGCCTGTCCTGTCCCCCACGCTCACAGAATGGACGTGCAGGACAAACATGCGCAGAGGCAAAACATCCACGCGCAGGAAATATTTTTCAAAAAAATTTTAATTAAAAATATTTACTGTGTGTCTATGTCTATATGTCTGTGTAGGGTATGTGGACATGAATGTAGGTGTCCTTGAAGGCCAGGAGAAGGTGTCAGAGTCCCTGGGGTTGAAGTTACAGGCAGCAGGGAGAAACACAACATGGGTCCTGGGAACTGAACTCGGCTCCTCTCAAGAGCTATCTCTTTAGGCCCTACATTTTTCAAAAGTTTAAACAATGAAACTTGGTACCATGTAAAAATGATAGCTGCACCAGTTCAGGGCAGCCCCTGGCCCCAACCAAGCGACAAAAACTAAAGCTCTTTGGACATGCCTCCTACCTTGAGGTGTGGCACATTCTTGGATTCAACAAATGCATCGGCATCTCCCTCCTTTGCCAGCCTCTTCCATTGCTGCTTTTTGGGGGTGGGGGTGGGGAGTGTAAGCTTTACTTACAAATTTCATCACCTCACGGTACACTCACTGCACAGTCTTGCCTCTTTCACTGAGTGTCTCTCCTTCCCTGGAATCTGGAAGTCTGTGACTCAACATGTTGCCACAGGCAGCCGAGTCTGTTTTCATTCCCCCCATAATCCAGTGTGTGAATACACCGCAGTGGGAGTCGCGCCCTGCCGAAGGGCGCTCGCTCTCCAGCTTGGCAATTATGAGCAATGCAGGTATGTACATTCCTGCATAGGTTTCTTGGTCCATGTATAGAAAGAAGCGCCTCCGTACCCAGAGTTTGCGCTGTACCAGCTCCCCAGGTGATTCAGATGTGAGAGGCGCTGAGATCAGAATCCAATGTTTTAACGAGATCCCCAGAGTGTCATATTGGCACAGATCGGCCAGGCCCCTCCTCAGCCTTCCTAGGAAGTGTTAAACTCCCCTCGAAGTCTGCTTTACCAGTTTACATTCTCATCTGCACATCATTTTTTAAATTAAAAAAAAAATAATCGTGCCGGGCGGTGATGGCACACGTCTTCAATCCCAGCACTTGGGAGGCAGAGGCAGGCGGATTTCTGAGTTCGAGGCCAGCCTGGTCTACAGAGTGAGTTATGGGACAGCCAAGGCTACACAGAGAAACCCTGTCTCGGAAAACAAAAAAGCAAAACAACAACAACAACAACAACAAAGAAAAAGAAAAAAAAAGAAAAAAAAGAAAGAAAGAAAAGGAAATAATCAGGGGAGGGTGCTGACAAGATAGTTTGAAGCTTTGTAAAAAGTCTTTGTCTCCCAAGCCCCAGGAAACCCATGGCGGAAGGAGCCAACCAACCCCACAAAGGTGTCCTCTGAGCTCCACACTCATACTGTAGCATGCATGTACCCCAAACTCCCACACAGCAATAAAGAATTTTTAAAAGTGGCTGCTTGGGCTGGGGATGTAGCTCAGTCGGTAGCGTGCTAGCTTAGCATGCACAGAGCCCTGGAGCCTCACAGCTGTGGGCTCAGCACTCAGGAGATGCAGGCAGTGGGGACCATGAGTTCAAGGTTATCCCTGGCTACACAGAGAATTCAAAGCCAACCTGGGCTACCTGAGACCTTGTCTCAAAAAACAAAGAACACAAAAAATGCCTCCCCAACCCCCCATACCACACAGAGTCTAACAGAGCAGAAAGGAACTGTCTTAGCTGACAAGGGACCAAGTTAGGAACAAGCGCGGGTTCAACGGCTCAGCGTCATTAAACTGCCTTCTGTTCCATCTGTTTTGATCTAAGTGTTTGTTTCCCTTCAAAATCATACCTCGATAAGGAAGTGTTTATGTTATGAGGGTGAAGCCCAACTGCATGGATCAGTGTGGTGGATACATTTAAGGTACATTTTAAATGTGCACGGAGTTTTCAAGCAATAAATAACAAATATTATTTAAAATAAATAAGAGACTTCAGAAATACCAGGTGAGGACGAAGCTGGAAGATGTCTGTGAGAAATAGCTCTTCCTCAGATGCTGATGGCTGCATCTGGTGCTTCACCTCCGACTCCCTGGTCCTTAGGATTACGAGAGATGGTTTTCTGTTGTCTGTAAGTCCATCTATGGCAATTGATTATAGCTCCTAAGCAGACTAAGGCATCCACTCATCTCCTGCTAAACCCTAGACATATCTCGTAGGCTCTTGCCAAGTTTGGAAAGGTGACCGGAGGGAACAGGACAGATAGCAATGTCAGAGTGGCCGTGCCTATGGGGATAAAAGAGTTAACTCTTATGGAGGCTCATTGTGGGCTAAGGCTGGCTTGAAACACACGGTTTAGTTGTGTTCATGAGTGTGTGGGTGTGTGTGGGTCTGATGCTAGTGGGGATTGAACCTAGGACCTTGTACATTCTAGGTAAGGGCTCTACCACTGAGCTATGCCCTCTGCTCTCCCATAACCTCCATGAGCCCCAGGTTCCTAAGCTGTAAATTGTTTCTCCAGATAGTGAGAGCAAATGGGTTTGGCTGGAAAGGTGGCTCAGAAATTAAGAGCACTGGCTTCTCTTTCAGAGGACCTGGGTTGAGTTCCAAGCATCCACATGGCAGTTTGCAAACATTTGTAACTCCAGTCCCAGGGAATACGATGCCCTCTTCTGGCCTCCATGGGCACTGCATGCACACAGTATAAAAACATACACACAGGCAAGACAAACACAAAATAATGACACAAATAAATTGCTTGAGAGAAAATGTGTGTAAGAGACCAACAAACAGTAAGTAACTCAGAATGCTAGGTGCCATTCTGGCTGTGGGTGACCCACCCCTCCTCTCTGGGCTGTGGGTGACCCACCCCTCCTCTCTGGGCTGTGGGTGACTGATCCCTCCTCTCTGGGCTGTAGGTGACTGACCCCTCCTCTCTGGGCTGTAGGTGACTGACCCCTCCTCTCTGGGCTGTAGGTGACTGACCCCTCCTCTCTGGCTGTGGGAGACCGACCCCTCCTCTCCCTACACTAGAATACTTTCTGTGATTATTTTAAAGTAGAAAAATAATTGTGAATCATATTGATTTTAGTGGGCATATACACTGTGTTAGAAAATACTTTGGAAACACTTTGGTGTAGAAGACAGATTTGGGGGCTGGAGAGATGGTTCAGTGGCTGGGTGTGCAGAGGGCCCCAGTCTAGTTCCCAGCACCACATGGTGGCTCACAGCCATCAATAGCTCCAGGTCCAGGCGATGCAGCGCCATCTTCTGGTCTCTACAGGCACCGCATGCACATGGTGCACAGACATGCATGCAGGCAGAACTCGTATAAAATAAAAATGAGTAAAGCCGGAGATGGTGGCGCACGGCACTCAGGAGACAGTAGCAGGTAGATCATGTGCGTGTGAGGCTAGCCTGGTCTACATAATGAGTTCCAGGACAGTCAGAGCTACACAGAGAAACCCCGTCTTGGGAATCAAAACAACCACCTACATACACACAAAATAAATAATTACAAACCCCACATTTTTTCTGGGTCACATTCTCAGACCCAAAGCATTAACGTTAGAGACCAGAGTCAAAATATGCCTTTCCAAATTTGTGCTACTTAAAAACCAGGGAACACAAGCCGGGCGGTGGTGGCGCATGCCTTTAATCCCAGCACTTGGGAGGCAGAGGCAGGTGGATTTCTGAGTTCGAGGCCAGCCTGGTCTACAGAGTGAGTTCCAGAACAGCCAGGGCTACACAGAGAAACCCTGTCTCGCAAAAGCCAAAAAAACAAAAAAACAAAAAAACCAGGGAACACAGCTTTAGCCCCCAGATTGCAGTTCCTCCAAATAACTCTCTAAAATGGCAGCAGCAACGTAGCTGGACACACTGGGGAAGGACATGCCACGGAAGTCCACGGGTGTGGAGTGAGGGAAGATTTGAGAGGTCCAAATAGGCAAATGGATTCTGAACCTGGTATGCTGTGGGGCTTTCTGCATTTTACCCAATTTTGGAGTAAGCAAGTCATTATTCTTACTCATATGAAAATAGAGGATTTCTGGCAAAGAGCAGAGACATAATAAGAATTGTGCTCAGAGGAATGATGCAAGAAAACAGAGGAAGGAAGAGAAAACCCTCAGAAGGCAGGGTTCTCTAGGGACGTGAACTTTGCATGTGGTCTCTTAACTCCAGCCTCCTTATGTAACCCCGTTTGGCCTTCAACTTGCTACAGAGTCGAGGTTAACCTTAAACTTCTGATCCTCCTGCCTTTAATCCCAGACTGCTGGGATTTTATAAGCATGCACTATGGGAGTTGGGGTGGGGCTGGGGCGTGGATGATGGAACCCGGGTCCTCCTGCACATTAGGCAAGCGCTCTTACTGACAGAGCCTACAACCTCAGGGCTTTTAACTACTGCTTTGGACTCACCCAGTTTATTACCTAAAGCAGAAATCATCTCTTCATATAAAAGTGAGATGATTGCATGACCACTTTCATTAAATAAATTCATGTTACTGAAGAATGAAGGCAGGCAGCTGTGACTAAGACATGACCAGGCAGTCCCACAACATTCTAAGACTTGGGCATTCTGGCTTGCTCTTTGGCGCCACCTAACGACCAGTTAGAATTTCTTTCAGGTCTTTT
>NW_022196897.1:154996137-155005360 GCF_008632895.1 Mastomys coucha
CTCTGTGTAGCCCTGGCTGTCCTGGAACTCACTCTGTAGACCAGGCTGGCCTCAAACTCAGAAATACGACTGCCTCTGCCTCCCAAGTGCTGGGATTAAAGGTGTGAACCACCACCGCCTGGCTCTGGCAAGGTCTTATTTAGACCCCCAAGCTTGAGCAGAGATGGATATTTAAGATACCACGTCTGAGAAAGCCCTGTCAAGTCTTAGTAGGATCCAACATCCTATTAACATCTAAGCAGAAACCTCAGAACCCTCAAGTTCGAAGTTTTAAATGTGTGGGAGCCAGATGTGGTGAGCTTGTAAACCTGTAATCCCAGCAGGCAGAAGGCTGATTGATCCTCCTGGATCTTATTTGAGGTCATCCAGGCCTACAGAGGGAGACTTTGTCTCCAAAACAAAAATAAAGACACAGCAGTTTGGGTGGCTGTAGGTATCTGTGAAGGAGGGAGGTGTGCATGGGAGGAACCCAAGCCCCCCTTGTTCAAGTTCCCCTGTAGCGAAGCACAGGCCCGGAAAGATGGTTAATCAGTTAAAGAGTATGTGTACTGCTCTTGCAGAGGCCCCGGGATGTGTCCCAGCACCCAAGGCAGCTCAGAACCACTGGTAACTCCAGCTCCAGGAGCATCTGACACCCTCTCTAGCCTCTGTGGGTGCCTGTACTGATGTGCACACATGCACACACAGAGACACATGCACATAATGAAAAACAAATTAAACTTCATCCTTCACCGTCTCTAATCCTATTTTGAACTACAATAAAGTATCACTATTTAGTGTGGGTTTTGTTGTTGTTTTTTAAAGATTTATTTTATGTGTGTGAGTATACTGTTGCTGTCTTCAGACACACCAGAAGAGGGCATCAGATCCCATTACAGATGGTTGAGAGCCACGTGGTTGCTGGGATTTGAACTCAGGACCTCTGGAAGAGCAGTCAGTGCTCTTAACTGCTGAGCCGTCTCTCCAGCCCTATTCAGTGTGTTTTAGCCAGGTGTGAGGGCACCGTTCTTTTTTGCTCCTCGTCTCCAGCACTCACTAGAAAATGGTCCATCATAGTAGGGATCTATGTAGGGACATGAGTACTCTACACAGACACAGACATAGACATGCACACACACAGAGTCTCTCTCACACACAGACACACAGTCATGCATACATACACACACACACACACACACACACACACACACACACACACAGTCAGACACAGACAGGCACAAACACAAACCCAGTCTCTCTCTCTCTTACACACACACATACATACACACAGAGACACAGAAAGATAGGCACACACACACACAGCCTCTTGTGGGGAGCCGTGAATCTTGAGAGGCATTCGCCATGGCAGGATGGCACCTACTTCCGCTGTTAACTCCTAGTGGACAACTGTTTGCGCATGTGCATGGAGTGAAAAGGACGCCAGTCATGGCCCATCCCGGGGCGTTATGTAGGGTAATGAGCGAACAGCCAATCATGAGCAGACACGCCACGCTGTGGGCAGATACACCGCACTGTGGTGTATATAAGCAGTGCGGATTTTGGGCTCGACCCCTTTTTCCCTATGGATGGAGACAAATAAACGTTGCTGCAGAAGGAACCTAGTGTCCGCGTGTCTTCTTCCCGGCAAGACGACTGCGCGGGCTACAGCCTCTCTCTCTCTCTCTCTCTCACACACACACACACACACACACACACACACACACACACAGTCTCTCTCTCTTACACACACCCAGTCTCTCTCTCTACTACACACACACATACATACACACAGAGACACAGACAGGCACACACACACACAGCCTCTCTCTTACACACACACACACACACAGTCTCTCTCTCTTACACACACCCAGTCTCTCTCTTACACACACACATACATACACACAGAGACATAGACAGATAGGCACACACACACACAGTCTCTCTCTCTTACACACACCCAGTCTCTCTCTCTCTTACACACACATACATACACACAGAGACACAAACAGATAGGCACACACACACACAGCCTCTCTCTTACACACACACACACACACAGTCTCTCTCTCTCTTACACACACACATACATACACACAGAGACAGACAGATAGGCACACACACACAGCCTCTCTCTTACACACACACACATACACACACACACAGTCTCTCTCTCTTACACACACCCAGTCTCTCTCTCTCTTACACACACCCAGTCTCTCTCTCTCTTTTACACACACACACACACACACAGAGACATAGACAGATAGGCGCACACACACAGCCTCTCTCTTACACACACACACACACACACATACACACACACAGTCTCTCTCACATACACCCAGTCTCTCTCTCTCTCTCTCTCTCTCACACACACACACACACACACACACACTCACTGTGTACTTACAAACTATACTATACAAACTATACGATGAAAAAACCCAAACCCAAACACCTTTATTCCAGTTGAAAAAAAATTAAATCTGAAACATGGAAAACCAGACGAATGTACTCAGTCTTACGGTGGGGAACTCCAAATCCGTACTGGAATCAGCCTTGGTAGCCATTAAGACACAACAAGAGCTTGAGGGAGAATGGTCTCCACGTTGTTACCCTGTTAAAAAATTACATAAACTGTATAAAATACAATTCATTATGAGGGGCCAGGGGCCTCTCACAGTAGTCCTCTTGCAATTTCTCCCGTCTGTCACCCCTCTCTCCATACTAATCGGGTATGGAGTCCGCCGGGCAGAGCAGAGCAGGGTGTGCCGCCCCATGGATGATGGAGTAAGTCTGTTTGGGGAGTTCCTGCTGGGTAGAGAATATAGAGGGTGCTGTGGTGGCCACTGCGATGCTCTGGCCCCCATCGCTCACCACAGTCACTTCCGTAGCTCCCTCCTGAATCAGAGCGTTCAGGCCTTCCAAGTCAGAGCACGTGATGCCCGAGCTGGCAATGAATGTCTGGTTTCCTGTGCCTTCCTGGGTCCCAGCTATGGTGGTGGGGATCAGTGTCTGCTGCAGGGCAGCCCCCGCCGTCTGATCATGAGTGGTCAGCAGGACAGTTGGCTGACTCAGGGCACCTGCTTCGCCAGGACACCCGGAGGACTGAGGAGGGGCGATGAGACTGACCTGGCGAAGGATCTGTAGCCGGCTGTTCCCCGGGATCTCCTCCGGGGTCTGGGCTACCAGGGTCGGGGGCACAATATTGACCGCAGCTGCGGCCGCTTGGACGATGGTGTTCGTCTGAGGCACCTGATGCCCCACGATGATCTTGACCCTCCCCTCGCCGAACTGGGACACCTGGCTGGACTGGAGGGGGACCTGGATTTGCTCCACGGTGAGGGGCGCAGCCGGCTGCTTGCTGGGTTCGAGGTGAAGCTGTACTACAGTCACGTCCGAGTTCTTCTTGTGGTGCTCACTGTGCTGCCTTTTGTGGCTGCGGAGCGAGTCCTCCCGCATGAACGAGGCGTCACAGATGTCACAGTGGAACGTCTTCTTGGCGTCCAGCTTGGCCACCTGCCGGCTGCTCTGCCTGCCGCTGTCCTTCCTCTCCAGCGCCTCGTTCTTGAGCATGTCCGCGTGGAACTTCTTCATGTGCTTGCTCAGGTTGCTGGGTTGCTTGGTATCGAAGCTGCAGTAGCTGCACTTGAACGGGCGCTCGGTGCAGTGGATGCGCTCGTGCACGCGCAGCGCGGCCTTGCTGGAACAGGAGTAGCTGCACTCGGGACACTTCTCCGGGTGCTCCGACTGGTGCAGGCGGCTGTGCTTCCGCAGCGTGGATTTGCTGTCCCCTAGGAAGTCGCAGTGCGGACACTTGAAGTTATTCCCACTGTGCTTGATGCGGATGTGCGACTTGAGGTTCCCCTTCATGGTGCAGCGGACATTGCAGAATTCGCACTTGAAGGGCTTCTCCCCCGAGTGCACACGCATGTGCCGCTTCAAGTCCGAGCTGATTTTGAACTTGGCACTACAGAGCCAGCACTGGAAGGGGGCGTCCCCTGTCAACACAAGGTGAGTTTCCATAAGAACAGGTAGGTTAACAACTACAGAGGATTCCCCCCAAAGCGCACACCAGAGGCAGGAAGGTGGCCCCTCCTCGCTGAAGCTCCCAGCAGCCCTTGGGATTGATTCTCTTCGGTCCCCAAACCTGGGCCATCACCAAGTGCCAGCATACCCCCGCCCCTAGAAAACCCGGAAGGAAAAAAGGGATTTTGAAAAGAGCCATTTAACTTACATATAGTAGTGAATGAATCTCTGGGCCTGAACGAGCCGGGGTCCTGAGTTCAATTCCCAGCAACCACATGATGGCTCACAACCATCTGTACAGCTACAGTGTACTCATATACATAAAATAAATAAACCTTTTTTTTTTAATAAAAGAGCCATTTAAATGTCCTAGATAGGATGTACAAATCTACTCCACGTTGTTTTTAAGTAATGATCTCATTTCTAATTTTACGTAGGGGCCAGTAGAGATATTGGGTCTCTTGTGGGCTGCCTGGTGTGTGTTCTGGGAATTGAACCTAGGTCCTCTAGGATAGCAGCCAGTGCTTTTAACCGCTGAGCCATTCCTCCAGCCCCGTCTCCATAGTCTAGTTAAGAGACACAATTTGCTAGCTGGGGGCTTACAGTTTTGTAACTTTAGCCTTCTGAATTGTGACTGAACTGAGTGTCGTCAGAGACTTAGTAACACATTTCCCATAGGCCAGTGCCAAGCTGCATTCCTGAGGTTCCCTTACTACCCACATGATGGCTACACCCAAGGACAATTCTTGCAGATTTTTATTAATAGAGACGTGTTTATTGCACAAAATTTATTTTTCCTTTACCGCCAGCTGCGTTCTCTACTTGGGGAGACGCCACGGAATCCAGCTGGTTGGGTTTTGGTGTTTTGAATTTGTGTTTGCTGAAGGATGAGGGGAAACTGCAAACATCTGAGTGGACGTGATTTCCCAAATTATTCACTCAACCGACGCTAGTCCGAATTACTGGAGGCGGTGATTGTCAAGCGAGGGCCTTCTTCTCCAGGGCAGTGGGCTCTTGTGTGTACTTCTGTGTACATGCAGTAAGCATGTGTATGTGCAGGTCTAAGGACCACCTCAGGGCTAACCCTCAGGAATGCTGACCACCTCCCCTGAGACAGGCTCTCTCAGTGGTCTGGAGTTCACAAACTGGGTCCAGCTGGCCACTGAGCCCCAGGGATCCACCTATCTCTGCTAACCCAACGCTGGGATCTCAGCTGTGCCCCACGGCTGACATTTTTACATGGAATCTGATAAGCTGAGGCATTTCCCCAGGAGTTCGTCGATTATTTAGGCAAGTGAGCTAATAATAGCCAGTCAGGGTCTAAGGTTGGTTTTGGGATGGTAGGAGCCATGCCAAGCAGGATACAGGGTGGTAGGCTCGAAACATCCTCTGAGCAGTACTATACACATGACTCAGGTCCTGAGATTGCATACAGGACACATTCTCGGTCACCTAGCAGCCGGCAGCAGGGCTTGGTTCCAAGCCAGGCAATGGGTTTGTGACCCACACTCACTCTCAGGCTTCCGAGACCACGATCATGTTCGTTCACTCCTTGGTAAAAGGCCAACATCACCCTGAGCTGTCTAATGCACTCAGTAAGAGGCCACAGGGATCAATTTAACTCAATTTCAGAAAACAGAGATGCCGGAACTGAACAATACTTTACATAGTTGAATACCACTAATATCAGGCAAGCTAGCTCCTGAGCTGGAAGCTGGAAGCACCAGCCTATGGCCCAAACCCTGGCCACTGCTGGTTTCATAAATAAAGCTTGTTGGGTCAAGGGCCATCTCTTCCTGTGCTCACCCATGTGGGAAGCACAGTTGTTTAAACCTTCCCTGCTTAGTTTTTTAAAAATTTGTTTATTTTGGCCCCAGTAGTGGTGGCGCACGCCTTTAATCCCAGCACTTGGGAGGCAGAGGCAGGCGGATTTCTGAGTTCGAGGCCAGCCTGGTCTACAGAGTGAGTTCCAGGACAGCCAGGGCTACCCTGTCTTGAAAAAACCAAAAAACTAAACAAAACAACAAAAACAAAAACAACCCAAAAACAAAAAAAACCCAAAATAACGACAACAACCCTTTCCCCCAAAACAAAAATTTGTTTACTTTATGTATGTGAGTACAGTCACTCTCTTCAAACATGCCGTATGAGGGCATCAGATCCCAATATATATGTTGTGATTCACCACGTGGTTGCTGGATATTGAACTCAGGACCTCTGGAAGAGCAGTCAATGTTTTTAACCACTGAGCCATCCAGCGCTCCCTGCTTAGTTTTTAATCGTCAACTTGACACAACCCAGAAACACTTGGACTCTCATTTGAAGAACTGCCTCCCTCATATCGGCCGGCAGCCATGCCCTTGAGGAATGTCTTCATTGAAGATTGATGTGGGAGGGCCAGCTCTGTTGGCATCACCACCCCGAGGCGAGTGAGTCTGAGTTGTGTAAGAAAGCCAGCAGAGAACCAGCCAGAGGGTGTGCCAGCCAGCAACACACCTAGAGGTTTCTGCTTCAGTTCCTGCCCCGACTTTCCTCAGTGACCTGGGATGGATAAGGCTAAGCCCTTCGTCCCGCAGACTACCGTAGGTTATAATGTTCACATGGCAACAGAAGGAAAATGAATATCAACCATGCATATGCACTGCTGTTTCTGCAGCTATCCGGCCCTTAGAGCCCAGTGTATTTCCTAAGCAGTCGTTTTAATTGATAAAAATGTAGGTGTGCAGGTTTACGTAGTGGCCAGAGGTCAGCGCTGTCGCTCAGGAGCTGTCTACTTTGTATTTGTGTGTGTGTTTCTTTCTCAGAAAGAGATAAGGTTTCTTTGTGTAATCTGGGCTGGTCTCGAACTTGGGGATCTGCCTTCCTCTGCCTCCGGAGTGCTGGGATTAAGGACACGTGTCACCATCTGCAGGTCCTACTTGGTGTTTTTTGATACAGGGGTTTTCATTGGTCTGGGGGCCTAATAAGTAGCCTAGGGTGGCCAACAGTGAGCCTCTGGGATCCTCCTGACTCTGCCCTCACTGTCTGCCGCTATGCCCAGCTTTTTACGTGAGTTCTGGGAATCGAACTCAGGCCGAGCCTCGGGCTTGAGTGGCAAACGTGGACTGAACAATCTCTTGGCACTTAACTGGTGTTTTGGTAAACATTGGCCTTTTCGCTGCCTTCATACTCCCCGCCCCCCACCCTTCCGAAAACTTGGCAAAACTCACGGAACCCTTCTACAGGAAGATAAATTAGCACAAACAAACTAAAATAAAACAACAGGAATCCAGAAGAAACCGATTACACTGAGACGGGTGTCAAAAATAAAACCACTGAAAAAATTGTCGCTGGCAACGTGTTCCTCGGCGGTGAGTAAGTAGCCACCTAGCGGCGGGTCTCGGAACTACGGGTTCCTCTAGACAGGTTTTCACAAACGTCATCGATTGCTTTGAAACCCTGAGGTCCTTGGGGCAACAAGTTCATGGCACGTGCTCAAACTAGAATGACAAGCATTTCCACTTTTCTTTCTCTTTTCTTCTTTTTATCAATTCCGTTAGCGACAAAAATCCAGGGGGGGGGTCGATGACCAAATCTTACAGCTGAAGAATTAATATCGATGTGCTGGAGATTTGATTTTTTTGAGACAAGATCCCTTGTAGCCCAGGCTAGCTTCTGACTCCCTATGTAGCTGAAGGTGACTGTGAACCCCTGTTTCCACTCCCCCAAGTGCTGAGATTACAGGCATATACCACTGTGCCTCCTAACCTTTATAGCTTCCTACGCAAACATTTCTTTTTTCAAATTACTTTGACTGGTTTGTGTTTTGCTGGCCTGTACGTCTGGGCGGCACATGTGTGCAGCACCTACAGACCCCCCAGGCCTGGAGTTACAAGGTGGAGACACATCGTATGCATGCTGCAGATCAAATCTCAGGCCTCTCATGGGCAGTGGTCCTACGAGCCATCACTCCGACGCTGTAAATAGTTGTCTGACTTTCTTTTAGTTACATCCCAGTGTTTATAACTTCTGTTTATTTACTAGTTGGTTAATTTGGTGTGTGTGTGGAGTTCAGAGGACAACTTGTGGAAGCCAATCTCTCTTTTTACCACGTGGGTCCTGAGGACTGAGTTCATGTTATCAGGAAGCACGCGTTTCCACCCATTGAGCCATCTCTCTAGCCCTGAATGTTTTCATTTTTTTCTTTGCTTTTGTTTATTTATTTATTTTTTTGAGACAGGGCTAATTGTGTAGACCCGGCCGGCTGTCCTCACAGAGATCTTCCTGCCTCTGCCTCCCAAGCACTGGGACTAAAGGTGTGAGCCACCGCCTAGCCCTAAATGTATTTCTGGCTGGCACCTTAAATGTATTTTTTTTTTTAAAAAAGATTTATTTATTATTATATGTAGGTACACTGTAGCTGTCTTCAGACACACCAGAAGAGGGCATCAGATCTCATTACGGATGGTTGTGAGCCACCATGTGGTTGCTGGGGATTGAACTCAGGACCTTCGGAAGAGCAGTCAGTGCTCTTAACTGCTGAGCCATCTCTCCAGCCCCTTTAAATGTATTTCTTAAATGAAATGTTAGTGGTCAAAGCTCTTCGATAGCCAGTGACTGTACCCTCCACCCCTAGCATCCCAGAGCAGGGTTTAAGAAATGCCACTGGGTGCATTTAAACCGACAGAGCTTTTCCAGCTTCCAGTTGAGACGACCAGTGGCCGTGCACAATGCGTGGGACCGACCGGCAGCTGAAACACAGTGCTACTAACCTAAAGTTGTACGGATGACACAAGCAGTCAGGGAACAAAAGGAGCATTTCACGACGATGACACACATGGCACACATTTAATCTGTCCGGAGAGACACTCTGACAGCATCTAAAGATGCCACTAATATGACTGAGTTCAACCAGGCAAGCCGAAACGGACCTTTGACGGTGCTGTGTGAGATTAGGAGCCACTATGTAGCCATGGTTGAATCTGACCTATATTTTCACCTTTTTTTTTTTTTTTGGCATATATTTGGTCTTATTTTCTTGTATGTTTGTATGTGTGAGAGAGCACGGAGGCCAGAGGTTGATGTCTTCCTCCACTGAGGCAGGGTCTCCCCATGAGCTTGAAACTTAACTATCTGGTTAGTCTCGGTAGTCAGCTCGCCCCAGGGATCCCATCCCCTCCTCCCCACCATGCCCCTTCCTTCCTCCCCACCATCCCCTCCTCCCCACCATCCC